>NW_026294595.1:59640055-60240055 GCF_007827085.1 Peromyscus californicus insignis
ACTTAATTGCTGTGATTATGTTATTGCTATGACTACTGACACAAAGCCACCTGTACTCCAAGATTGTGAGGAAATGTTTATCTCATGCCCAAAAGGAAAGCCACATAGCAGCAGGCAGCTACACACAGAGAGAAGAGCATATGGTGGAATACAAGAAGGTAGCCACCTACAAGCCCTGGATGGAGATCCAGCACAGATCCATCTCTAACAGCCCTGGAAAGAAACCCACCACCCAGGTACCTTGACCTACAGTCCAAAACTTCAGAAATGGGGTAATAAAGTTTTGTACTATGAGTTACTTGCAGTACTTCATTATAAAAAGTTCTAGCATAATAAAACACTTTCAAAACTAATCTAATATTTTTGTTAAGCCAGTTTTGGGATTTTAGCGTAGGCAAAGAAAAAACTAAAGAGAATAGTTTATTGATAGCTTTCTGCTGCTGTTGTTCTGCTCGGTTTGTTTTGGGCTATTTATTTATTTATTTATTTATGGTTACAAGACAGACAAAATGGAAGAGGGGAGGAAGACTCCAGCAGTCTATCTGAGTCCCAGCCAAGTGTTTTTGTGGTAGAGAGCAATTCTGCAGTTGGTGGGGAGTCAAGAAGGAATGGAGATGGACTGGGAGCAACGGTTAGGAGGGTGTCAAGGAAAACCTGGAATCCACACCTAGAATGGTGGCCTAGTACCCGGGTATTGTAGATGAGATAGAAGGGCTGAGTCAAATGCAATAATTTTTGTAGTACCAAAATTAGTGGCAGAAGCTCAAACCTGACTAAACTATTAGTAAAAGACAGTTACATAGATTCAATTTTTGTGTTCAAATAAAAATTCTAGGGTTAAACGTTCTTCTGGACAAGGAGTGTGAAACATTGGCAGGATAATATTACTTTATCATTCTTTGCACTGAGCCTGTTCCTGCTAGTTGCAGTATCAATACGCCCTAGAATAAAATGAGCAGCATTGCCTTTCTCCTTAATGATTACCATTTCTCTACACTTTCATTGTTTATTTTAATATTTCCAAGCATGTAATCAGGCAACAATTACCTGGGTGAAGTGATGAAACATGCTGATTATAAATACTTCTCAGGCATGGTGTGATCCATAGGAGTCTACTCCTTGGTACAAAGATGTAATTTCTATTCATTTTCATGTCAGTTGAAAATTTATATTGATGGATGCATTAGACCTAGGAGTGGTTCCTATTCTAAAACTCTGTCATGAACAATTGATTTAACTGACATTTAAACTATCATCGCACACCACAAACATATAAAAATCCTTATAAATCTTTGTCAAAATCAATAAAACACAGGTACAGAAAGAAAACTAGCCTGATATAGAAAATGACATTACATTAGTTGTTTTAAAAAAGAATTATAAAATTTAATCAGAATTCCTTGTTATTTCTGGCATCAAGCCTGGAAGCCTAATTGAGCACATTGGGACATCCTCATCACCATCCTGATGCTACAGCTAGTGAATTATGAAGTACTTCTTCAGCTTTCATATAAAGCAATTTCTCTTGAGTTCGTGGTGCCTATTCTGTGTGAATCACTAGAAGAAAATGAAGTAATATACAGAATACACAGATTTAAGACCATAGAAAAAGATATACAGGATTCAATAAGAAATTTTACTTTCTTCACTTACTGTGAATGTCAAAGGCTGTTGGGTTGGAGGTCATTATTTTGGAAAACAAAACCCCCAAAGCGTCAAAGTAGTTTACCATTTAATGTGCTCAGCTACTTGTACTATACTGTAACAATTACATTTTCTGGTTATTATGTAGAGATGGTAATATTTCAGAAGCAAATTGGGTGTCAAAGGAAATTAAGCATTCCTAAGTATATAGATTTATCACCTGAAGGGAATGACTATTTATTTCTTTCATGTAAAATGAGAACTAAAAAAGAAGTGTTTTCATATGAAAAAAGCAGTCTGTGCCCACTTTCCATTTTTAAGTGAAACTAATTCCATTTATTTAGATGAAAAAGAAATCAGAAGTTAGAACCTGTTTCAGAAGAGGCTGTGAGCGTTAGAACCAGTAGACAAAGAAAAAAGGAAAATGATTCGATCATAGAACTGTATAATTACAAATTGTGGAATTTTTAAAAAAATAAGTTAAAGTGAAATATTGAGATTACAATGTAGCCCTTATATAACTCATGTACACACAGAAGTTGGAAGAAAACAAGTATTAAAGTTAAACAATTATTAGAATGTGTACTGAAAGCTAAAGTAAGTCCAAACACACCACAAGCACACCCACACAAACACACATGCACTCACATTCATACACATACACACACAGGCACACATAGTCATATTGGCAAACACACACACACACACACACACACACACACACACACACACACACACACACACCAGGTATTAATACTTAGAATATCTACTTAGGAATAATGAATACTTGACAATTAAACAAATAAAGAGACAATTAGAAAGTAGAAACTCTCTAAAAAAGTTGTCTCTAGTCATACTCCAAAGTTTCATGGGAAAATAAAGAGAAAAGAAAACAAAACAATCCTTCTAATACACTCATTTCAGCTTATGTGTTACGTTCAGTCTCCTTATACTAAGATTTACTAAATGTTGCAACATCTCAAATTATTATAAGGGAAAGATGAAAACATGAATATGAAGTATGATGCATATAATAACAAGAAGATAAATTACTATTTCTTTCCAAACTGATGGATGATTTCCATGTGTAATGACCATAAGCCACCATAAAGAGATTTTTTTATAGCTAAAGGACATCTTCTCATATTATGCTGAAGAAAAAGATGCAGTAGCATGTTTGAAAGCAAATATAATATTTCAATACTGTATAAGATAGAATTTCAATTCATAGTAGCTATTTTCAAAGCTGTATCAAAATTCATCTTTTTCTCCTTTTTTTCCTGATACTGATCAATGTATAAATTAACCAGGGTTTAGGCATAGGACTCTATTCTAATTTCTTTTCTGTTGCTTTGATAGGATACTCTAAAACAAAGTAACTTAGGGTAAAGAAGGGTTGATTTTAACTTACAATTTCAGATTACAGTAGTGGAGGTTTGAATAAGAAAGTCCCCCATTGGCTCCTATCTTTGACAATCTACTACCCAATAATAGATGCTAACAGTGTCTTAATGAAAGTTAAGTAACTTCAGGGTTTCCTTGTCTAACTTACTGCCATTTGAGGAACAATTCATTATAAAGTATAAAAATATTTCAAGTTCCATATATGTTAAATATAATCTTGTAATAAAAAATGCATTTCTGCCCATCTATATTTCACAACAGATTAAATGATCAGACAAAGCCTTAATGTATTAACATCTTATAAAGAAAAAAGAAAGCTTAATGAAGGCTCAAGGAAAAAGAAAAAATGTTAGAAACTGTGTATTTATTTGTGGGAGGGGTCCACAGAGATGCAAAAGAAGCAAAGGTTTTAAACAACAATAAAAGGTAGAAGAAACCGGGTGGTGTGGCACACGCTTTTAATTCCATCACTTGGGAGGCAGAGGCAGACGGATCTCTGTGAGTTCAAGGCCAGCTTCGGCTGCAGAGTGAGTTCCAGGAAAGGCTTCAAAGCTACACAGAGAAACCCTGTCTTGAAAAAAAAGGTAGAAGGAAACTCATCACGCACTAACTTATATCATTTTGTTGGCAGTCCATGCTGCAGAATGATGTAATAAATGGAGTTACTTTATACATGCTGTTTTTTGAAGAATCTGTAAGAATTTATGCCCATGAAAAGAGCTTGTAGAAATAGTAAGCACTTGCCTGGTAAATATTTATCTCACATCTGTATTATGTTACTGGTCAATTGAATAAAGAATTCAACAGCAAACACAAAGGAGACTCAAAGAGTCAGATTTACTACAGCAGGAACTTTGTAAGTTGGCTTTGTGTGTGTTTATGATGCATGTAGGATATTCATGAGATTGGTGACTGCTTTTCCCTCCTAAATTCCTTTTAGCATAGTTCTTACCATAATTCTCTTGAAAAGCCAGCCTCTTTAGTGAATGAAGCTGGATGTTTATGGAATTCTAAATTTTCACAGTACACACACACCACAGCCATGTACAGTTCTTGATATCACAGAATGATCCTAACTTCAGATCCAGGATGGTGGATCACAAAAAGATGCTATTAATTGTGGTGAGATACAGCTGAAGTTGTCTTGTTTTCTCCATGTCTAACTCCTTGATTTATCAAATGCAAACATAGATAAAACATAAAACTGATTTCCTTTCATTTCAAATAAATAAAAGTGTCATTAGATCTCAGATAAGCACCAGAAACATAGTATAAATGTGTGATAAACATTTGCTGGGTGAATGTATTCACACGTGTTAAGTGTTGAAAAGAATCTGGAAGGAAATAATATCATTTTTGAGGGGCATAAAACTTGAGATTATGGAGAGAGAACCATAAAGACAATTCATATCTGTAGAGCATAACAATTTAATTTTCAAACTTCTGGTTTCAATGTACAACACCAATATATAAATATGTCCCAACACTTTTCTTTTAGCTTCATCATCATCCTATATTAAATGTGACTAATTATTAAGTATACACCTCACTGCCAGCTTTTCAGTCTGCTCACTATTCACTATTTGATTAATAGATATACATCACAATCAATGAAGAATCCTATTACTCCTGCCAGAGTAGGTCAGTAATTGGTCATGTCATCTGCTACCAACTAGTTGGCTCACAGAAAAGCCTAATGGTGCGCTGACTTCTCTCTCCGTGTTGACTAGCTTGACAGCTTCAAAAATGGATAATAGGCTGAAGAAATTGACTTGGGGAGATGAGTTTATAGCAAAGAAATGAAAAGTGATCAATGTTCTTAAACAGTTCAATTAAAGTGCAACTTGAGAGCCATAGAAGAAAGTGCTGCTGATCGAGGAGACACCCATGCTGCCACTATTCTAGACATTCATGAAATGCAACCATATGACACCAGAGAGAGAGCAAGTCTGGAAACTTGAAGAGGAAATATGATACCCCAGAGGATACAACACTGTAAAAGCTTCACAGTAATACGAACCTGGAGAGAAATTTCACAGTATTGAAAAGGTCAGATTCAGCCTTTGGCCTGTTTGCCTGTGACTTGTGAAAGCAGAATTTATTTATTTTTCTTACATGCTTTGAAGAATTGTATAAGAAGTAGGGCATGGATGGAAAATGATGGCTGGTAAATTCTAAAATATTTACTAATTGACCCTTTGCAGAAAAAGTTTGAGAGCCTCTTGCTTACAATAGTGAGGCAGACAGAAAATAATTTAAAATAAAAATAACAAAATAATGTTACAAAAAAATTGGATGGCAAAGGAAACAACTTACATGCTGTAAGAGATACTGAAGTAAATATTTATCATGGTCAAGCTACAGAGGGATTCAAGAGACACTGGATGATGAACATCTCGAGTACTCATTTTGTGTGACAATTTAGATGGTATGGTTATATTTTTCTTATAACTCAGAATCTTCCATCTGGTTACAAACATTGCTCAGAGCCCGAGTTCCTCAATATGATTGCCTACAGTGAGGTGTCCGTCCCAATCTGAAAATCCTTCGCTTTATAAAGTGAGTACATTTCCAGACTGATACATTATTTTCAGGGATATGAACACTGTACTTGGCAGGGGCACTGCCAAAGGTCTAGACATAAAATTTAACATGATAAATTGTCTCTTCTTTGGGAGTGTCCGCAAGCTTTAAAGAAAACAAATAAAAACTCTTAGGTGAACTATTCAGTAAGCCATAGAAAAAATGAAGTAAGTTCAGAATATTTTAAAATACTGTTATCTTCAGAGTAACTGGGGTACATAAAATGTAGTGGAATCCCTTCAGCTTACATGTCAGAACTAAGCATGCAGATTCTGGACTATAGGTTTTGACAGTTCATTCATCCCTTTTAAGAAAAAAAGAAACACTAGAATATTATCAGCATATTCCAACAAAGGAGAAACAACTTTTCAGAAATTAGATAAATTTTATGTTTCAGATGAACAGCTCTATTGTGAAGATCATTTGTTTCTTCTCAACAAATTTGACAAACCAGAAATTGTGAAGCATGTGATGTGTGAGCAACAGAGCAATGTAAACACTGTCTTAAGGCACGGGCTTTAAACACTGACCAGCTACAGTCCTGCTTAACCCCTTAAGTATGAATCATTTCTCACAGCTGAATGTGTAGAATGGTGTCCCTCAAATGTCCCATTTCCTGAATAACCAAGTAAGTCCTTTATTTAATCAATAATCCTTTATTGATTGCCCTCATTGATTTTATTTTTAATTAATTATTACATTTAATTAACATTTATTAATTTATTTATTGAGAGAGAGGCTGAGAGAGTAGAAGTGAGAAGACTTGAACAAGGAATCAGTTTTCTTCTACCTCATGGGGCCCAAGGTTTGACCTAAGGTGGTGAGCTTGGCAGCAAGTTCAGCCTTTGTCTGCTGAGCCATCCCATGATATTCTCATAAACTGGTGAATGCTGAGTTTGAGTTTTAAATTTTTAAAATTTCTGAAATGAAGAACAGAAGGAAAATGAGAAGATGTAAGAAGGACTAAACAGTCATTATTTCAGAGATAAAACGTGCTGAACTAATGTAATAACTTTGAAGAGAGAAAGGAGAGTACTAACCACAGTGATAGTATTAAATAATGATGCCAAATATAGCTTGAATATTAAAATTATAGAGCTTGGAAATAGTTGATGTGGAGTATATGCAACAAAAGAAATGAAATGCATTACTGTATTCAAGTAATTAACATTATTTTGTCAAATTTAGTATTATATATAAATACTATACTATAAAAGACAATGCTTTCTTTTTAAGTATTTTTATGTCAGATATTCTTTTTGGGTATTATAACATTATTTATTTTTATAAAATGCCAATTTTCAGCCGGGCGGTGGTGGCGCACGCCTTTAATCCCAGCACTCGGGAGGCAGAGCCAGGCGGATCTCTGTGAGTTCGAGGCCAGCCTGGGCTACCAAGTGAGTTCCAGGAAAAGGCGCAAAGCTACACAGAGAAACCCTGTCTCGAAAAACCAAAAAAAAAAAAAAAATGCCAATTTTCACTTAAACATAAAAATAATTCTTTACAAATCAGCTAAAATTAATAATAAAGGAGTTAGTAATGATAAATAGCAAGAAAAGCATCAGGCATTTTGAAATGCTGACTTTAGTGTTCCAGGAGGGTGAATTCCAAGTGCAAGCAAGCTTTGCATTATTTGGTGTTAATCTTGTAAGGCCTTTGTTTATGAGAAGCCTTGATTTCTGCTCCATTGTCTCATCCCATTTAGATCCTCTCTCTGTTGACACACTGCCTCTGCAGCAACTAATGGTAGTCATTAAAATGTGCTCAAATTGTAGAAGATGTATACAGTAATATGATTCTAGAGGATTTTAATAATTGAAGAGGCAGCTACTTTCTCTGGCCCTTGAAATGATCTGGCTAAATTTCAAATGGGAAATTACATTCTGTCTGTCTATATTCCCTAGTATTTTCATTTGCTTGGCAGCAACTTAGGAACAAAATAAAAACAAGTAAAATAAAAATAAAAATTGTGAATTCTCCACAGAATAGAAATAGACGTCCTAATCACCCATGTCATTCTCTCATCTCCAAACCCATGTTGTTTGTGTTGTACACTTTAACATCATTGCTGTAGACAGTTAGAACCCATGGTGGTATTTAATGTGGAAATACTGAAGTAAGTTTCTTTTTGACATTCTCATGTACTTCCTTATTTATTTATTTTCAAGTTGAGCAGACAATGCAATAAGAAACTAGAAGCACAGGCAAACCCAAAGCTTTAATAGAAAGTAAAAGAAGACATCCTATGTCCATACTGACATGTCATACAATTTGAAGGAACTGTTATCCTGAACCCCTCTCAGCAATAACTGTCACATATTAAGGAAGTTAAACAGATCTCACACACACACACACACACACACACACACACACACACACACACACACACACACATATATATATATATATATATATATATATATATATATATACCCAATTATTCTGTTAAGACTGTTTCCATGCTTTGGTACTTGTCGGAATACCAGAACATTATAAATGGTTATTTTGGAGCCCATGAGGCATGGTGTTGGATTATTTCCCTTTATGAAATATTGCCTCTAATGGTTTGCACACCACAGGAAAAAAAGCAAGAGCACCTCGTTTTGCTTCACAACAACACAGCAGAATGCTTTTCATCGCTCTTGAGGAATATTTTTAAGAGGTATTTCACTGAACTGTTAGAAATAAGCTGTATTACCTCCCTGTTGAAAAGATGATGGATAGTGGAATTGGGAGGTTAAATGGTTTGCCCACTATCTCATGCTAAGTTATTGGCAGAGGAAATACGGAATAGCCTCTGGACTTTAAATCTGTTGCTTAGCTACTGATCCACAATAGCTCCCAAATGACTTGAACTACAGAGTACTAGAGAATTTGAAGATTCAAAAAAGATCATGCCTCCACTGAAATGAAAAGTGAGAAATTCTATCAACATATTGTTCTCTATACAAGCCATTCGATCACTTTCATCAAATAGATTCTTGTATTAGCATATCCAATTTACTTTTGAGGTTTCACATTATCATAAATAAATTCCTAGAGGATATTCAGTTGCAAATGCCCCCTAGAAAAATCTTAGATTAACCTAAATAATATCTTTGAAATATAGATGTAGGTAAAAAAATGTCATAAAGTGTTATACATACTTACCTTGCCTGAGTTAAAATGAACAATTCTAATGTCTTTCAGACAATATATGTTCTTAAATACGACATTTTACTAAAGAGAACAATAAGCAAAATTAAAAGTGCTTTATTGTACCAGATAAAAATATATTTTAATTTAAGCTGTACAAGTCAGAACAGTTTATCCAGGAAAAAAAAATAAACATTTGATTTCTATCATTTTCCTACCAAAAGAAAAACAATCAAA
The DNA here is from genome assembly GCF_007827085.1 of Peromyscus californicus insignis. NCBI lineage: Eukaryota > Metazoa > Chordata > Mammalia > Rodentia > Cricetidae > Peromyscus > Peromyscus californicus. The sequence goes on from NW_026294595.1 coordinate 59,649,059, forward strand.
ATCATTTCACTTAATTTGTGGCTGTATACCTTCTTATTCTACTGGCCATATTGTAAAATAAATAAATATTTGAATCCTTTCTTGGTGACTGGGAGGGCTAAAAGAAGACAGAGATCTCTCCCAGTTCGAAGACTACATCTTGCTTATCCAAAGGATATTTTGACTTAAGCCTCCGATACCTCTTATGACCTTTACTTTTGTTTCCTGTGGAAATGCACCAGTGGCTGAGATGACAGTGTAGCCAAGAACTGTTAAACCTGTAGGTTGTAGACTTCACACCTAAAGAACCATGGGAGACAAGTATGTTTGTTTAAAAGCATAATTCCTTTATATCCGAGATAGTAGCAAACAGAACACAGGAGACACCTTCAGTGTGCACCTGTAGGATTCACTGTGTTGCACTGCTCACAGTCAGTAATTTACAAAATTGGGAGCACTTGGGAGCACTCCAGAGCATTCAGATTCTGAGTAATATGTATATACCTCAATCAAATGCTCTCCTTCATGGACTGCATCTTAATTTATAATTTTAGAAAAAGACTCACTCTCCTTCCAAGTACTTCTCTGGGATCACAATTGCACATTTGCAGTTGTATTTCTGAATTTAATGACATTACATTTTTAAAATGACTTTTTAATTTACAACTACATCATTTCTCCTTCCATTTTCTCCCTCCAAAATCTCCCATATACCTACTGACACTCTTTCAAATTCATGGCATCTCTTTAATTGCTGTTACATATATATATATATATATATATATATATATATATATATACATACATACATATACATATACATATACATATATATGTGTGTGTGTACTTATATATTACCAAATACATAAATATAACCTGTTCCGTCTATATATTTTTATGTGTATATACATATTTTCAGTGACCATTTGGAACAAGTGTCATTATTTTGTGAAAATGTGCTCCTTCACATCTTCAGTTTCATCTTGACTATTTTCATTTATCAGTGCACTGATTGTGAACATGCAAACATTGCATGATGTCTCTTTCCTGCTCATCATTCATCAGATTTTGATGGCCTTACATGTTTTATGAATTCTCTGATTTTCATACATACATGTACTTCTATAACCCCTGGAGATTTTTACTGTGATGTAATATCTCCTTTGCACCTTCCTTTCCTTATGATGAATGCATCCTGGCCTACACAATCTGTAAGAAAGGACAATGAAACTGTGAATAGAGGTCTAGTGTTATAGCTACATGGAATCAAAAATGCAGAGGAAAATAATTTTCAGTATTAGTGACAAAGATATATGATTATTTGGAATGATTATTAATGACATTTCTATAATTTATTTCTCTATGACAATCCATCTTTTGTTTTTAGCTATGTTACTTCAATCAATATAAACATAAATATAATTTAAATAAAGATACATCTTATGAAGAGAAGCATCCTATAAGTTCATAGAAAAAAATCTCAATTTCTATGTAAAATCATCTTAATGTTTTTGGTAAACAATACAGTATTGAATTTTAAGAGCATACTTTCTTATCTACATTATTGTATAATTTATAAATTAACAAAAATTAATATACTATAAGATTTTTGTATTAGGATAAAATCATGATTAAATTCAACCCATTTCTGCAGTTTCTACAAACATTTACAAATTTTAATTTCTTAAAATTCATGAAATTCTGCCAATCCATGAGCATAAGAGATCTTTCCATTTTCTGATACCTTTTTCAATTTTTTTCTTCAAAGACTTGAAGTTTGTAACGTACACGTTTTTCTCTTGCTTAGTTAGTTACCCCAATTTGAGGCTATTGTGAAAGGTGGTGTTTCCATGATTTCTTTCTCAAAACTTTTCTCATTTGTACATAAGAGAGATACTGATTTTTGTGCATTTATTTTGTATCCAGCTACTGTACTGAAAGTGTTTATCAGATGCATGAGTTCCCCCAGTAAAGTTCTTAGGGATCTTATGCATACTACTGTATCATCTGCAAATAAAGATTCTTTTATTTATTCCTTTCTTATTTGTATCTCCCTTGATCTCCTTCAATACTCTTCATGCTTTAGCTTAGACTTCAAGTAGTACATTGAATAAACATGGAGAAACTGGACAATCGAGTCTTGTTCCTGATTTTAGTGGAATTATTTTGAGTTTCTCTCCATTTAAGTTGATGTTGACTATGAACTTTCTGTAAACTGTCTGTTTTATGTTTAGGTAAGGATACTGTGTATCCTTAATCTCTTCAGAACTTTTATCATGAAGGGATGTTGTATTTTTTTTTTTGACCATCTTACCAAAAACTATCTACAGATGCAATTCAATTCCTACCAAAATTCCCACAGATTTCTTCACATATCTTGAAAGGAAAATTCTCAGCTTCATATGGAAACACACACAAAAAAGTAGAATAGCAAGCCGGGCGGTGGTGGCGCACGACTTTAATCCCAGCACTCGGGAGGCAGAGCCAGGCGGATCTCTGTGAGTTCGAGGCCAGCCTGGTCTCCAAAGCGAGTTCCAGGAAAGGTGCAAAGCTACACAGAGAGACCCTGTCTCAAAAATACCAAAAAAAAAAAAAAAAAAAGTAGAATAGCAAAACAGTCCTGAAAAATAAAGAACTTCTGGACACCTCACTATTCCCAATTTCAAGATGGACTACAAAGCTATAGTAATAAAAACAGCATGGTATTGGCATAAAAATGGGAACACTGATCTATGGAATAGAATTTAAAACTCAAACATAAACCCACACACCTAAGGACACCTGAGTTTTAATTTTAAAACTAGGCAGGAATACACACTAGGAAAAAGATAGCATCTTCAAAAATAATACTGGTCACATTAGATACCTGCATGTGAAAGAATGGAAATAGAACTATACTACCCTGTACAAAACAAAACTCAAAATGGTTCAGAAAACTCAATATAAAACCAGATAAAAGAGAAACTGGGGAATAGCCTTGAACTCATTGGTGCAAGAGAAGACTTTCTGATCTGACTACTGCTAGCACAGACATTAAGATCAAAAATTAATAAATGGGACCTCATGGAATTGAAAATATTTATAAGGCAAAGAACACAATCATTTGAACAAAGTGGCAGTCTAGAGAGTGGGAAAGTATTTTTACTATCTGATAGAAACTAGGTATAAAAAACAAAATAATTATAATTTATTTATTTATTTATTTTTCGAGACAGGGTTTCTCTGTGTAGTTTTGGTGCCTGTCCTGGGATCTTGCTCTGTAGACCAGGCTGGCCTCAAACTCACAGAGATCCACCTTGCTCTGCCTCCCGAGTGCTGGGATTAAAGGCATGTGCTACCACTGCCTGGTTCAAAATAATTAAATTTTAAAATGGGGTAAAGATCCAAATAGAAAATTTTCAATAGAGAAAGCTCAAATGGCTAAGAAACACATAAAAAATACTCAACTTCTTTAGCCATCAGAGAAATAAAAATCAAAACTACTTTGAGATTCCATCTTTGACTTGTCAGAATAGCTAAGATTAATAACACAAGTGTCAGCTCATGCTGGTGAGGATGTGGAATAAGGGGAATGCTCCACCCTTGTTGGTGAGAATGCAAACTTGTACAACCACTATGAAAATCAGTATGGCAGTTCTTCAGAAAGATGCAAACCTATCTACCTCAAGATCCAGCAATAGCACTCGTGTGCATATACCCAAAGGATGCTTCATCATACCACAAGGACACTTGTTCAACCACATTCATTTGCTGCTCTTCATATTAGCCAGAAACTGGAAACAATCTAGATACTGCTCAACAGAAGAACAAATAAAGAAAATATGGTACATTTGCACAGCAGAGTACTACCCAGCTTTAGAGAAAAAAAATTACATCGTGAAATTTTCAGACAAATGCATGGAACTAGAAAAAAATCCTCCTTCATGAGGTAACCCAGACTCAGAAATATAAATGTGGTATGTATTAGCTTATATGTGGATATTACTCATTTAAGGGGAGTTTGATGGAAAGTTAAATGACCAACAAGCTGCAATGTGTAAACCCAGATAAGTTAGGCAAAGAGGAAGGGATTGGGGGGCAGAGGGCAGGACAAAACTCCCTAGGAAGGGGAAATAGAATAGATTTTATGGTTAGACTGGGGCTATGGATATGGTGGGAGGAAATGGATAATCAAATGTGGGAGGGGAGGGGAAATGGGAATGAGAGAGTGCATGTGGAGAGAGACAGTTAGAATTGAAGGGCATTTGAGGGAGAGTAGGGAAACCTAGTGCAATAGAAACTCCCTAAAGTATATGAAGGTGATCCTAATGAACTCTCAAAAGAATAAACACCAGACATCTCTTGTCACCAAATGAAGCTTCCATTACTAGGACTGGGTTACATCTAGTTGAGTTGTTGACCAAAGCGGTCCCATGGAAACCCTCAAACAACCCAGACTATTGCTAAGAAAACAGATCACTCTCTACAAACTGACTGCAAGGTCCCATTACTGAAGACAACACCCACACAACTCACTGAATATGGAACAATAGAGCTGGTGCTTACATAGAACTTTATTCCTATGTTCTAGTGTCTTTGGTATGGGAAGATACTCTACAGGCTACCAAAAGAGAAATGCAAACACAAAACCAGCCATAAAACCTTTGATCTGCATTCTGTTCTGCCTGCAAAATATCCAGGGCAATGGTGGCACAGAACTTGTGGGAGTAACCAACCAATATCTGATTTGACTTAAGGCCTGCTCCACAAGATGAAACCCATACCGACACTGCTTGGGTGACCAAGAACCAGAGACTAGATAGCTCAGAGACCTAGGGTAAAACAAAATAACACTTGTCTGGAAAAAGAAAAGTAACAACAAAATAACCCTTAAAGATATCTGTCTATGCTCATAGATTGGTGCCTTATTCAGTCATCATCAGAGAGGCTTCCTACTAGAGCAGACAGAAACAAATACAGAGACAGACATCATACATACACACACATACACACACATACACACACACACACATACACACACACACACACACACACACACACATACACACAGTGTGAGAGAGAGAGAGAGAGACAGAGGGAGAGAGAGAATGGAACACAAAAGTCTAAATGAGAGGTCTCCATCAAACTCACCTTAGTGCTCAGGGAACCCTGCAGAAGTGGAGATAGAAGCGGTGTGAGAAGAGAGGACATGAAGGATATCAGGACAAGTCTCTCTAAAACAGCAGGCAAAGGTCATATGAACTCACAGGGACTGAAGCAGCAAGCACAGGGCTTGCACAAGTCTGGACTAGGTCCTCCAGATACATGTTATAGCTTTCAGTTTAGTACTTCTATGCAACTCCTAAATATGGGAATGAGTGGGTCTCTGATTCTTGTGCTCTTGGGGCTCTTTTCCTCCTGTTGGTTTACCTTGTCTGGTGTCAATGTGACAGTTTTCGTTTTATCTCATTATATTTTATTTTATTAAAAAAATTTTTTCCATTTCAAAATTTCTTGTAATTATTCAAAGAGTAAAAGACAGTCAATAAATTGTTATGAGTCATGAAGATTATAGAAGTCCATGTAGGCAGAAAATCCTCATTAAAATATGCCATTAGTTTGATATTTTATCAATCAAAAGATGAAGTAGGCAAAAGGGAAATAAAATATGTATGTGACACACCTTAAAATAATTGAGCACAAGCTGGGCGATAGTGGCACATGCCTTTAATCCCAGCACTTGGGAGGCAGAGGCGGGCAGATCTTTGTGAGTTCGAGGCCAACCTGGTCTATGGAGCGAGATCAAGGAAAAGGCACAAAGCTACACAGAGAAACTGCTTCGAAAAACGAAAAATAAAGAAAAAAAAGAATTGAGCACATTAATTTTCATTAGAGTGGGGTAAATGTTATCACCTATAGGTGAATACTACCCTGCAGTATGTGTAGTCCAGAGCTAGAGGGCGTTCTGTGGTACGGTTTGTCTTTGAATATTTTTGTCAGCCTTTGTTCTGAGGAAGTGACATCTATCAATCTGTCTCTATTAATATTTTTGTCCCTGGTGACTTGCTTTCTGAGTTTCGGAGCTTAGTGACTCTAATTCACCCTAACACCCGAGAGTCAAATGACCTTAAGACAATGAAATTATTTGTGCCCTGATCTTAGGAGTCTTTGTATGTGAATACAAAAATTTTCCAAAAAAAATATCATTTTAATTTGTAACCTGTACCTAAGAAAAAGATAAGAAAATCTATAACAAAGATAGTTTTACATATGTGTACAAATAAGAAAGTATATAGTATAGTTATATTTTGAACATCCAAAGGATTAGCATTTGCACAATTTGAATTATATTATATTGATAAAATGATAAGTATTAGTTTGTCACAATGATAAAAATGTAAGCAACTGACATTAATTAATTGATAAAGTCATGTGATTTCTGGAATCTTACCAGCAAATATACAGTAGTATGAATTAAATGGTTAATTACTAAACTGATCTGCTCAGATCTATAATAACTGTGACTTAGAGTGATTTGAGTATTTCCTTTCACCAAAAAACTCCAAATTTTTCTTATTCATCCAACAGCAAATACAGGTCAATACTGGCATACAATGAGATCTTAGCCAGACCTCCAGTGCAAGGCTAGAATCATGTTAACTTTCTGTCATTTCACATTAATGCAGGGATTTACCAGGGCAAATCCACACAGTTTATCTGGTAGTTAAAGGGAGGTTTATTTTGGGGGAACTTACAGCCAGTAAAGGGGTTAGTTACAGGATCTGGGAGAGGTGGGGTGCAGTCCAGCATGGTTCTCTGGAGAACTCTGACTTGGTCTGCAATCCATCATCCAGGATCACGAGGAACCAAGACGGCTGGCACATATGGATCTTGGGGTCTTAAGGGCTCCTGTCTCGACCACGTCCCTGGGGCAGGTCATAGGTAGGCGTGGCAGTTACCAGCTGCCTCACTGGGACAGTGCTTCAAGGTCAAAGCTGGAACAGCTACCCACTATATCCCAAAGTAGGTATTTGACATTCTGTTTCTGAGCAATTTAAAGTATGTTGTTGAAATGAATTTTCTGTACTGGTAAGTTTTGAGAGATCATACTCTCATCTCAAATATATATATATATATATATATATATATATATATATATATATATATATATGCTGTCACATTTACAGCAATGTTCCACAACCCAAGTCTTATGCAAGGTACCATTACCACTGTCTATTTTAGGATTTCTAATGCTTCAATAAAATATCACAATCAAAAGCACTTTGGAGAGGGATGGGTTAATTTCAGCTTACAGACTCACATCACAGACCATCACTGAAGGAAGTAAGGACAGGAACTCAAACAGGGCAGGCATGAACTGATGCAGAAGCCATGGAAGAATACTGCTTACTTGCTTGTTCATAATGACTTGCTCAACCTGTTTGCTTATAGCACCATGGGACCACCTGCCTAAGAATGGCACAACCCACAGTGAGCTATCCCCTCACATATCAATCAAGGAAATGTATCACAGGCAAATTCAGTGGGGACATTTTCTCAATCATGGTTCCCTCTTCCCAAATGTTTCTAGCTTGTGTCAAGTGACATAAAATTAGCCAGTGCACTAACGTAGAGAAATGCACAATATGAAAAGGAATTAAGATGCTAATGAGAGGTAAAAATCTTCATGCAAAACATTGTTGCAAGTGCTTCATCTGTAGTACAATACATATTTCTACCCTCACACAACTGATTAGTTATTATCTTTTTTTTTCCCCGAGACAGGGTTTCTCTGTGTAGCTTTGGTGCCTGTCCTAAATCTCGCTCTGTAAACCAGGCTGGCCTCAAACTCACAGAGATCCGCCTGGTTCTGCCTCCTTAGTGCTGGGATTAAAGGTTTGCGCCACCGCTGCCTGGCTAAAGTTAATATCTTAATGAATTGTATAATATCAACTCAGATGTAACATTGTAAGTGATATTGTATTATACACACTCATTGCTAGTACACAAGATATGATCATTTTTATTAATGTTGATCAGCATCTTGCAAACAAACCCTCACTTCATGGCTAATTATATTTTGATACAAATTCTTTGCAATTTTCTCTTTCTACCTTTCTCACCTGGAAATATTGAAAGTTTCATTACTTTCATTCCGATTTCTATGATTCTTACTTCTTTTCTGATTAGGCTGGCTAAGAAATTCAAAAGTATGATGAATGAAATTATAAAGAATGATTATGAAATATTTTTTCTCCAGTATATTAGTTGAATGAATAAATTATTAAAAATATATTTGTTTGAATGAAAAGTATTGTTCTTAGGACATTTACATACTTGCACCATTACACTTTGTGTTGGTTCATGCCCACTGTCCTCCTTCATCACCCCCTATACCTCTTTCTTATCTATTTACACTCCCCAATAGTCTCTCTGGGATTCATGTCACAGGTATTTTTTTATTTCTCATAATCCCCTCTCAACTCTTCCCTTATGTTCACTTTCTCTACTATCCCATCTCTTTTTCCATTTCTATATTACACAGAGAGAGAGGGAGAGTTGGAACACTGAGAGAAGCATATAATGCTTGTTTTTCTGAGTAGTTTATTTCACTTAAAAACTTCAATGCCAGCATTTTTCCATAAATGTCATGATTTTATTTTTCCTCATGGCTTAATTAAACTAACTCCCGTGGGATGTATATATACCACATTTTCTTTATCTGTTATCCAGTTGAGGCCCTAACTGATTTTTGATGTTGTTGTTGTCATTACTATGGTGAGGTAGAATTTCAATATAATCTTACTTTGCATTTCTTTGATGACTATAGATAGATGTTGAACACTTTTCCAAATATGTATTGGACTTTTTCACTTCTTTTGGACAGTCTACTATATTTATTAAACTTTAGTCTTGATCACATTGCTATAGTTTTCTTTTTCCTGAAGCATTTTACAATTCACGCCCCATTACTCTTTATTAAAAGCACTATTATTAGATATTATGCATATCATATTTAAGAAAATTTTTCAGACTTTTAAGCATGTGGAACTCTAATAACATTAGGAATATGTTGTTCATATGGGTATGTGTGTTTGTTTCTTAATATAAAAAGTTAAATTAATACATTTCTCAGAGACAGAGAAATATTGTCAGGGCAGAACCTACCCAGGTGTTTGCTCTAGCCTAGTGTTCAGTAACATTTATTTTTACTTAAAGGCAACTTATTTGCTCAAAGGCCTTTTTAAAAATCAAATAACCCTACTCAAGTCGTCCTAAGCCTCAGTTGACACTGGAGAGTGGGCAGTAGATCTAAGGTGAAGCTGGAAACAACGATGTGTTGGATACAATAGAAAATGTGAATGCCTGTGAAGCTGTGGACTTTTACATGAGAGCTAATATAAAGTAAAATGATACAACTAGTTTAAAGGTGAGTGTGGTGGTATTGTGTTCCCCGAAACATTGTGCATGCTAATAAACTTATCTGGGGTCAGAGAACAGAACAGCCACAATATTAAACATAGACTCCTTTAAACATAAACATAAACATAACTCCTTAAACATAAACTCCTTTAATCCTAGCATTCCAGAGGCAGAGATATACCTGGATCTCTGTGTGTTCAAGGATACAGCCAAGCATGGTGACTCACACCTTTAATCCCAGAAAGTGAGCCTTTAATCCCAAGGAGAGATGGCAAGAAAGGTATATAAGGTGTGAAGACCAGAAACTGGAAGCTTTTAGCTGGTTAAGATTTAGACTTTCAAGAAGCAGTTCAGCTGAGATCCATTTGGATGAAGACACAAAGGCTTCCAGCCTGAGGAAACAGGATCAGCTGAGGAACTGGCGAGGTGATGAAGCTGTGGCTTGTTTTGCTTCTCTGATCTTCCAGTATTCACTCCAATACTTGGCTCGGGTTCATTTTTATTCATAAGAACTTTTAAGATTCATGCTACAGGTGAGCACATCTGAAAATTTTACTATTTACTTGAGATTTGGGTTTACAAAATGAAATCATTAAAATTATTGAGTTTAAGAAATAATCATAAGAGGATGGAGAGATGGCTCTGTAGCTAAAGTTTTCCTGCCTTGCCCACAGTCAAGACAAATCTTTGTCACCCGCCAGTCCCACAGCTGCTCAGATCCAACCAAGTAAGCACAGAGACTTATATTGGTTACAAACTGTATGGTCGTGGCAGGCTTCTTGCTAACTGTTCTTACAGCTTAAAATTAATCCATTTCCATAAATCTATACCTTGCCACATGGCTCGTGGCTTACCGGGATCTTCACATGCGGCTTGTCATGGTGGCGGCTGGCAGTGTCTCCCTCACCCAGCTTCCTGTTCTCTCAATTCTCCTCTCTGTTAGTCCCACTTATACTTCCTGCCTGGCCACTGGCCAATCAGTGATTTATTTATTGACCTATCAGCAACACATTTGACATACAGATCATCCCACAGCATGGCTCCATGGTTAAGATTACTTGTTAATTTGCCAAAGAACCAAAGTTTTATTCCAAGCATCTACATTTATAGCTCACAACTGCCTATAGCTGCAACCCTAAGGAATCTGAAGTAATCTTTTCTCTCTGCAAGCACCCGCATGCATTACACAAGACACGCACTTACACACACACATTTAAAACTATAATAATATAAGCATGATTTCTAATAGTGCTTTATATTGGTAGTCTATGAGAATAATGTCAGATATTACAAAGTAGATTATTTATCTTATTTAGAGCATAATAATATATCTTCCTTGTTATGAACAGGTGACTACAGTGTTAATATTTAATATCATCTTTTCATTTTCAGATCTTTTACCCTGATTCTCAGTCATTGCAAATAATCTATGTACACTATAGCAAAGAGCCCTATGACCCAGGTGAATGTTTTTATTAATGTATAAGAAAAAGATTTGGTGATACCTTATTAATCAAGAATTACATCTATAACTACAGATTTTTTTCTTATTGTAACTCAAGTTTACTGACATGACAGAAATCATCCTTTAGGCTTTTTCTTCAATAATAGTAATAATCATTTACATTGTCTATTCTTCCATATCCCTTCTATCTCTCTACACAGTAAAGCTAATTATTTCTGTGCTATTAAAGGTAAAGAATTCATATTGAGGACACACACATATATGTGAATACTTATCTGAGACCAAAACTGGCTGCCCAGTGTTTATTACCACCTTAATGCAATTTAAGAATAGAATGCAATATGTTCAATTTCTGTCACACTGTTACAGGCTGCTTAAAACTCAATCTTGTATTGGAATAAAACTTATAGAAGCATCCATCATGGGCCAAGGTTATAAAAAATTGTTGACAGCCATTCAGTCCAGTCTTAAATCAATCTTATTGTGGATCTAATCCCACTTATTATCTGATAATGTTCTCTCTTCTTCTTGTAGTTATTTCTAATATTTCATTAATCCCTCATTATTACCATGATATAGAGTACAAAAATCATATAGACAAGGCTATATTACATAATTTGATTAAAAATCCAAAGCCTGTAAATGAAGAAATTCATGATAATTTCAAACTACAACCTACTGATAAATTTTTAAAACTCTGTTTTACAATAGATATATTCTTTCAATCTCATAAGACTGACATTCCAGCAAGCCTCATTTTTCTTGCCTTTTTTATGTGCTCATAATATATTTACTCATATATTGGCAATTGTATAAGATACTCTATACAATTCAATTTTATATTGTACTAAAATGAGACAGTATAGAAAATATCACTTATACATTATTTTGTAAGAATTAATAAAAAATTGACAATTATGAAAGTGCTTCTCATGTTACTACATTCAATTAGAAAATAGATTTTTTTTATCTATAGTTCCTTCATGATAAAATTATTTGAACTCAGTTTCTTGCCTCCAATTTATGTCATTTCTACTGGCTGATTATTTCATAAATTACACAATATTCCTTTGTTTTAATTTTAATTGGCTGTTATTTACTAATCAGGAAAATGAAAGATGCTCAGAAATGGGAGAGAGAAGAAAAAACAAATAAGTTAGTTTTGTTAGCAAAAGAAGAGTCAAGAACAGAGGATATATATGACTCAGTACAAGAGTAGTTGCCTAGCAAAATTCAGTACTGAGTTTAATCTTTGCAACAGTAAATGAAAGAGTTCAAATTAACTTTAAACTAAAAACATATTTTCCAAACAAATGTAAAACCCAGTAAATGTAAAAGCAAATATAAAATATTATTTATTCAGATATTAGAAAAATACCATATTTACTAAATATAAACAGAATATGATTAAATAAGAAATAATAAAACTTCATACTGAATAATTATTCAGGCATATGTATATGTATAATGCATATACAATATGTGTACATGTATGTATGCTTAATTTTGAAATGTTGGCTTAAGTGATATTCTTGGCTACAGAATGTTTTCAGTTGTTTATAATATATGTTTAATCTTTGGTTATTATTTAGCCAATGAACACTCAATGTCAATGTGATAAATTATGGTAATATGTATCTTTTATGGAGATTAAAAAAAATGTTAGGATAAACTTAATTGTATCTTCACAGATTAACATTTCTTAGGTGAACATCTTTTTTTTTCTTCTTAAATATATTCCAACTCTCTCCATCAGTTAGCTTCATAACATTGGTTTATACTCTACTCAGTTTTCTTTCTTGAGGGTATTGACATAAATATTATTTGCTAGCCTTATTTAGAAAGAACACAAGTTCACTTCCAGGCTGTGTTTGGGCCACACTGCTTCTTCTGAGAGTTCCCATGTAAGTGGTAGAGGTTTCCTTATTTTTTTTCCAGACTGTGTGAACTAGGTGAAGGCTTTTCTGGGAAGTATGAATTAGCTATGACAATAAAGCATTTACTAAAGCTAAGTTAATATCACACATCATAAGTTTATGAGAAAGAGAAGAATCCTGTTGAGTTCTGACACAACCAACAAGAGTCTATATTTTAGGATGGAAGTATTTCCAAGAATGAAACAGTTATCAGGCAAATTATCATGGTGGATTCTCAGATGTAGAAATGTCATGGATGTAGGAAAGTGCCCTGGAGTATGTTTATAGAAGCAGGTAAAATTACATGGCAGAAACAGTGGCAATAAAGCCAATGGAACAAATAAAAATTATAGAAGCAAAAAATGTGGTACCAGCAATTAAGCTTCATTAGGATATTTGTAGGAACACAACATATTGCAATGGTAATACAAATTAAAATGAAATATGTATTTTGAGACACTTTCTGCAAGTTTAAAATGTGAATTATTCCTTTTACCACGCAAAGTATGAAACAGAAGTCATAGCATGTCATTATTGATCAATTTAGTATTCTATTAGAAGGATAAAAAAAGTAATGTGTATTAGAAAAATAATTTTGTCCAAATTACTCAAAACTGACATGAGTTTATTTTCACAGATACAATTGAGTTAATGAGTATTTACTGTATAGTTCTACGTTATCTAAATTTACCCCCATGTAAATCCCAATGCTATCAGATGCTATGTTGATAATTCTTGGAACTTCACGTTCATCTAGTGTTCAGGATATTGCTAGGTAAGGAAATTAATTTATTCTGGACTAAAAACATATTTTAACAAACACTTAGAGACGATTTTAATAAGGAAAAACCATTTATATTCAGCCCCTCGGGGAAAATGACAGGAATGCAACTCCTCATGGGTGTCATATGGAAATTTATGCAGATATACAGAGTATGTGAAGAGCACGCGATGAATTTTAGGCAATGAAAAGACAGGTAAAAGTTAAAATTCTCAGTGATTTGTGCTCTGGGAATTGTACAGCTTCCTGATTGCATTAATTGAAGAGAGGGTGGATCAGCGATGGTGCAGATGTCAGTGTGAATGCTGCACAGATAAGCACAGCTGTCAGCAGTAGGTACGCTGCTAGTGTGCTTAATTTCTACATTACATGCAAGTGGCAGCTTGAGAAATGAGATGCTACAGTGAGGTAGGCGAGCAACACAATGTACACCTGTCCTCAAAAATGCAAATGCATTTTCAAACACAAATAAGACATCTAAAAGAGCTTGACATTCATAATATGGCAATATCACCATTCCAAAAGGACATCATCCCATTTGAAGAGAGCAACAGATTCATTACTATAATCTATTTCTTTAATATATTTTCATAAAAAGTTTTAAGCACATGGTTAGTATTTAAAATACATATTTATAATTAAGGTAATTCATTGTATTTGGTAAAATTGTGTGTGACATTGTACTAAATTGGGAAGCAATTTTGATTTAAAATTATCAGGGTGGGTTTGGGGATTTACCTCAGTGGTAGAGTGTAGCTAGAGTTTTTTGCCTGGCCCACAGTCAGGACAAATCTCTCTCACCCGCCAGTCCCACAGCAGCTCAGACCCGACCAAGTAAACACAGAGACTTATATTGGTTACAAACTGTATGGCCGTGGCAGGCTTCTTGCTAACTGTTCTTATAGCTTAAATTAATCCATTTACATTAATCTATACCTTGCCACATGGCTCGTGGCTTACCGGCATCTTCACATGCTGTTTCTCATCGTGGTGGCTGGCAGTGTCTCTCTGACTCAGCCTTCCACTTCCCAGCTTTATTCTCCTCCTTGTCCCGCCTACACTTCTTGCCTAGCCAATGGCCAATCAGTGTTTTATTTATTGACTAATTAGCAACACATTTGCCATACAGAACATCCCACAGCAGTAGAGCACTTGCCTAGCAAGCACAAGGCCCTGGGTTTGGTCCTCAGCTCCAGAAAAAGAAAAAAAAAATCAGTGTGGATTATCTTTCAAGAATTTAAAATTGCTCAGCAACACACATGTGCTTTGCCTGTGGGTTTATGTTGTTGTTTGTATTCAGTTATCTCTTACATGTTCAGGATGAATAAACCTTTTGTATAATTGCTGTTTAGAAACTTTGTTATCTTTAGATACACATACACACACATGCACACATGCAACAAATATAATAAATGATAAAGAGCTATCAACTTGAGGGAGAGGTTTGAGGGGGAATAACTGGGAGGTGCAGGGGAAGGAAGGGGAAGGAGAGAAGTGATGTAACTGTATTTCAAAAACTATATCTCAATGTGCACACTTCAGGGTATCATTGTAAGGACAGCAATGTGTTTCCACTAATCAGTCTTCACCACAATGTTTAGGTTGCTTTAGATGAGGGGGAGTTGCTAGGGGACATCAATGTGGCTCCAGGGGAAAGGGGAATTCTTTAAGGAACACTACATTTAAAACTTATTTTTTTTTCGTGTTTGTGTTTGGAAACTTCAATGAAAATTTTCCTTAAATTATGGTGAAGAACTAAAAAACCATCACTTAATTTATAGAATCACTAAATATAAAAGTACACACCTTAACTCTTATAGCATAATAATGAAATGCTGATTATATGTATTGACTTTATTATTATATGCATTACACTTTTTCAGTAATTTATTTGGTGACATGCAAAGTTAAGTGGTAACCAACAGCTCTTTAATTGGACTTAAGACTCTTTCAACAAACGGAAATCATTCCTGGTGCTGGGAACCTCACCAACTACCCAGGGCTAGTGAAGTCATGTATAGAAGTAACCGTCTTATTCAATAAGAAACACAGAACCAATGCAAAGAAGAAAGCTAAGAGGTCAGAGCTAAGAGCTAAAAACCTTACCCTTCCTCTCGCGGTGGTCCTACCTCTCCGAAAGAGACCTACTTCCTATGTCTGTCTTTTTTTATAGAGGTTCTGTTCTGCCTTCTCATTGGTTGTAAACCCAACCACATGACCTCCTAGTCACTGCCTGTCTGTACAGACCTCCAGGTCTTCTATGGTTGGTATTGAGATTAAAGGCATGTGTCTCCAATGCTGGCTGTATACTTGAACACACAGAGATCTACCTAGCTCTGCCTACCAAGTGCTGGGATTAAAGGCATGCACCACCACCACCCAGCTTTCCTATGGCTTGCTAATAGCTCTGACCCCCGGGCAACTTTATTTATTAACATACAAATAACATTTCAAGTACAAATAAAATATCACCATAGTCATGGATCTTAGAGAAGAACTGATAGCCACCAATTTACTAAACAAGCACAATACCTGACTACATCCTAATTATTTGTCCTCATACCCAGAGATAAGTGTAGTCCTTACCCCTCGTCAAGGAAACTTCTCTTTGCAACAGAGGGAGACCATCATAAAAAAAACACAACCAATGAAAATGAAGAGTTGTGGAGCCCATTCCCAATGAATATGGTTTGCTTGGTTTTGATTGGTTCCTTGTTTTGTTTGTTTGTTTGTTTGTTTTTCGAGACAGTGGTTCTCTGAATACCCCTGGCTATGTTGAAGCTCACTCTGGCCTCAAACTCACTGAGATCCAAGTGCTGGGATTAAAGGTGGGCCACTACTGCCTGGCTCCCACTGAATATGTTTATAAAAAAGAACTATCAACACCCAAGGCTCAGAAACATTGCAGAAGAGGTGCAGGAAGACTGTAGGAGCCAGAAGATCAGGGAGTCTGCTATGAGCTTGTATCTCCTAGAAATTTCAAAAGCTATGTCCATAAAGTCTCACCAATATGACTACCTAAACATAAGCTGAACAACGACACCAGCAAATAAGCTGAAATAGACAGGGGAAAGCCCAGGAGGCCTCAACATACACAAAGAACTGTTATGTGATATTTTGTTTGTGTTTTGACAAATAAAACTTACTTGGAGTCAGAGGATGGAGCTAGCCACTATTTAACCATAGAGGTATGGAGGACTGTAGATAGAGGGACAGGAAGTGGTAAGGCAGAGCTGAGACAGGATCTCGGCCTTTTTGGTCAGAGGAATGGAAGAGGTAGGAAGTCACTGGTAGCTGCTCCCCTGCTTCCTTGATCTTTCAAGTTTTTACCTCGATATCTGACTCCTTGTTTTTACTGACAAGATTAATTACATTAATGCATCAAAGAACAACAAGCAACTAAAGAGTACTGAGAAAGAGAAAAAGTCTTCCAAAGTAAAGAGCACACCAATTGGTTATTCAATACCAAATGATCAGCCCTGAAAACATGCATACAACTAACATTATACATACAGACTGAGCAGGTTATATTTAGGAGTATGTATGTATGTATATGCATATATAGATGTTATAATGAATAAAGATGCCATGAATTTGAAAGAGAGCATGAGGGAAAACAGAGTGTTTGGAGAAAAGAAAAGGAAGGGGAAATAATGTAATTATATTGATCTCACATTTAAAGATATAATTTTTAAAGAAATTTAATTTTGAAAGAGGATACCTATGTGTTTCTCAGACTGGCTAGACTCTAGTATTCTAGAAAATATCCCATGTCTGCCTGTTTAGTGGCAAGGCTACAGAAACCTGAGATAATGACAGTCTCTCTAGGAATACTGGCATCACTTTCCTTATTGTATAATTCATGTCTTCTGTTAGATTATTTCTAAGGCATTAATGAAAATATTACTTACATTGGAAATTGGAGGATGATGCATTAAATAAATAAATTTACTATTTCTTAATGGGGCGGATCTATATTTTCAGTCTTTTCACTAAGATATAGATATTTTATTCTTTTACTTATGAATCACTGTAATAGGCTGATCAATCAGAAGCTAGTAATTAAGACTATCACCTAATGCCATATAACTAGAGATGCTGAGTTTATAAAAGCAGAAGAGAGAAATGACATTCTGGAGTGTCCCTTAAACAAATGCACAGGAGAAAAGAGTGTTGTTTTCAGGAGTGGTTCTTCAGTTTCCTCTTTTTCATTCTTTTCGATGCTGATGACTGAAGCCAAGGCTGCAGGGATGCTCAATAATCCAGAGACTATGTGGCCACATCACAGAAGCAAACCCTTTGCATTTCCTCTGCCATACTCATGGAACTCTATCCTTGGATTCACCATAAGACTGTTACTTCCCACTTAATCTTTCTAAACTGTAGACTACAAGGGAATACAATTTACAAAAATATTCTTTAGTAATTTATAAAATTTTGGCGTATTCCATTGTATGTCTATAAAATTTAAAACAAAATGAATAAAAAATAAAAGGAACCCCTTTTAACAAGCTGGGGCATAACATGAATCAGGAGAGGTCACAAATTCATTGCTTTGTTACATTATCACACTACAGACTGCTGTGTCTTCAGCTTGAACATTCAGAAACCTTGATGCTCTAAAACATATCAATAAAGCCACATAACTCACTTAGGAGTCTCTTACATGAGCTGTCATGCTAAGCTATTTTCAATCATATAAATATGTACCTGTCAGAATAATCTTTGACTAATTGTCAGTACATATATCTTGAATAGTTATGTATCCTGAAAGAAAACTCAAGTTCTTAAAGGTTGGTATGCTCATAAGTAAGTAAAACAAGTTAAGTCCACTAATATGGCTGATGCAGTCTATACAGATATAGATAGCTTTGCTTCACAGTATTATTCCAGTGACTTGGAAGACCCTTAGATAAAGCTTATTTCCCCTGCTTAATTATTTTGGATGTGTATTGCTAATATTTCTGTGGCTGAGGCTTTTTTAAAAATAATCTTATGTGTCTGATATTAGTTGAGCAAATCCTTTAAGTCAGTCACTCAAGTCAAGCAGCTTTCCTTTATGATGGTTTTCTAGTATTCATCACAATTTAAGACACTTTTCACTGAACTTTCTAAATACTGATAACACAGACAATATATATGTCTCCCATAAAGTTTCTGTATTTAATAGTTCAACTTTCCTTAATCCAGCTGTATGAAGTTAAAGTTAACACTTATATGGAGAGCTTAGTGTACAATTGTTCTACCAAACATGGATTTTCAGGCAGGAGAATTCTTATAAATTATTGAAAAGTTAGAGTGTATATCTCAAAACTAGTATTTTGGAAGCACAAAACATGCATTTTCACAGGACAATCTTGTGGTTCTTCAGGTAAATTTACCCTTTGGCTATTGGTTTTTATTATGTTTATGTAAGTAACAGGGAATTCCAGAATCCTGAGTTTTAGTATAAAGATTCCCAGTATTTATTTTAATTAATAAAAGTAATTTAATTTATCCCCTTAAATAATGCTTCCTATACCACATCCTTCTGTACAGCTACCTTTTACACCAACACTTTTCAAACTCCAGTCCTCTATCACACACAAGTGAATGGACTTTTATTTCCTATCCCCTTTTTCTTTTTTTATGATTTTATCATCATAAATTAGAACCATCCAAATATCAAACAATGCTGTATCCCATGCTGTGGTGATATTTTGTTTGTATTCTAACAAACAAACCTTTGCTTGGAGACCAGAATTTGGAGCTATTCTGATGGTATTAGTGGACCTTACAGAACCTGTTAACATAGTTACTGACTCAGTGTTTAGAAAGAGTTGTTTTGCTCATTGAAACTGCTGAATTTATTCCTCATGAGTCAGAATTAACTTTGTTATTTGTTCAGTTATAATAAATAATCAGGAATAGGAATCATCCCTTATATATAGCACATATCTGATCCCATACAGGTCTGCCAGGCCCTCTAGCACAAAGTAATGATGAAATTAATGAACTATTGATAAGAAATGTGCTGGAGGCCTCAGAGTTTCATAAAAAAAAAAAAAACACCATGGCAATAGCAGTGGTTTGAAAATAGATTTTTCCATCACTTGGCAACAAGCCAAGAAAATTAAGAGGAAATGTCCTACTTGTTCTTTTTTTATTATTTTATTTATTTATTATTTATTTTGCAATACAATTCAGTTCTACATATCAGCCACAGATTCCCTTGTTCTCTCACCTCCCGCCCGCCCCCCCCCCCCGCACCTTCCCCCCAGCCCACTCCCCATTCCCACCTCCTCCAGGGCAAAGCCTCCCCTGAGGACTGAGATCAACCTGGTAGCCTCAGTCCAGGCAGGTCCAGTCCCCTCCTCCCAGGCCGAGCCAAGCAACCCTGCATAGGCCCCAGGTTTCAAACAGCCAACTCATGCAATGAGCACAGGACCCGGTCCCACTGCCTGGATGCCTCTCAAACAGATCAAGTCAATCAACTGTCTCACCCATTCAGAGGGCCTGATCCAGTTGGGGGCCCCTCAGCCATTGGTTCATAGTTCATGTGTTTCCATTCGTTTGGCTATTTGTCCCTGTGCTTTATCCAATCTTGGTCTCAACATTTCTCGCTCATATAAACCCTCCTCTTTCTCACTAATTGGACTCCCAGAGCTCCACTTGGGGCCTAGCCATGGATCTCTGCATCCAGATCTCTCAGTCGTTGGATGGGGTTTCTAGCACGACAATTAGGATGTTTGGTCATCCCATCACCAGAGTAGGTCAGTTTGGGCTGTCTCTTGACCATTGCCAGCAGTCTGTTGTGGGAAAATGCAAATCAAAACAACTCTGAGATACCACCTTACGCCTATCAGAATGGCTAAGATCAAAAACACTGAAGACACCTTATGCTGGAGAGGATGTAGAGCTAGGGGAACTCTCCTCCACTGCTGGTGGGAATGCAAGCTTGTACAATCACTTTGGAAATCAATATGGCGCTTTCTTAGAAAATTGGGAATCAATCTCCCCCAAGGTCCAGCTATACCACTCTTGGGCATATACCCAAGGAATGCTCAATCATATCACAAGAGCACTTGTTCAGCTATGTTCATATCAGCATTGTTTGTAATAGCCAGAACTTGGAAACAACCTAGATGCCCTTCAACTGAAGAATGGATAAACAAAATGTGGTACATATACACAATGGAATACTACTCAGCAGAGAAAAACAATGACATCATGAGGTTTGCAGGCAAATGGATGGATCTAGAAAAAATCATCCTGAGTGAGGTAACCCAGACTCAGAAAGACAAACATAGTATGTACTCACTCATAGGAGGATACTAGATGTGTAACAAGGATGACTGGACTGCTACTCACATCACCAGGGAGGCTACCTGGAAAACAGGACCTCAAGAAAGACACGGGGATCACCCAATGACGGAGAAATGGAAGAGACCTACTTGTTCTTAATGCAACCAAACTCCACTACCTGCAGGAAGTAACCCAAAAGGTACTCAAAGGAATGAAATCTGGCAGATGGATGTGTTTCATTTTGTAGAACTTGGAAAATTAAGCTATGTACACCACAACATTGATACTTATTCGGGATTTCAATGGGAAACTGCTTTGAGTTCTGAAAAGGCTGATTCTATAATCACATATTTGATAGAAGTTATGGTCATCATGGGAATACCTGTACAAATTAAGACTGACAGTGCTCCAGCATATATCTCTAGTAAAATGAAACAGTCTGTTTTTTGTTTTTTGCTTATCACAATATAAAGCATATTCTAGCTATACCACACAATCATACAAGGCAAGCAGTTATAGAAAGATCAAATTAAACTCTAAGGGATATGCTAAATAAACAGAAAGGGGTAACAAAGAACCCCATAAATAGAATGCATAATGCTTTATTAACTTTGAATTTTCCGAATGCTAATGAGAAAGGAATGACAGCTGTGGAGAGACATTGGATAATAATAAAAACTATGGAATTAAATTAGTTCTACCCTTCTCTAAACCCAAGCATGCTTGATAAAGTAAAATCCAAAATCTCTGTCTCATGTCAGAAGAGCCATCTGATATGGGAGAGAAGAAAAACCAAATTTAAGGACTATTCTATTGCTACTAATCTCATAATCTTTTGATTTTATTTTGACTCTTTAAAACTTTTTCATAAGTTATTAATATTATCTCAATATTTATAAGATATATATATAATTTTTGTCATTATATTAATGATATTAATGGTCATATAGAGTATTGACTAAATCTAGAAAAGGCTTCATCTAGCTTCCTGTATATGATTTCAGGTTTGAGTCTCTATCAGGTAACTAGGAATTAAGATTTTATACTCTGGATGTATATAACAGATTTTGGTCCTTTAACCTCTTTGGGATCTGCTGCATATGACATTTAAAATGTTTAAGTTTTTGGCAGTGAACCATGACCATGCCTAACAGCAACCTTTGAAGTTTCCAAAAGGATGATGGGGCCCCATGAAGATGATTCCACCTGCACTATGGTAATGCCACTAAGCTGACAAATACCACCCAAAGATCAGCTTTGGACTAAAAATTGCTCTGGACAATTAAGAGTTGCCTAGCTAAGATGATCCAGCCTCACAGACTACTCTAGCCCTGCACTTTTCCATTATTCAGAGACTGAACAACAAATAATATAGCTCCCTCTCCCAGGACTTGACAATTAACCAATTTTTTTTTTCTTTTCAGGATCCCCTAAAGATGTCATTGGCCCCAGACAGCAGGAAGTAAATTTAAGAACATGACACACACATTCCCAAGAGTGGGATGGGTGGTTTTTGGTCATTCAGTGGGTTATGGATATTTGTCATTGTTTTAGGTGGTTGGTTACAAGTTGTTATTGGTAATGATCAGGAAAAAAGCTGAATAAAGGAGATTAGAGTCAGGGCTCTTGTATTGAAAAACAAGAAAAAAGAAAAAATGGGATATAGAAATGATAGGATAAAAGAGTAGATTATTGATTCTACTCTGAAAAGGAAAAAAAGGGGAATACAGATATGATAGGATTAAAGCTTATATTATTGAATCTACTTTTAAAAACAACTACTTGGCCGGGCGGTGGTGGCGCACACCTTTAATCCCAGCACTCGGGAGGCAGAGCCAGGCGAATCTCTGTGAGTTCGAGGCCAGCCTAGTCTTCAAAGTGAGTTCCAGGAAAGGCGCAAAGCTACACAGAGAAACCCTGTCTCAAAAAATCAAAAAAAAAAAAAGACAACTACTTGTTTTAAATATTTTACGTTGTTATGAATCTTTGTATATTGATACCAATTTGAGATTATTTTTGTTAGAACATACTGTACATACATTTCTATTCTTGTTCAAGATATTGTACCTACAACCCATTGAACAATGTAATGTAAATTTCTAGTCCTTAAAAATTATTATTACCAACTAATTAAGATATAAAGAAATGCAAGTTAGTAGTTAGTCATTATAATCAAAATTGTAGTCATATTAGGCATGTTTTCAAGGTCAAACAGAGATATATTTTAGATAGACAGGTTGTCTTCAAACACTTCAGAGATCTACAGAATATGGTATTTAAGATGTTTTAATAATATAGGTCTTATTTTTTTTATGACAAAGAGACATGTCTGCTCCTGGCAGCACCAATCTACTTCAGAGAAGATGACGGGCATCAAAGAAACTCCACAAGGAGTTCACTTTCTTTGTAGCAAAAGTAAGCCACTGAGTAAGAAAATATGTTTGCCTTGACTGCTGACAGTATGTTGTACAAATCAGACAATCAGGACACAAAGAAAGTGACTATTGAACTTTGCCAAGACAAGGTAGAATAGCTTTTCAGAATATCCTGCTTCACAGAAAAGTCTGTTACATATGCTAGGCCTCTAGGCCAATGATGGATGCCTCAACATTATAGAGAAACCTCAGGTGACTGTCCAGGTTGCTGACTGTTCCTGTCATTTTTAACTTTTTTTGGAAGTCACTTGCTTGCACTTCTTGCTTATTCAGGTAATATTATTTCCTTCTCAAGCCTGTGATGGAGATAAAGACTTTATAGTTATAGTTTTCCTTGTTACCAGATTCAGCAAAGAAATTCACTAAAGAAATGTAAAGGGGAAAATGTGGTGATATTTTGTTTGTGCTCTAACAAATAAACCTTGCCTACAGATCAGAGTGTGGAGCTAGCCACTAGTTAACCATAGAAGCCAGGCAGTGTTGGCATATACCTTTAATCCCAGCACATGGAATCTCATGCCTTTGATCCCAGTACTTGGGAGGCACATGCCTTTAGTCCTAGCACTATGGAGGAGAAAACAGGAAGTGATATGGCTGGGTGGAGAGAGCAAGTGATAAGGTGGGAGGAGACAGGAGTTCACCCCTTTCAGGCTGGGGAGTTGAGGAGATAAGAGGTGGCCATGGCTTGCTCCTTTGTCTCTCTGATCTTTCAGCATTTACCCCAATATCTGGCTCCGGGTTTTTATTATCAAGACGAATTAAGATTCACTCTACACCATGCCATCACTTTTTAGTGTGTGTGTGCTATGCTTGTGATAGCAGGTTGGTTCCAGCAGTGACAAGAATGCATAAACATTTTAAGTTGCTTTGTCAAATTGCTAAGACATTGAAGTCATCTTTGTACCTGTACTCTCTAAGGAATGAAGCTTAACTGGTATGATAGGGAAGACCATTGACACACTATACTTCTCAAAGTGGACATATACTCATATAACAAGGCATTGTTATTGGGTTTGATTCCCCAAATGTGTATCTAAATTATCTTCTAAACCTTAAGCACATTGATTTATTAACACAAAAGCTTTTTAGGTTATAAAAAGTATCTAATCATTTTTTTCATGAAGTATAAAGAGATTACCATTTTTAAACATTTCTGTTTATAAGAACTGAAATATACAAATAAACTATAAAAAATGTTCAGTAAATACGTTTTTTGTTTGTTTTTGTTTTTGTTTTTTGAGACAGGGTCGCTCTGTGTAGCTTTCCACCTTTCCTGGAACTCACTCTGTAGCCCAGGCTGGCCTCAAACTCACAGAGATCTGCCTGCCTCTGCCTCCCTGAGTGCTGGGATTAAAGGCATGTGCCACCACTGTCCGGCAGTAAATAAGTTTGGATTAATTGTATGATGTTATTAATTAGATTTCTATCACAAGAATATAATATTTGAGACATGTTTTTATTCTTGGTGTGAGGAAGTAAATCTCAGCAGAAATACATGGCAGAGCTAAAACTACTCAGTTCATCAGCTAGCAAACTTGTTGGGCTTCCAGAATTCTCTTTGAAGGCATACCAAAAATCTCTCC
This sequence comes from Peromyscus californicus insignis, assembly GCF_007827085.1. Classification (NCBI taxonomy): domain Eukaryota; kingdom Metazoa; phylum Chordata; class Mammalia; order Rodentia; family Cricetidae; genus Peromyscus; species Peromyscus californicus. The sequence continues at coordinate 59,673,904 of NW_026294595.1, forward strand.
TAGAGCCTACCTTGTAAAACTTCTGTGTCAGGAAAGAGATAAAAGATAGAAAGAAGCAAAATGTGGAACAATGGCTGCCACATTTCAGTTTGGAGTAATAGTGTCAGTGACCCACAGTACTGAGTAGTAATGTCAGTAAGTAACAACATAAAATTTCTAAAAAGAAAAATTTTAATGATTTCACCACAGTTAATGATGGATTTATAAAATAATGGATATGTTTTTCAGGCCTACTGATTTTTTCTCCATTTATATACAGATTGAAACATCACAGTAATCCTAAAAGGTGCAGTAAGTAATAGCACTCATATCTTGGTGAAGGTAAATCATGTCTAGTACTGGAAACCTATTCAATCATCCATAGTTAGTGAGGCCATGTATCTTAGCGGAGAACCTACTCCTACCACTTTCCTACATCTGAAAAATTCCTAACTGTACCCTAAATATTTATCCTTACACCCACATATAAATGTAGCTCTCACCACTTATCAAAGAAGCCTCTTTTGCAGCAGATGGGAACCATTGCAGAAAAACCACAACTGATCAAAACGATTCTAAAAACTGATCATGGGCCATCAAGGTCCAAGTGATGTGTCTACAAAATGACTCTTGTGCCTAAGTCTCAGGGAATACCCCGGAAGAATAAGTAAAAAGATTTAAAAGTCAGAGGGCCAAGAACTCTAGTGAAAGACTGCATCTTCTCACTATACCAGGGAAACTGCATCCATGAAATCTTAGCAATATGACCATCTAAATAAGCCCTGAACAATGGCAGCATCAGTTGGAATCCAAGCATGATGGGGGAAATACCACAGGATTCCACCCTTAAAGGAAGATCTGCAAGAGGAACACCGCCGAAGAATGAGAATTATTCTTCCCAGGGATTGTTCTCGCTAACTGGCTGTCCAATCTCAAATTGTCAGCCCTAGAAAGGTATAATACAAACAACACTAAAAGGATTCAGCAAGTTTTATATATACTTATACTTATATGTATAACAATTAAAGAGAGGCTATCAATTTGGGGGCATATGGGAAAGGTTGAAAGTAGAAGAGGAAGGTGAAATTACATAACAAGTAAATAAAAAAATTAAATTTTAAATAAATAAAATAATTAAATAAAAAAGTAAAAATTATATATTGTCTTAATTCTACTGCTTGAGTGTGGCTTTTGTTAACTGTCCTTTCTGGTGAACTATTTTTAACATCAAATATTTATCATAAGGTATCACTTTGTAATGTTTAAGTGATCATCTAATTTCTTATTACCTTAATCTTCCTTGATTTACATGTTATAAATTTTGTCATATGAGCAAAACCTTATTTGTCTATCATGTCCCCCACAAAAGATCATGAGTTTGTTACTGGGTTGCTTGTCCAAATCTCCTCTCATAATGTCATAAGGACTGAGGCTTGGAAGCGAATCCCACCCTCATGGACCTCAGGAGAGAGGCTTGGAGCAGCCTCGCTCTCACTGCCTTCAGAAAGAAGCTAAGGATGCATTCTTTTGAGATTTTTACCTTGAAAATTATGAGATAATATCCTGATGTTCAGACAATGGAGTTTTTCATATTTTTACAGCTTACCTGGCAAACCAATATGGTTCATAACATGCTGATAAATAGAGAAATGTAAGATTTTGTTTAGAGACTATGAAAAGATTCACAGCTTTCTATTCTGCCTCAAAAAGGCTAAACTGTGCTCAGGTATAGAGATCACTTCTGTGGGTATCCAGAGATAACTTAATGAGTGTGTGTTTGTTTGATGTATGTAATGAGAGCAGAGCTTATTTTCATGCACGCTTAGCTAGAAGAAAAAGAGTCTGGGCAAATAATCTTGGCCACTCAATGTCTAAACATTAGTAACTAAGTAATATTAGTGCTATGAAAAATTAACTGGATATAATAAGCTGCTGATGCTCTTCATCTGACCATAACAGTAACTGAAAATGCATATTTGTCATAACTATGCAAAATACGTAGTTGTGTAATACATTAACAATTCCTTCCCCTCCCCCCAAAAAATTCTATAAATACACACTTAGAAAATAGAACTCAGCTTTTAACCCAGGAGAAATTATCATTAATATCTACAACCATTTAAAGATATTATTTAAGAGGTAAGAATTTTAAAAGCCAAGTTTGATTTCATTTTCACAGTAATTCAATTTAAATGGCTGTTCAGAGAAATACAAGTCATTTAAATTCCACACAATCTTACAACTGAGCATCTGTCAGCATAATGGATCTTTTAGCCTCCTGCCGGGCAAACTCAGCCAGCAGACATTCTGAAATTGACTGAGTTTGAGAAGACGCAATTTTTCATACAAAAGCTGGCAGTGAAGGAGGAAAAATGTTGTTATCCTAATTAGATTGGATTTGGCCACTGGGATCTCTTCTATTCACCACAATAAATTTAGAAACCTTCCGTAAATTCATACACTCAGAGTTTTCGTCGTTACCTGATAAGTTGCCTGACTTGGCTGTCAGTGCTGAGTCTGCTCTTTGGTTCTGGGATAGATTTTTACTTGAGCACTTCCGCTTGCAGGCTTCTGAAGAAGAGAGGAGGGATCCCAGTTTCTTGGCATCTGCTTGCCTCCTGCTAATGGCTGACAAATGGATACCCCTTGAAGATACTATTTGCTTAGCTGCCCTCTTAACTCATCCTACTTATTTGAGGGTTTGTTTTGTTGCTGCATCCTGTCAGGAAAATAACACATAGTAAAAGAGTTACAATTAGCATCCATTACACTATTATGTCAATTGCTTAATTTTGGCTCACATTTTTTTTTTTTCAGCCGGGCTGCAGCTTCCCATCCCTCTTCTCATCCCAGTCCCTCCCAGACCTCTCCTCTGCCCCACCTGCTCTCCAATCCTCCCCAGGTTCTCTACTGAAATGGTCAGGTCTCCCATGGATTGACTCATACTTTTCAAGCAACTGGACTAAAGTGTTGGAAGCATTGGTGGTGTTTTAGCAAACAAATATTATATTGTGGCTTAGAAGTATTTCCTAAATCCATATCCATGTCCTATTCAAAAATGGAATGGAATGACGATATTTAGGAGACATACTTAATTTAATAGTTATTATTAATTCATGCCCCCTTAAAGTACAAACAGCCCCCCTCCTCTCTCCCTCTTTTCCTCCTCTCTCTCTTACACACACACACACACACACACACACAATCTTTGCTGAAGGTTTTGCTTAGAGAGAGACATAGAGAGGTAGAGATAGATAGATGATTGATAGATAGAGAGAGAGAGAGAAGAATGCCTTCTACAACTGAGCAATAGTTGTGACCCTTGTTTGCTTTGCAAATTTATTTTTAAATGATATATAACATTATCAGGTTTATTATGTACAACATATTTTGATATATGTAGACACTATGAGATGGCTAAATTTAGTTAATTAATAAAAATATTTTTCAGAAAGTAATCATTTTTTTTGGTGAGAGCATATAAACTCATTTTTTATTATATTTGCAAAAATGTCATTTATAAATCTATTTCCCCTATCTAATTGTAATTACGTGCTCTTTAGTCAACTCTAATGTCCAGGGGCATTGCTGCTCTCTGTACTTCTACAGACCTTCGTAGATCCCAGATGCAGAACAATGCAGTGTTTGTCTTTCTAGGCCTAGATTGCTCCACTTGATGCCATTTCCCCAATTCGTCTGTCATCCCAAATGTCAAGGTTCCATTCTTTTCATGGCTGCATGGTATTCCATTGCATATCTATGCATTCAGCATATACTACATTTTCTTTATTATTGCACCAGTTGATAGACATTTGGGTTGATTCCATATCAAGCATGTTATAAATCCTGCAATACATATGAGGGGAGGAAAAGAAGCTTCTAATGGTCAGCTCATTGTCAGGCAGTCCAAAGTGAATTTCCTCTTCCTTTCCAAACATGTTCACACGGTGAAGGGAGTTAGTTACCAGGGGTAACCAATGGTATCATCAGTACTCTATAATTCTGCACTTCCTAGTAAAGAAAATAATTGCTTAGGCATCTCCAACATTATACAATGCATAATACTTGAGTCTATATTCGTAGTCTCATACTAAAATATTTAAGGGTTAATATTATTATTATTATATCTTACGTGTTACCTCAACATATCTTTTTTATCTAAAGAAAGTAGTAGGACTGTTAGAACACACATAATTTTATTTAATTTTTGAGGCCATTCCCCCATTTTGTTCTTTGTAAGCTAATATTTGCTTAGATTTTACCAGTAGGATATAAGGGTTCCCTGTTCTCTATACCACAGAAGCATATCTTTTGTTTTATTTTCTAATAAAAGTTTAAATTTACATGCTTAATCATGTAATTTATACACTTTATCATTTTCAATAATTTTAAACATATTGAAATATAGGGATTTAGTTTCTTTCAGGAACATGAATATACAGTTTTCAGAGACTAAAATGTTGAAGATACTGTCGCCTTCCCTTAACTTTCACTGTTAGTATTATTCTCAAAAGATGGTTTATTTAAAGATAATAATAATAATAATAAATCTTCTCTAATAGAAATAATTAGCATAGGACCTATCTGAGTACATTTAATAATGATTTTCCATTTGCTACCAATTATATTTTAAATTCATATGTTGAAAATGCTAAAAGTATGTCATTTGTTTTAAATCAACACTCATTGGATGGACATAGAGGATAACGAATTAGTTGTTCTTCCAGAGAGCAGAGACTCAACTCTCAGCACCATGGCAGCTTCCATCAGTCTGTAACTCATGCTCCAGGGAATCGTTGCCCACTTCTAACCTCTGCTAGCATCAAGCAGGCCCGTGGTGCACAGACATACATGCAGGCCTAATACCCATGCACATAAAATAAAATAAAATAAAAAATTAAATCTATATCCAAATACCAGTAGATTTCCAAATATTTTTAAAGTATTTGTTTATTGGGATTGAAAACTGGCACCTGAACTAGCAACAGATAAATACATGTAAACACAAACAAACTTGCATGTTATCCTTTGATTTAATGTAAGATAAAATAATATTTTCATGCTTGTAGATGTAACCAACGGTCTTATAAAATAAGAAACACAAAGCCAATTCAGAGAAGAAAGCCAAGAGATCAGAGCTAAGAGCCTCACCCTTTCTGATTCAGGGATCCTCTCCAGCCAAGAGAGCTCTCTGAAAAAAACCTACTTCCTGTGTGTCTGTCTTTAAAGTCTTCCTGTTCTGCCTTGTCATTGGTTGTAAACCCAAACATGTGACTGCCTCGTCACTGCCTGAATGTACCGCCCTCCAGGTCCTTAAAGGCGTGCGCCACCGCCGCCATGCACTTGCTATGACTCTAATAGCTCTGACCCCCAGACAACTTTATTTATTAACATACAATTAAAATCACATTTCAGTACAAGTAAAATACCACCACACATGCTTAAATATTTTAGTCTGGAACTGAAGTATTTAGTATATAAATATTAAGTATTACATAGTATTGGAGGTACCTAAGTAATTATTTTCTTTACTAGGAAGTGCAGAATTAGAGAGTATTGATGATACCATTAGTTATGCCTGGTGAGTTGCTAACTCCCTTCACCATATGAACATGTTTGGAATGGAAGAGGATACTCACCAGATTTCCTGACAAGGAGCTAACTGCTGGAAGCCTCTTTTCTTTCCCTTTTCCCTATAATTGAATTAATCTGAAATCTGCTTTTATATTAAACAAACTCTTCTAGTTCAGTATGTCTGATGTTTCCTAGACAACAACATAGACAGTCAGCCTCTAAACTGCAACCAAAGTGCACTCTCTGTCTCTCCACTGGACAGAGGATTCTTCTTGATGCCCCCTGAGATGGAGAGAATGGAGGGTGGGGCCAACACATTTAACTGTATTTTCATGCTGATCTCATCTTATGTGGTACCAATTAAAGACTGTCTGTAGTATTTAGTCCTTGAAGCACTACTGTAGAACTGACATATTCCTATCTATATGGTATCGGTGTGTTTGAACATGTCATATAACTGATCATGTGACTACTATGCACTCATTATGTATATACTACCTATATGTTTTGTGCTATATTTTAGGTTCCTTCTCTGACTAAATTATGTCATAGTTTATTAATATTAAAATACTAAAAGCATGGGGTTAGAGTGGTTAAGAGCACCTTTTGTTGACCTTGCAGAGGACAGGGTTTGGTTCCCAGAACTCATGGCAACTCAAAACCTTCTGTAACTCTACTTCATGGTATCCACGCCCTTTCTCTGACCTTCAGAGGGAGCATGCATGCACTTGGTAAACATATATACATGCAGGCCAACACTCATACACATAAAATAAAAATAAATATTTAAAAAATGGTCAAATGGGGCTAGGCACCCCACAGTCAGTTGTTCTCCACATTTTGACCAGTTGCCACATTGCAAAAAAAGTTTTTTTGGGGGGTAAGGGATAAGTATAAAGATATGTATTTAGATGCAGTTAGAAATGCTACTGTGAAGCATTGTGAAGGGTCAGTAGAAGGTTCTCTTCTAGGGCTCATCATCTACCCAGACATGGGGAGCGGGCGAGGTTTATAGGACTAGGTTGACAGTCCCTCCTACTAACACCACTTAATTTCTCTAGAATATCTGTTTTATACTATTCTGGTTTTTCTTCTTCTGAAAACAGGCAAATCATTTTTAAACTGTGAAGGCACAGTTCAGCTATGAAAGCATGCCAGTGTTCTCATAAATGTTTAATAATTGATGAATGTGAGGCAAAAGAGGAAAATAAGTTTAAGTTGTTCTAAAGCATAAAATAAAGGCCTTTAATTATAGCATTCATGAGGCAAAGGCAGGTGGATCTCTATGAGTTTGAGGCCATCCTGGTCTACAGAGTGAGTCCTGGGACATTCCAAGGCTATACAGAGAAATTCTGTCTCAAAAAAACAAAATAATGATAGTGATAATAATAATAATAATAATAATAATAATAATAAAAATTCTCAGTATTTCTCTGTCCTGATTGGCTAGAAATATTCAAACAGTACTATGTGCAAACTGCTAATTATAACAATAGCTTCATTCTGGTGTCCTGACAGTATCACACACATGTCACTGTTTTTAGAATTTATCATGAATCTAAAAGGAAAGTACTATAGACAAAAATGGAAAGCAAGAGGTAAAAAGTCTACTTAAGGATATAATACAAGTATAAAAGCTACAGCAAAGTTTTTCTTGTGACGTTAGTCTATCCAACATTTTTTTTAACAGTTGACATAACTTTGAGGCAAATTGCTAGTTAAGAATCAGAAGGTGCATATTAATTGTTGGGCTCATACTGCTTATAGCTATTTAAGGTATGCATTATCCTGTGCCTCCTAAGGGTGTATTATTGCTTTAAAGTCTGAAGCCTTCCCATGGCAGCCAAGAGTGGGAAAGAGACAGCAGGGGCCTGCTCTGAGCTGCTGTGTCCATCTGTCATAGCAAGGATTTTAGCATTCATTTGAAAATCAAATTTCCATTCCCAAAATGTAATTTCTTCTTCTACAAACTCTTGCAACTATGTATTTTTACCATGTTTCTATTTCTGGAAAAACTAGCCAGGACTAGCTTTGTATGGGAATGTGACTGAAGAAGTTTGTATTAATTGTGTGGGTTCACTGTAATTCACGGTGCTCAAGATGTTTGAAAATGTGTAACAGAGAATTTGTAAATACATAATTGTCACACAAATTCAATTAATAACATATATATCCTAAGAAGTTCGAAATAGTGATTTTCAATTTCATAACTCATGATCTATTAATTTTAGAGAGATTATGAATTATGAATTTGATTGATTAAAATGATCAACAATAGCTATTCATTTTAAAATGGAAGTTAATAGGAATACTATTGATCAAAAATAATATCAATCTAGTATTATTTCTAAACATGTATTCTAGTGTACATAATAGCATATGTATATAAGCACACACTACATGTACGTACACTTTATATGTATGCTGTGAATATATATATATATATATAGTGCATATGCACTATATATTAATATATGTTAGTGTGTATCCATTTATTGTTATGGCCTCTGGATGCAGACTACATCTTCTTCTACATAAAAATGTGCATCCCCATGTACAAATTCCTGTGTATGTACCTGTTTCTCTGATGTGTCTGAGATCATTAGTGCCCACTGTGTGATAGTTATTGTGCTCTTGTCTGTACAAATGACTTCAACTCATGTGACCTTGGCTCTCACATATCCCTGGTCCTTTAACTCATTCCAAGAAAGATGATGGATAAAATCTTACAGGGCTTGCATGAATGAAATTGTAATTGATACATAATTAGGAGGATCAAACTAGCCAAGGAGTTCTGATCCAATCAATGCCTCTTGGTAAGTAATATTTGTTTTTCATATTTCTTCCCATCCTACCACCTTGCAATACATTTTTTCTGCCAAGAATGAAAGGGAAAGTAATGCAATTATTTGATAGAGTATTTGTTCACTTTGACAGATAGTCTAAGAAGAGAAAATTAGTGTTGATTTCATCGAAGACAAACAGTTCGTTGAAAATCAATCAGTTCTCATACAAGGCAGAGAAAATGCTGCGTTTCAAGTCAGTGTTTTAGTAAAAGTTGAAAGTGAAAGGCAATTAAAATGTCAACTAGCACTTCTAGTAAGCATTATTTTTCTATTTAAGAATAATGTAGCATATTTTGTTTTGCATGTTTATGTACTCTTTTCATGAAGAGACTAAAGGCTTGTCTTCCCTGATAATCCCTAGGGATTTTTATAGTCATTTTGTTTAGCCATCAAAAATTTTCCTATACTTTACTTAAGCCTGAGTAAAAGGCAATGCTCCTGAACACAGACTTTAGCAGTCTAAAATTTTCTTTACAAAACCAAAATAATAAAAAATAAAACAAACAACAACAACAACAACAAAACCACGCTGTGGAAAACCTAAGAAATTAGCAGTTAAGAGCACTGACTGCGCTTGCAAAGGATCCCACTTCAATTCCCAGCACTCACATGTTGGCTCACAACCATCACTGACTCCAATTCCAGGAGATCTGGAGTCCTTTTCTGGTTTCTTCAGGCACAAGGCATATATGTGGTGCAGGTCAATAAATGGAAATGAAACAGCCATACATATAAAAATTAAAAATAAATAAAATCTAAACCAGCAACAACAAATACTAATCATCCTATGGTTAGTATATACTTCTTTCACCAACTGTAGAGTTAGGAGAGGAAATTAAAGCAGCAATCTGAGAGGAAATGTTTGTGGATTCATTGATTCAATGCTGTTTACTCTACCAGTCTCTATTAAAATTTAGTGAGCTTGATCCAGACCATCTAAATACATTACAGAAAAGAAAAATCCATTGACAAGTGTATTTATAATATGCTTACTATACAGGCAAAATAAAAGAGGCTAAAAATTCAAGTTCCAGTGGATGAAATATAAAATCTATGAAATTTCAGTAATCTGCCTTAGTTCATAGATGCACCCAAAAAGAATGTAATAGACTAGGTAATTGACAACAGAAATGTTTTCTCCTATAATTATGAAGACTAGGTGGTTCATTATTAAGGTTGAGATTGTTCATTATCTACCTACAAGGTGTCATTTATGACCATGACCTTCTAAATATGAGACAAGGTAGTCATCATATGGTAAGACATCAGGAGAGCAAACTCAGTCCCACCAGCTCTTTATATAGAAGCATCAACATATTCATAGAAATGGGGTCCTCATAAACTAACCCATTAAATTAGACCTTACCGACTAACACTGCTGCAGCAGGGACTTCCCTTAAAAATGAGTTTTGAATAGAACGAAAACATTAAAACCAGACTACTGGCACGTCAGTAAAGTTCCTAGGACATCCTGGAACATCATCTGTATAAAACCACATCTTTTATCTCCTACAAAAATTAAGTATATCTGCTGTTGTCCTTGTTCAGCTCTTGCATAGGCAGTCATGTTCATTAGACTCTGTATAGATTCTGACATTACTAGGAGACGCAATCTCACAGCAAACTCCCCGAACCTCTGGCTCTTATAATCTTTCCACCCCACTTCTCCAATAGTCCCTGAGCCTCAGGTGCAGAAGATTATGTAGGTGGATTTTTCTGTCCCAGCAGCCAGCCCCCAAATCATGACATAGAGACGTATTGTTAATTATGAAAGCTCAACCAATAGCTTAGGCTTGTTTCTAATTAGCTCTTATTACTTAAATTAACCCATATCTTAAAATCTACGTTCTTTTAAGTGGCTTGGTTACCTTTACTTTGTAATGCCCATGCTGCTTTGTTCTCCGTCCCCTGCTGTGTCCTTTCCACACCACTCTTCTTCTCCCCAGTGTTGTCTCTGCCCCCAAATCCTGCCAAGCTGTTCCCCATTAGCTTTTTATCAAGCCAATCATAGTGACACAGAGTAATCAAATATCTCCCCACAAGTTCTTTTTAGATATATCAACTGGGACTGGACTCCACCACTCTGCATTTGATTGGTTGTTTTTTCCTGTCATGGTCTACTTCTGTAGCAAAGAGAACTTTCCTGTATGACGGGGTGACTTATCCTTGGGTTAAGAAAAAATGTACAATTGTTGACACTTCCTCACACTACATTATAAGATGAAAATAAGGAGTTAACAAATATTCATAATTATACTAAAATGTTCAAGATTTAAGATGTACAAACTAAACACATATGAAAAAAATTTTAAATTTGAGAAACGGACATATTATGACAGAAAAAAACTAAGTAATGAGATCAGTAATAAAAATCACTATACATTGAAAGAATAGAAACCATCTCTAGACTGAGACATGCCTTGCACTTATTTCTTCCCTTAAAGTTTAACCAGTCAGGGACCTGGTTAGGGGCCCACGCCTCGGAAGGCAGACTGACCTTCAGATAGATTATTTTTTCTTCCCAGAGGAGCCACCACAGGGTCAGTTGGGCTGGATTTGCCTACCTTTCTGAGTCTCAACTTCTCTCTCTCTCTCTCTCTCTCTCTCTCTCTCTCTCTCTCTCTCTCTCTCTCTCTCTCTCGATACTGGCTGCTTGGTGCCAGCTGCCTGGCCTCCTTACTTGGTTATCATTTCTATTCTCCTTCTCCTGGCAGTTTTGAGATTTAGTTTGCCAGATGTCAAGTTTTCCTTTCAAACACTAATAAATTGACCTGAGCATTTTTCCCTCCTCAAGCTTTGTGTGTGTGTGTGTGTGTGTGTGTGTCCATTCTTAAGTTCTCTTATGAATGGGCCTAAAAACCCAAGCGAGGCCCCTGATATCCCAGGCATTGTATGATGCCTCTGTTGGAACTGCCTAAGATTTCTGATAGCTCTTCTTTCCCATCTTTTAACCCTTTGAACAACAAAGAAAATAAACACATTTCTGTACCATTGTACTGTTATTGAAAATTTAAATTTATATTTTAAGTTTTTAGCTTTAGATTTTGAGCATTGTTGTTTGTTTGTTTGGTACGGTACAGTGTGTGTGTGTGTGTGTGTGTGTGTGTGTGTGTGTGTGTGTGAACATGTCATGGGACATATGGGAAGATCAGAAAAAAACTTGCAAGAGTCCGTTATCTCCTTCCACCAGATGGGCCCTTGGATATTGAACTCAGGTTCTCAGACTCGGCTATGGGTACCTTTACCCACATAACCATCCTGCAAGCTCCCAAACAAAAAGTTGTCTTTATTTTCATTACTTTTACTTTATTTGTTACTCTTGAGTTAACTTTTGTAAAAACACAATATTGCTTTTTGTCATAACACTATCTTATGAATATTTAAGTTGTCTTAGAAAAAATGTTGAGGCAACATGTAGTGGCACATGGCTATCATTTTAGTACTGGGGAGGTAGAAACAGAAATTTCAAGAACTTAAGCATTAACCCAGCCTGTGTAAATGAATCCCTATCTCAAAATAACAAAAAGCAACAGGAAAAATAAATGAAATAAATAAATAAATAAATAAACAAACAAACAAATAAATAAATAAATAAGAGAATATAGTAGAGAAAGCAAAATGTTCTAAACAAACAAGCAAACATAAAAACATGACTCGTGTGTACGTTTATTTCTTTAATATTGAATTTAGGCTTTCTGAAAATTATTTTTCTCCTGTTTGTCTGAAGAAATTATGATATTTAAAGCAGAAATAGGACATTATTTTTCATTTCACTACTGCTTTTAATGAATGCAGTGATCCGTTATACCTGTACAATTAAAAGTACACAATTACTAAAAATGGAAGTGGATATACCTATAAAACATTTCCTCACCTCCTTCCCAGGGACCATAATAGAAGGGCGGGGTGCTTCTAAGAGCAAGAGGATCAGATCGTGTCTCCTGCTAGCATCAGAAGCTATGCCCATAAAGTTTCACCAGCATGACCACTCAAACATGACCTGAACAAAGACCACAGCAACAATCATGCCAAACTTCACAGGGAAAAGCCATGAAGTCTCTACCTCTGTGAAGAACTGTAGGAAAATGAGGAATGTTGGGAATGGAAGAGGTGGTGCTCTCCAGGGAATAGAACACCAATTTTTTGTTCAGTACCAAATGTTCTCCCCTGAAAACATACATACAAGTAATGTTATATGGACTCAACAGATTTTATTTAGGAGTACATATGTATATACAAATACATAAACCATACCATAACAATTAAAGAAAAAAAGAGGCCATGAATTTTAAGGAGAGAAGGGAGGGTTTGGAAGGAGAAAAGGAAAGGGAGACACATTATAATTAAATTACAATCTCAAAAGTAAACAAAACAAACAGAAGATTGTATTAGAGCATGATACAGTGTATGGAATACAATCATATTTCTTAGTAGTTAACTGGAGTAGGTACACAAGTCATTATGTGCATCGTTAAAATATATTTACAAGTATATTTATTTCAAAGCAGGGTATCCTAGATAAAATAGCAACTGCAGTTGTTTACAGTCACAGGTTAATTTGTGTTTGGAACAAAGGAAAACACCAGTGTGTAATAGCTACTGCCCCTGACATGTGGCTCTTTTGACAGAGTATCTTTAATTGGTGAAATTAATAAGTTAGACACACAGAGAGAAAGATTCACCAATCACCTTACAAGCTTTTATTTATCGGTCTCTAAAACCAACCCTTAGCTTTGCCCATATTACGAGGTAAATTTTGCAGAATGTTGAACTAAACTATCTTACTGCAGAATATGTTCTTCTATGGAAACATTCATGCTGTGAAGTAGTGGCAGTGCTCCTGGCTGGCACCCCTGCTGATTTTGCTGACAGCAAGCAACTACTAGTTGTCTGGAGTCAGCGCAGTGTTCCAAACTTGGAAAGATGGCATTTTGCATAGAGTTATTCTTGGTATGGAATATGGTGTCTGTGAGTGCCCAGAATAGAACAATCCTATCAACGCTATTCTGTTGAGGAAGGGCACGTTGGTTTTAGTGTTTCCTTATTTAGAGTAAGTATTAGAGGAAAGTATATTTTAAGTCTTCACTATTCACTCTGTATCTAGCTTATCTGCTACACACATGCAGATATACACTAACACTGTGTTTCTACCCAGCACAGTTTGCATACTGCATGTCATAGGAAGCTTACCATCTTAAAATGAGATGCATTTGCTATTTTTATTCATTTGAACTTACTGCTTAATATTTTAAGGAAAATGCTGTTTCCTTGACTTTCTTAGCTTAATGACGGAACTGTGACATTTATTAAATGTGTAAAGAATGTGTTTCAGTAATTAATATAGTTTTCAGTAACTGAAGCTTCTGCAAGGTATGTTTTATTTATTTAAAATAGATATGACAGGTTTGAACTCTGGAATAATCACTAATGTCAATATAAAACAGCTCGTACCTTAAAGCGGGAAAATTTTAATCTTGGGTCAAATAGGAGTGGATTGGCTTGGGAATGTCAATTCTGCCTTCCACAAATAATATGTTCTAATGTAGTAGCTTAGTGAAATTCTTTATAGTTACTGAACAATATAGACAGTAATAAATGAAAGCACTTTTCTAATACAGTGATGGAAGCATCAGGCAGTAGGATTCAGCAGTGTTCAGGAACGTGCTAAAGGTTTTGTCAGCAGTGGGACAAAAGAGACAGTCACAGAGTCTCACCCTCAGCAGTTTGGAGACTTCCCTTATCTCTTACAGATTCAGTCCAGGCCTGACCATGACTCCAGGCATCGATATGGAAAAGAATTTCAGAAAAGAAAACTGATCAAGAAAAGGAAAAGACATTACTAAGTGTGGGTAAGGAAAAATCTAAAGTATTTTAGAATTAGACATGTATAACATCTTGGTCGTGCTCAGTGGTTGCTAGGAAATCTTTTATCTCTCTTTTTATAAATTGAAAGTATAAGGTAGCCCCAGAATATCCTTAAATGAAATTATGATCTGATTAAATGTAATAAGCTCAGAAACCACTAATCATACACAAGAGGCTTAGTGTGTATGTTTAACTGCGAAGGAAGAAAGGCCTTATGCAGTTAACTGTTAGAATTCTGCTTCTCAGCCGGCAGAGGCTTCAGTTAGAGTCCTGGGTGAGAGGCTCCACTCTCTTCCCATATCCACATAATTATCGCTGTCTCTTGCTACTGCCTCAGATTTCAGATGCTATCTGATGACAGTCCTAACTCCAAGTTGCTAGACTTGCACTGATAGTGACAAGATGCTAGGACAGACACAGATGTGGACAATGAGCATTTATTAAGAAGACTACAGTCAGTTAATGTTAATTTGGCTCTAAATCTGCAACATTCTAACTCACTACAATCACAAAGTCATGATCAATTAATTAATCCTAGTAGAATTTTTAACATAAGTGTAGATTTTTATTTAGGGGGAACTTTGATTCTATTTTTTCCTATAAAATGAGATGGGATAAAATTCATTAAATAATTTTTGAGTTCAGCTATTCCATGATATAAAAATATAGGCTATAGATATGATAGAATGAAAGGGTAGATTATTGAAGCTACTTTTAAAGAGTAACAACTTGTTTATAAATGTTTTACATTGCTATAGATTTTAGTTTATTGATATAAATTTAAAGTTAATTTTGTTATACTATATATATATATTTCTACTCTTGTTTGAGGTATTATGTTTATGTTACTCATTTAAATTGTAATGGATAATTTAAAAATACAGATTAAAAATTAGTCTTCTATGACAGTCAAACTTATAGTAATGTTAAGTTTTCTAGGTATATATAGATTCAATTCAATTAGGTAGATAATCTTCAAACAGTTCAAAAACCTACAGAATATGGCATTTAAAATGTTTTAAAAATTTAGACTTTCTGGACATTGAAACATGTCTGCTCCTGGCAGCACCAATTTACTTCAGAGAGGAGGATGGGCATCGAGGACACTCTATATGGAGTTTATCTTCTTCTTGGCAAAAATGGCCATTTGGGCAAGAAACTGTTCTTGCCTGGACTGCTTGACAAAATGTTGCATCAATTGGATATGCAGGACCCATAGGAAGGTGACCACTGAACTTTGTAAGTCAAAATGGTCCTTCAGGGTCCTGCTTTGCAGAAGAAACTGCCAGACATTCTACGGGACACAGCGAGAAGTGACTGAGAGACTCTAGGTCTGTAGGCTGAAGAATAGATGCAAAAGAACTTTGGGTAACTGTGCAGGCAGCTATCTGTGTCTATCATTCTAGACTTTTGGAAGTTGCTTACAATACTCTTTCTGTTTACTTAGGTAATATTATTTCCTTCTGGGGTCTTTGATGTAGGTGAAGACTAGATAGTTATAAATATGGTTTTCCTTGATTTTGATAGGAGATAAGGTAGATATGGAACCTTGGACTCACAAATATAGGATAGATAGGATATCTTCTTTGATTTTTGCCAAATACAAATAGACTAAATATTATAACTATAATTCTGGCTTCATAATTGTTTTGTTATATGTAATTTTACTATGTTAAAGTTAAAACCTTCCTTTTTGAAAGAAAATGGGAAGTGCTGGGGATGTCTTTCTGCATGCTGTGAATGTGTTGCTCTGATTGGTTGAATAAATAAAGGGCTGATTGGCCAGAAGCCATGCAGGAAGTATAGGCAGGACAAACAGAGAGGAGAATGCAGGGAAGGAAGGCTGAGTCAGGAGTCACCAGCCAGATACAGAGGAAGCAGATGTAAAGATACCAATAAGCCACGAGCCATGTGGCAAGGTATAGATTTATAGAAATGGGTTAATTTAAGATGTATGATCTAACTAGCAAGAAGCCTGAGCCATTAGGCCATACAGTTTTAATTAATATAAACCTCTGTGTGTTTACCTGGGTTTGAGCGGCTGTGGGACTGGTGGGTGAGAGAGATTTGTCCTGACCACAGGTCAGGCAGGACACAGGAAAACTCAACTACAATTCCAAGCCATACATACATTGAAAGGCTATCATATTTCTGTCAGCTTTCTCAGTGTACCATCTTGGTCATGTTTAATGTTTATTCTTCTGCCATACACAATGTACATGACATGGTGATGATTTTATCTATAATACTCTCTCTCTAAAAGATATTGCTTTAAAATTATAGAACTAGTGATCATGATCCTAATATAGTTTCTAATCATGAAAGATTTTTTTGATCTGTACTATGTTTATACTACAATTTATTTACCTTATTTTATGTCTTTCAAATTCTAGCGTATTTTCATTAATTAAATGTATTATGTGTCAATCTCATACATGTGTATAATTCATTTTCATCATCCTCCCACCTTACTCTCTCTTATCTCTCCCACCTTTATTATCAAACATATTCAGCCTTCATTCAAATCCTTTTCCCATGTTCATATTTGCATTGTACTGTTTTGTGACCCACTGAGTTAAACCAAGTCCATAATCATGATCATTGGTTTGCAACTTTCCACTGGATCGTGGAGCTCATCAGTGGGTACAGAACTGAAGACCACAACTTGTCCTTCTCCAACATCAGTTAACAGCCAATACTTCCTCCAGGTAGGAAGAGCCCTATGAGTTTCCCTGATCCAAGACTGAAGGGTTGAGAAGGCTTGTCTTCAGCCTGTCCAGTACAGGCAACTGTAGCTGCTGTGAGTTCATGATTGGAAGGGTTCATTATAGGCAAAGGAAACACTTAGTAGTCCTTCTCCTTCTCGTTCTTTGCTTACATCCCTTTTACTCCCTTCTGCGTTGCTCCCTGAGCCTCAGAGGGGATTGTATAAAAGTCTTGTTTACAACTGTGCACGCAGCAGTTCAACAGTTCTCAGCATCTTGAGAAACCATGAGTCTCTGTACTCCTTAATGTTTACTGCAAAGAGAAGCTTCTGATCAAGGCTGAGAGCAGCACTGGTCTATGGATATACACATAAATATTCAGAAAGCAGTTGGACAGCATGTGAATTTAGCAAATCAACAGTAGTAAGTTCCCCATTGGGGCCTATAACCTCCTCAGCGATGGAGTTTTGACAGTACTAGGCATGAATCTCCTCCTGTGGTGTAGGCCTCAGATTATTATACATGGTATGACAATAATCATGCCAATACTGAAAAAAATGGGCACGTGTCACCTGGCATATTTATTTTAAAGTATGTATGGTTATAATTTATCTGCTATCTTCTTTTTATTGGTATTTACTCATAGTCTTGGACTGAATTGGGTCATTTGTTTATAACTGAAAAGATTATTAAACCCAGAATTTGAAGATTTTTTTTTTCATCCTGCAACTTTGGCCTTACCAGTGCTTCTGTGAATGGACATAGCATCAACCCCACATCCACATTAAAACAAATTTCTCACTCTGATAGTGGAAAAGAGTTGTTGACTCTTGAAGAGAAACAGTGGTGCTTTGGTGAAAATGAACGCTTGTGAAAAAGAAACGCTCAGACTCGCAGCTTTTTTGCCATGCGTTAATTTTTTTGTCCTGCTGTAACATCCGCTTTGATTCCCAGACTTCTGAAATGCCTCCTCAATTCCTAATTAAAAATTCGGTGTGCTTTGCTCTGAAACATTATTTGTTGTAGGTTCTGCTTTATCTGCTCTGTAACTTACAATGCTACCCATGTTTCTCAGGCAGTCATGTGGGGCAAATGCCAGGATGCTACACACTGCATCAGTTTGCTCTGACCCATTTAAACAAACACCAATTCTAATAATATGGAAATAAGCCACACATCTATGAGTTACTTTGTCTTCCCTCAGGACTTCTTTGAAGACTGTGGAAAAGATGAGAGCAATTTCTCCTATCTTAAATCAACTACAAAAGGGAAATGTAAATCTGCTTAAATGGTGCCATGAATCCTAAATTTCAGACACAAAAAAATTGTAAGTCAGAAAATAATGACATTTGCAATGATTTTTGGAGGACAGTTAACCAAAAAGAGAAGAAATTTAATGTATGCCCCTGCAACATATCTCTATTAACTATTTCCAGAATAATATTGCTTCAATTTTTATAACAGCCATGTCAAATATTTACATAATGAATAAGAAATATAAGACAAAAATACCTAACATTTTAAATGAAGGTATTGTTTCCCACATTCTTTATTTATTGAAGAAGAAAGATCACTCTAGTTTTACAGTGTTAAGCAAACTGATGATAACATCTTTGTATATGTATGTTTGTACCCTCAAACACTTAAAATCACTCAAAAATTACTATGTATGAGTATATTTCTCATTAATTTTTCATTTAAATATGGTTTATTTGGGCTTCTGTTATTTATATAATTGACATAAGATTATATTTATGGAATCCTCAAACATATCATTTGAAAACATAACATTAAACTCATGTATTTCTTCAAGAAACAACAAATGCTTATTTGTTCAAGCATTCTTGATTTAGTTTAAAATTTTCTGCCATGCCTGCCTGCATGGCAATTGGGCCCAAAACCTGGTGAGGGAAGTCGGGATGAACACAGAACACACCGGTCAAGTTGCAAGCATCAGGACTCGCTTTATTCTTTCTTCCCCATCTTATATACCCTTTCAGGAGGAACAAACAAAATTGTTTATCAAGCACCCAGGGTCAAGGAATGGTCAGCATGCCCCAGGAAGCCACATGTGCCCAACCACAAGATATACCAAACAGCAAAACATCCGCAGAACAGCCTGACCTCAGCGCACTCAGAACAGAGGAGGTGGGGGCAGTCTTAGAGGGTCAGAGCCATTCTGATCCCAACAATTTTCCATTTCTATATTTCATACATAGATTGTAGAATATACTATGCTTCTTATACTTCTTAGGAGTTTTCTGGTTTATATCATTTAATTAGTTCCAGGCAATACTGTTGCTAAAAGTTTTATAACTAAACATACCATTGTAAAAATCATGATTTATTAGAAAAAGTATAAACCTTTCAAGCTTTCAGTTACAAAGCTGAATTCCTACAATGTCTTCTCAGTTATGATATTTGTCCCACTGGAAATCAGGAGAAAATGAGACAATTGCTATAAGCCACAAAGATTAATGAACTGCATATAAGTCTTGTATCTGTTTTTAGTAAATGATGTGACCACTCACATAGACTTTCAAGAAAACAGAGTTATTGTTGAATTCTCTTCTTATTATCCATATCTAAATTACACATTAATTCAAAGAATATTTGTATACTCTTATACTACCCAGATTTATGGAACTTATTTCATTTCTTGCAATGAGAGACTCTATGTCAAAAATAATCATTTCTTATATACAGCTATCTTTGAAATGATGTGACAATTCTCTTTTGTTAGGTAACTGCAATAATCCAATAAATTCTTCATATTTTCAATTCTTGCATATTATAAATATTTTCTCTGCTTGAGAGAGTGAGGCAAGAAGATTGCCAGGGGTACAAAATTAGTTTGAGTTACAAACTAAATTTCTATATATTTTTTTAAAGTATGCATAGTGGCATAAACTTGTAATCTAAACTCAGGAGGTTGATGTAGAAAAACAACCCAATGCAGAATTTAAACTTCTCTATGCCACTACTGGCTCATAATATTCAGTTATTTAAAGTACTTTTATAGAATCCTTTTGTTGCTCTGCAATAGCCTTCATAATCTCACTTATCTTTTCAAAAAACATTTTTGACTCACTCAGCTCCAGCCACTGACTTGTGACTTAAGTTACTTCAAAGGCCTTTGTGTTTCTAAGATATTGAAGATGTCTATTCTAGCTTTGGACCTTTGCTGGCCTACACCTACTACACAGTGCCATGCTGTGGCTTGACCTTTATTTTGTTTTAGGTCTAAGCTGAAACTGGGGCAATTCAGTGAAACACCAAAGACAGACCATCCACCATTTCCAGATTCTCATACTAACTTTCCTTTAGCATTGTCTTTTTTGTCTCAGGGTTGCACTATGTTGTCTAAAATCTGAGCAAATCATACATCTCTCTTTTTAATTACTCCCTAATATATTCTCAAGACCTAGAAGAATGTTTGATACCTCATTGTTGAAAAAGTAAGCATAAGTTTTTTCTTAGGTATGAATGCTAAAACTGATTCCAGTAAGAGTCATGAGCATAATTACTAGACACACTATTTTCAATGTCAAGTAAAAGGATTCTGAAAAGAATATGATCTCATAAATTTCGTAGTAGCAGAGATCTTTAAACACACATTAGCTGGTATTCCTTTTCACCTCATGGATCTTTGCCTCTTGACAATCATGTAACTTCATCTCTCTTGAGGTTACTAGAAAGGTTCAAGCAAGAAGTTCTCAGGAGTCCCAAGACAAATCACAAATATCATGTAGAAGTAACCAATCACGTGATAAAATATTGAGGCTTGAACTTACTATTAAATGACCTTATTTCCTTTTGTTCTAAGGAAAAGTCAATATCTGACTTTGTTGTAAAAGTCAATGATAAAAGAACATTAAGCTTATCACTTACATTGAAAGGTTGATAATGTTATATTCTCAACTCAAAAGTCCCAGCATACACTAGTGAGTTACATGGCATTCAAAGAGGACAAGTTTGTGAGCATAGTTTTGGTAGATACACAGTTGTTATTGTATAACTGTATCAAAAATAGTAGAAAGTAACTGAAAACCACTAATAGAGAATTTTCAAGAGGTAAATATATAATAAGAACTAAATATTTGCATAACTTTATTGGTAAAAGAGAATTAGATAACTTTTAAATGAAAAAGGAAATACAATTATACCTAGTATTTCTTACTATAAAGTATATCTCTTATATATGTATAGAAAAATGAAACAAAACAATGTATCTTTCTTTTCATTCCACCAAGGCAGCTTATTTGAGAGCAGAGTGGTTCCAAGGTAAAAGGAACATGTGACATAAATGAAATGCAGGGTCTACAAGATGGCTTAGTGGTGCAGCCTGTCACCAACCTTGATGACCTGAGTTGAACCAGGAGACTCACACGGTGAAAGGGGAGAACTAACGCCGTACATTGTCCTCTGATCACCACAGGTTCACTGCAGCGTGCAAGTACCCATGCATACACACAGGCCTGCAAAGTAAATAAAGAAGGAATGTATAAGTAAGTGGAGGTTCAGAAGTAATATCAGGATGACAAAAAAGACACTTGTGTCCTTGAATGTGTGATGGTTCCTTGACCATAAGGAAGAAAGAATAATTAATATTAAAAATGAAATGATTAGAAGGAAAAGGGAAACTTTTATGACCAATTTACAAAATAATAATAAATGTGACAAGTTTAGAGAAATGCTTCCAGTTTGTCTATCTATTGGCAAATGCACAGATTTTTAAGCCACAATAAAATATCCTATTCTTTTTTAATGCAGTAATTTCAACCTCAGAGATCTTTAAAACTATTAAAATATTGCAAAAATGTCTATGTTTAATTGCAAAATATAAGATTGGCTTTACACTAAGAACAATATAATCAAATTAAAAATCTGTAATGCTAGTATCATAATTCAATCTTAATGAGTGTTTAAACTGATCTTCACTTTGAGCTGTTTTGAACCTTTGCTAGGAAGTGCCCTTATTTTATAAAACAACCATTGTGCACCATTGAGATGTAACAGATGTTGGCATACTATGACCCCATGGCTCAAATTTGACTTATAGTCTGATCTTCATGGTACATAAAGTAAGAATTTTTCAACATTTGTGAAGGGTTGAAAGAGGAAAGGAATTAAAAGGAAAAGAGGGGGAAGGGACAGGGAATAGGAGAAGAGTAGGGAATAGAGAAGAGGAAATGGGAAGGGGTGGAGGGCAGAGGAGGAAGAAGGGGGAAGACATAAGAAATGGAGGAAAGAGGAGATAAAAGGGTGGAAGAGGAAGAGAGAAACCAAAGACTAAGCAGTAGAAATATGCACTGGCTTTCTCTAAAAGAAAACCGATGTTCACACATCCCTGCCCAAACTGGATTCTAAGATATATAAAGTCCACAGTAAATATTTATGTGAAAGAAGGAAGAAACTATGATTAGAATTATAAACTGTTAAATATTTTCTCCCAAAAGAAGTCAGACATCATTTTAGAGATGATCAACAGGATCACACCAGTTAGAATCACCCCATGAAGGCGCTGGGTATAAACATGTCACCATTCAATATGTACAGCTTCCAGGACCCCTCCTAGCTCAATGCAAGCATCTGTGTCTATGTCAAATATAATTTATCATGATTCCATACACAAAACTTGATTTGCCTTTTTTTCTCCCAACATTTTCATAAGGCTTTTCTGATGCCATTAAATACCTTTTAGAAGTGCATGTACATCCATATCCTCCAGTTCTACTTCTACAAAGTACACTGCTTCACCATTTTCTTTTATTTCTATTGCTTACAACCAATTTAGTATTATAGTATATTTCCACTTTAAATGTTGTCTGGTTTCCATTTGTCAAAAATTAATCTGTAACAGATGCACTGCTGGTTTAAAGGCCCAAACAGTTTTAATGCCCTTGTTATGTCAAATTACTTTCACCATAAGTTAATCTGTTTATTACTGGTGATGTATGAGAGTGACTGTTTTGCTAACAACCTCATTTTTCATTTTAAATAAAAAAATTACTATAGCTTTTAGAGATAATACTTTGGAGGCTCAGAGTACTCTGTTCCTAACATGACGCTTCGCAGAATGGAGTGCTTCAAGTCTGAGCACACTGCAGGGGCCTCAGAAGTAAGGTGTTCTCATGCCTACCTGCCACCTGTCTTCTGTCTTTCCTCCAGCAAGCAAGTGGCAGAAACCAGATTTCCCCATCGAAGCATTCCATGTATTATAAAGAATTCTATTCCCCCACCTTTCCCCAGAATGTGTGTGGTTGATTTCTTTCTTACTCTTTACTCTTTAGGCTCTTTTCTATTTTGGGGGCCCACCACCTAGCTCCCAGATAAATCACACACAGAGTCATAGTCTTACGTATGAATGCCTGGCCTTAGCTTGGCTTGCTTCTTGCTAGCTTTTTTTTTTTTTTTAACATAATTATCCCATCTACCTTTTGCCTCTGTGTTTTTTCCTTTTCTTGCTTCTGTAATCATACTTTCACTCTTACTCCATGGCTGGCTGTGTAGCTGGGTGGGTGGCCCCTGATGTCCTCCTCCTTGATCCTTCTCTTCCCAGATCTTTCTCCTATTTATTCTCTCTGCCTGCCAGGCTGCCTATCCTTTCTCCTGCCTCACTATTGGCCCTTCAGCTTTTTATTAGACCATCAGGTGTTTTAGACAGGCAAAGTAACACAGCTTCATAGAGTTAAACAAATGCAACATAAAAGAATGCAACACATCTTTGCATCATTAAACAAAACTTCCACAGCATGAACAAATGTAACACATCTTAAAATAAAATTCTGCAAATATGTATTGTTTGAAAACACATATCAATAAAGGCAGGAACAAAGTAAAATTGTATGAGTGAGAGTGGGTTATAAATCCAGTGCAAGTGTCCTTCAAAGAGACAGAATAACGGTGTAACCACAAGATGAAGGAGGCAGGTGAAGACAGAGGCAGGTGAAGATGGAGGCAGAGAGGGGAATTATGAAACCATGAGCCATCAGAGCTACAAGTAGCAAGGAACCATTCTCCCTCAGGCCCTGAAGACAGGAGCCTGGCCTTGTTGACAAAGGGCTTTCTGACTTTGAGGTCTTTATCCTGCACTGAATACCTGAAGAGAAAAGTGGCTCTACAGAAAGGTTAAGGAGAGTCTGGGAAGTCTTGCCCGGTTTCTCCTCTCCTACATGCTGTGATTACAGTCCCCTTACTTCAATGGATTTGTCACACTGCTGTCAATTCTTCACAAAACTTCAATTCAAAAATCAACAAGGACATAATAGTGTGGCACACTCCCTTAATCCCAGCAACTGGGAGGCAGAGCCAGGCAGATGTCTGTGAGTTCAAGGCCAGTCTGGTCTACATAATGAGTTCCCGGATAGCCAGAGCTACACAGTGAGACCTTGTCTTGAAAATTAAAAAAAAAAAAAAGACATCCACATTTTTTTACTAGGTCTTCAACTTTTTTTTTTTTTTGAAGACTCTAGTACAAACTTTTCTCTTGTTAATCTGCCTTTCATTATGAGGACGAGGGTTAGCTCAAATATAGTAACATAAATCTCAAAATTCTTTAGTAAATAGCTCACTATTGTTTTTCAGCTTGAATGAAAAGCTATTAGATGAGACAAAGACATTTCCAACATTGCAGGAGGTTCCTGTGCCTTTTTCAAGTCAATATACATGCTTTATTTTTGTTTCTGTCATCATATTTGCTGTTAGCTGAACTGAATTTCAAGGTATTCATGGGATTACACAATATAGGTTTAGGTATATCTAAAGTCCCTTTGTTGTGAAGTGCGTTCATGTTCTTGAATAATAAGTGCAGTGGTTTTATTGTTATGGAATCCCTTTTAGAAACTATCACACTAATGCATGGATCAGTATTTGGCAGGAAAGAGACATAGCAGGGCTTTAACAAGTGATAACTGTCTTTTATTTATTTTTTTTACTATGTATTTCACTAGAATTCATTAAATGGTGTATTGAAAATGTATGTATTGTACTGGATATAAAATAACTCTTACCAACAATGTATAAACAATACTGAACTCCAGTTTCAATAGTAAGTCTGATGACATATTAAAAGATAAATATATCAAAATCTACAATATTAAAATGAGATAAAAAGTAAAATGGATGGTTAGGTTTAAAGTTACATGGGGAAAAGATACTATTTCTTAGTTGGTTTATTACAAAATCAGTATTTGTCAGAACCTGAAGCATATTAATCATCAATGCATTGTTCACTTTTAATAAAGACATCAATATTTAAAATATTAACACAACACATGATTATTTCTTCTTAACTTGTCAATGTCTTTATGTTGTGAGGGTAAAAGAAAAGCCTTATATTACATTAAGTTTTTTAATTGGAGCTCAGGGACATGAATATTGGAGAGTTAGATTTGTATGTTTATTTCACATTAAAATTAATTGTAATGAAATAAACAAGCAAAAATAAAAAATCTCCAATGCTATGTACACATCGCAAAAAGAAGGCAGAGACAAAGGCCACAGGGGATCTGGGAAAGAGTGGGAACTAACAAATTCAACTGAAAGACAAACAATATGGGCAACAGGAAAACCATGAGCGAGCGTAGAATATCCTGGAAGCACCACCTATGTGTGAAGAGGTAGAGATTTCCTGCTTTACATAAAATAAAAGCCAATGACAGTTGGTTGCATTTAGCTGAGATCATTGATGGCCTAGACAAGAGCAGTAGATGCAATAGCGGAAAGAGCCAATGGTTTTGCCTAAATTTTAGAAAAAGTGAAATAAGAAACACTGGATGCTGTCCTGTTGTTCTTTCAACACCTATAAAAGGAAAGATAAAATACAGTTTGTTGATAAGCAGTGAATTTTACCCATGACAAAGAAGTTGAATGTGCAGCCAGTTATTATTTTGCTTGAAAGACACTCCAGAGTCAACAAAATAAACTTTAAAATGTATGATGTCTTAGAAAGGAAATAGGTTTTTAGAACTTGTATTTTCTAACCTGATATCTATTTCTCTTAAGTGATTCTGGTAAAATAATCATAGAATAAAATCAGAATAATTTGAAATGACTATAGAAAGACAATACCAGTTCTATAGTCATTTGATGAGATGATCATTTTTAACAGTGAATTATTTCACGCATCTAATAATTTAGGAAGCTCTCTCTACTCCATTTAAAGTAAGGATTTCTGTCTCCTACTGAAAATTTATTTGCTGGATATGATAATCATTATTTCCATCACAAAGTTTCAGATTTTTATTCTCTAGCTAGTAGAAATTTTAGTTAAAACATCTTCATGTGTATTGATATACATGAACTGTCTGAGTTCATAATACACAAGAGGATAATTAGATAATATAATTTATCTTGTGCAAATCAACGAAATATTAAGATTTTTATCATTCAATTAATAAACATAAATGACAAAAACAAATAGCTTTTCTTTGAGTGAGGAATAAAAGTAAATGTGCATTAAAGTGATATTTATAAACTTATTTCTGTTTTGCTTTGATGTATGTCTGTTTGATGGTGTAAGTTATTTTTTACCTGGAATCCATAAAATAAAATGAAACCTCCTGTCTGATATTTGTGATTGCCTTCACGTTGCAGCTTCTTGCTAACAGCTTTTTCCTCGCCTGTCAACCAGTCTGAGAAGGCTGACAATTCTGCCATTTATGCAACTTCCGCTTTGCAATTCCAGTCTGCTTAGAGTGACCTGCAATGCCACCCTTTTGCCTCTCTGACTCTCCTTCTGTGTCTCTCAATTTTCAGGGAGGTGCTTGTCCCATAACCATACAGGTTTTCCTTACCTGTTAGATAAACTCATTTCAGCCTCAGGGTCTTTCATCCCCATACTCTTTGTAACAAATGCCTCTCAGTTATTTCCCTTGCGGATATAGATCTTTGCAGTGTCAACCTTCTGGAGCATCACTCCTGAACAAAAGTTATCTGAACCCCATTCTAGTCAGACTGAATATCATAGTTCTGTAGTTTAGTTGTTTCCTAGCCACTTAGCACATCTTGAACTGTGAATATACATTTTTAAATGAGAAGATTTTATGATTTTACTAATGGAGATAAGCTAAATAATGGATCTACTAACTAGATTATAATAGTGAAAAGAAAGATTTCCTCAGAGGAAAAGGTATCCATGTTGCTATCACAATGGAGTTTAAATAGCATCCTCTTCACTTACTGCATGAGAAAATACATAATACAGACAGGCTTTTTCTTTAAGAAATTTGAAATTATAAAACATATAAGTTGCCAATATCTATACTGAAATAAATTTAACATCATTAACCACAGGAGAAATGTAAATCACAACCAGAATGAAATATCATCTCACCTATAATGGATGTTATGAGAAAGCAAGCAAAAACAAACTAACCCATTGTGGTAAAGGTAGGAATGCAAGGTAATTTCCATTCACTGCCCAAGGAATGCAAATCAGTGCAATTGTTAAGGTAAACTACATGGGAGTCCTTAAAACTAGAAATAGGACTATTATAGGCTCCAGCAATCTAGCTACCAGGCTTTGTCCAGAATATTCCAAACCTGTATGCCCAGGATAAATCTGCAACTTTGTGTCTTCCAAAACAAAACTCACAATAGCAAACATCCAATTTCAATGTAAGGGCACACCAATGATAATGTACAATGGACTATTATTCAACTGCTGTTATTTGTGGCAGAATGAGTGAACCTAATGGATGTTATTTGATCTGAAATATGCCAATTTAAGCTAAAAAACATTAATTTGTTATTTTCTATATATGCATGCTTAACAATAGTTCCTTAAATAGTTTTATCTCAAGAGGTAGTTTAAACAAGATATAATACATAGAAAATAAATTCAAGAGCTATCAATATAGACTTAACTGGGTTGCAGCAGAGTGTAGATTGGAAGCAGTTTACCTAAAATTGTTTATATCAATAGATTGTTAAGAATATTTATCTTAGAGCACAAATAGTCACAATTCAGAAAACTTCAAAACATTTCAGTCACTTAGTCTGTTTCTCCTCTACACAGTAATCAAAAATCCACTTGTTGCTGCATATTTGTTCACAGACAAAGAACAATTTATAACATGTTTCACAGGAGATAGGAAAATGATTAATTTTTGCATTCTCTAAAGGTAGGTTACAGAATTTCTTATTTCTTTTGGAAAATGCTCAATTGTTTCCACAGAAACAATCATCACAATAGCTCTAGGTTTCCTTTTTAAGTTACAGAAATAAATCTGTTCTTGTACTAGCTGACTTTGAATCTTCTCTCTCGGAGGGCATTTCCTTCATGTTCTGTATTGAACAGTTAATGCCATTAGAGGATAGAAAATTAATAGCTCTCATTAAAAACATCTGGAGAATTTCAGGGCCACCATAACCATAGCCAACTTGGTTTGTCCAAGAGGAAATCAAGGTTATATCCTTTATTCTTTCAAGTAGCCTTCAACATCTTTATGATTAATCAGAAGAAAACTATTATGCCAAAGACTCAAATTCCACTGTCATTCAGTAATAAAAAAGATTTAGTTGGATAGATAATAAAATTATCTCAACCTAGTATCAATTAGTCTAAGGAAACTACTACTGCTCTTATTTTCCATCTTAAGGGAACAGAATATTTAATCTTTACTATGGTCATTATTGCTGAGTATTAAGAATAAGAGGCTATTTTTTTCAGCAACAGTGATTCATACAGAACTATATAAGCCTGCAATTACCTCTGTACCAAATCATGTAAAGCTGTTCTAATTTGGTAAGGCAAAAGAGATAATATTTTAGTTCAAAATTATCTAAATTGTTTTAAGTTTTCACATTTGAAACCCAATTAAAAGGAGTAATGTATGTGAATAGACATTTAAGTAATATTTTAAGTTACCTGTATATTTGTGGATTAATTTTGCAAAATAATAGAGTTTATTATGACACTATCATACATACATATAAAGGAGTTTGAATATATTTACCTCCATATTAATCACACTTATTCCCTCTTCCTCCTTTCTTATTCCCAACCAATTTCTGTCTTAGTTACTTTTCTTTTACTATAATAAGTCACCATGATCAAGGCAACTTATAGAAGGAAGAGTTTATATGGGGCTTACAGTTTCAGAGGGTTGGAGTCCACACCCATCATTCGAGGAACATGGCAGCAGGCAGGAAATCATGGAGCCAGAGCAGTAGCTGAGAACTCACATCCTGAGACATCAGAATCAGAGAGACAGGGTGATACTTGAGGGATGGAGGGAAAGAGAGAGAGGAGGGGAAATGGAGAGGCAGTAAGAGAGACAGACAGAGACGGGGGAGGGGGAGAGAGGGAGAGAATGGCATGGGTTGTTGAAACCTCCAACACAAAGAAAAAATAATGGGAAAAATATATGACAAGGAAGGAGAGAAAATATAGAACTGTGTAGCTTATGACCTCTTATAATATTATTAACAAATATGGCAGGATTTTCCCCATAATGTGCATGCTTTTTCTCTTTGAAATGGAAGTTTTCATTGGTTAGTTATTATTGCAAACAAAACAAACAAACAAACAAAAACCAAGCTTTTGATTCATTAGCTCTCCTCCTCAAATTTAATCATTTATGAAGTTCCTTTACCCTTAAGGTAAAATTTATCATAATTTGGGTGGTTTTTTTTTTTCAGAAATGCCACGAGTTGAATGACTTGTATCTGATAAAGGAGGAATATAATACCATAAGTTACTACAGGTTAAAATTATTTTCAAGACTGAACACCCACTGTGCCACTAGCCAGTACCATAAGAAAATGTTGTTGTTGCTTTTGCTTTGTTCTGCTTTAGGTGGTCAGTTTTCTTTATTTTGCTGTATAATAGATCAGCTCCAAGACAAGTGTTCTACCACTATGCCACATTCCCATCTACTTGGTTGTTTACATCTGTTTTTGTATCTGACTATGACTACAGACTTGAATGCCTGGAAGGAGAGTTTACTAAGACTCAATTATTTATTTCAGCAAGGATTTATAACTAAAAACAAAATAAATAAATGAAAACATTGCCCTAAAACTATTGTGATATTTTATTTGTATTAAAATGTTATTGGTATGTTAATAAATAAAGTTGCCCGGGGGTCAGAGCTATTAGCAAGCCATAGGAAAGCAGGGCAGTGGTGGCGTACGCTTGAAATCCCGACACTTGGTAGGCAGAGCTAGGTAAGTCTCTGTGTGTTCAGGGATATAGCCAGTATTGGATACACATGCCTTTAATCTCAATACCAATCATAGAAAACCTGGAGGTCTGTACAGACAGGTCGTGATGAGGCGGTCATGTGGTTGGATTTACAACCAATGAGAAGGCAGAACAGGAACTCTATATAAAGACTTTAACACAGGGGTAGCTCTGGTTCGGAGAGGTAGGACCACTGCAGGAGGAAGGGTAAGGTTTTAGCTCTTAGCTCTGACCTCTTGGCTTTCTTCTTTGCATTGGTTCTGTATTTCTTATTTAATAAGAAGGTTGGATACATCTACATAAAACAGCTGACTATCTGTTGAGGAATACAGAGTTTCCATGTGAGAAGTCATGAGATAATTATGAGTAATTAATGATAATTATGATTCTGCCCATTGGCTTATCTTGGAAGTATTCAATGTCCAGTGACATTTAAATAGTGTCTTTAAAAAGAAGTCAATATAATTATTAGGATATAATTCACATTTCATACAACTCACTAATTTAAAATGTATGACATCTCATGGGTTGTTTGTTGTTGTTTTATTTGTTCGACAGAATGTGAAACCATCTTCACAATTTATTTTAAAGTATTTTAAAGTATGATCCGTAAAGGATACTTCATGTCATTAATGGCAAATTAATGGTAATGCCTTTTCCTCCAATTTTCATTGTATTCTCTCTCCCCAAACTTCAAGCTCAGGTATGTCAGT
The DNA here is from genome assembly GCF_007827085.1 of Peromyscus californicus insignis. NCBI lineage: Eukaryota > Metazoa > Chordata > Mammalia > Rodentia > Cricetidae > Peromyscus > Peromyscus californicus. Next base: position 59,704,775 of record NW_026294595.1, read on the forward strand.
CAGTTTTCTGTTGACATGACAAAGTAACCGAGGAAAATAACGCTTCATGGAAAAGTTTACTTTGCCTCAAATTTTCAGGGGTTTCATTCTGTCTCCATCTGGCATGATAATTTTCAAGAATTTCCCAAGGCAAAGCATAATGACAGATATGGCAGGAAAAATGTTGTTCACCTAATGGGTTCAGAAAGCAGCGAACCAGGGTGTTAAGAGTAGGCAAAGACACCTTCCTAGTGACTCTCTACCTTCAACCAGGCCTCGCCCCCTTAAAGTTTACTCAGCTCTGAGCTCTATGGTAGGTCAATTAATTGATACTAACATCCATATGTTACAATCATCTCTCAGTAGTAACATTATCTGAGGATCAAGCTCTCAATACACAAACCTTTGGGGAGGACACTTCCAATCCCAACCATAAGATCAGTCACATATGTATGTGTCTATTTGGACACTACAAAAATTTCCTCTCTTTTAATTGTAGAGATAGATCCTTTGTTCAACATCAAACCATCTCTTTTTTTTCAATTGAAGAAAACATGCATGAAGAACAATGTGCATTTTAGCAACATGATCACTTTCCAAGTACAACATACTTCCTTTAAAAGGACATGTATTAGCACTCAAGTAGCAAATCTACCATTGTAGTTTTAACTGGCTGGACACTAATGTCTTCTGTACGATTATAATTGGGATATTTTTCTGATAATTTTTTATTCCTTAAATAATGTAGACATAGGTGTTGAGATTGTGTACAGATATTGTCAATGGCATTTGTATATTTTATTTCTGAACTGAGAAACATGATACATCTAAGGGCAAATAGCAGTATAAACAATAAGAAACATGTTTTAAGTGCAGTTCAAGCAGCTTGAATTGACTCCCAGTTCATCTTCCAATAGAATAAATCTTTAATTTTAATAAAGTGTCCTAATTGTTCCTTAGCATTTTATCCTTTAAACTGGGACAATAGTGCATTTTCATAATATTGGTTCAGAAAATAAATAATTAAAAGTAATATTTTAGAAGGGTATCTACAGGTGTATGGTGTATTAGGTATAATATTACAAATAAACTAGAATTTAATCCAATTAATAAAAAAGGGTTTTACTAGATTATACAAATCTTGACATAATCTGCTTTTTAAGGCAAGTATGGCTTTAACATGTAAGGGTATTGTTACTTCAGTTGTACAGAAATGCCACCCACCACATCAGACATGATAGAATCATAATCCTAAGAGGGTGTTCCTTAAATTACACCCTGATTGATGTTAGTCCTGAAAGATATTGTGGAAGGGAGTTCTGTACTCATTTGAAAATGTTGTATGAAAATCGTTCATTTGGAAAATCACTGGTCAGTTAATATATATTAAATTCTAAATAGAATGCTACAATCAAGAAAAATAACTTAAAATTCAGTAAGTTTTAAAACTATATTGCCATGGAAATCATGTATTGATGCATGAAAGGTGGAGCCCTATTAGTGTTCTGTAGAAATAGAGTGCTAGGAAGTCTGGGAAATTGTACTCAGCCTGCATGTGTCTTTTTGTATAGGATCAAAGGGGGAAGCAAGAAATGTTGATACTTATAATAAATGTTGATACTTACATCTCACAATATGCTGAGGGTTTCATATGCCCCCAAAAGTTTGACTACTTATTAAAAGTCTGCAAACATCTTAGGTCTGCAAAAAATTCCTAGAAAACTAATGTCTTAAGTACTGGTTTTATTATTAGCTTGCAGTGATTACTTTTCCCCTTCAGGCTAGAAACACTGGCTTAGAACAAACCTTCTAATGATCCCACTTCTTTTTAAGAACTTAGGCCATGCAGCCTTATGTATATATGAAACTTGAGAACTGTAAAAATGAGCAAGTTTTGTAAAACTTCAAATTGTACTACAACTTCAAGGAATACACTAATAAACATGAATTTTTTCTCACCTTCGACTCGTGTCTTGATGCTGATAAGTACAATCAACCAAAACTACTTCCCCATAGTCAGGGCACTCAGAACTTGAGGGAATTCTAATTAAGGTGCTAATTCTTCTAATGTAACTGAGAAAAATATTTAAGTAATTCACATTTAATCTTTAACTTAATGTGCTGCCTATGTGTAAAGCTGAGATTACTGTTTATCAAAAAAAAACTATGATAGAAATAATATTTTGAGAAATAGATGAGTTTTATATTGAGTTGCCCTATAAAAATCAGCACTATAATTTGCTTTGAGTTAGCAAACATTCTGCACTCCATGCTGCCCAATTATCTTGAATAAGCAAATAAGTTCCTGTGCAAAATACTGAAACAGAATGGAGGTCAAAAATGTCAATCCTGCTTCATAACGATACCATAATAACGAAAATTAAAGACCAGCAACATATTTGCTGATAAACTTTAAATCCAATATATATATATATATATATATATATATATATATTGGATTTAAAACACGTATAGTCAGAATATATATATATACACACAAATTGCTTGTGTATGTGTATGTTTATTTTTCCTAAATTGTAAAAATGACTCACCTGTATTTAAAACGTAGAAGGATTCTATCGCTGTACAGCAACCAAAAGTCATTATCTCAAAATTAGCATCCATCTTATTAAAAGCAGTTTTAGATACATATCTAAAATGCCACTCAAATTAGGCAATATTTGACCTTTACTTTATTCAGAGAGTAAATTTATATTAAATAGAGAAGAGTTTAAAAGACTTCCTTTTTTTCCTTAGACAGCATTATGCTTTCTAGGCTTATCAGATATTTCAAAGTGGTTTTCTCACTGGGAAGCAACGTTGCTTGCTGCAGTAGTGAGAAATGAAAGAGCCTTTTTCTTTTGTGCTGTTGTGGTTATTTCAGGGTCATTGCACACTTCTGCTATATATTTAAGGCTGAGTCATGTCATGACTCTATTGAGACATTCCGAACATTCCTGGTCTCAGCTATATAGTTCCATTTTAACAATGCTTTATTGGGTTCATTGTTTACATTCTCATAATATCCTCCAAATGCAATGTTCACACTTCAGCTTCACTCTTAGTAGTTCCCATTATTTGTTAGAAAGTTTTAATATGGGGAGGGAGGGGGCATTGTTTGCTTTGTTTTTTGGGGGTTGTTTGATTTGGTTTGGTTTAAACAGAATAATAAAAGAATGCCATCATTATTCAGGCTGGGTATTTCCACCTCAACTAGCAATAAGAAAATACCCCAAAGACATTCCCACAAGTAAATCTGATCTAATTTCTCATTAAGACTGTGTCTTCCCAGATGGTTCTGGGTTATGTTAAGTGGGTGGTTAAAACTAACCAGCAAAACACGTATAGTCAGAATCTGGGGAATTTGGGAAAAGCCTGATAACTTCTAAAGCAATCTGTGTCATTGCACCATGCACTCTAAGGTTTCACCCCTTTAGGGGACAAATTCTTGTAAAAACATTTGCATCTTACTCCTTTGCAGTCAATTGTCCTGACCATGATATAGAGAGTTCTTCACAACCCTCTTTTCACCTCTTAGTGGCATGGAGGCTTGGGAGCTGTAAATATCAGAATGAATACCACTGTGAATCAATTGCTGAAACACAATAAAAAACACTTTGAAAAGTGGCTTGGCAATACACATGGGCTAACAAAAAAATGGACAAAATTAGAAGCAATCTAAATGTTTGTTCAGTAGAGGAACCCACAAATAGTAGGAGCATAGAAGGCAACGCAATACTGAAGAAAAATAGTACACACTATTGGTCTGTGTCTGAACACAACTGATGCAGCAGGTATCAAGATGCATGGAAGAAGTCAAACACATAAGAGAACACCCTGTATTGTTATACCTGAACAGGTCAGAGCGCGTGGGAATAATCTTGAGACCATGCCAGCTTTTGCAATTATAGATAAACACTTGTTTGCCACGAGTCAAATCTACACCTTTTAATGTCTACCCTGCTTTCTCACAAGCTTTTTATTGCTTCCTTGTGAAATAGGATATAGTTGCTATCTTGTGTTTTTACTAATAAAAATGAAAATATATATAGTTCATCCTCAAATTGCATACTTTTGAGGCATCATGGACATAACAGAACAGTAGAAAGAGAGAAAGAAAGAAAGAAAGAAAGATAGTTTACCTATTTTCCTGAGGCCACTGTGGAAAGCAGTAACGTTTGTGGTTCATGAAGAAGGTATACAAAAGACAGAAAAAATGGCTAAACTAGTGGATTCATGAGATGAAGACTGATTAAAAGGCACAGCTGTGGGGCTGAAATCCAAAGGAATTTATGGTCACTTTAACCTGGTTCAGGAAAATGTCAAACCCTTCTCAACTGGTGCCAGCTGACTCAGATTTCCAAAAGGCAACACAGTGTGGAAAACGTCAAATGTGCAGGCTTGGCAGATTCTGTAGCTCATGGGGCTGCAGCTTCTACTTCACAATACCTACTAAATTATACAAGCAAGGGTGTTAGGAAATAGCAGATTTTCAATGTTCTAAGACTGACTTTTTTGACAACAACATAGGAAAATGAACCTACATAGTGATTGGCTTATGTGTAACCAGAGACTCACAGGGGTCTTGCTCGCGTTCTCTTTGGCACATCGTGCACTATTTAAAAAGTCAATGTTTATAGTGGCATTATTGATGCGGCCTACCTTGCATCCAAAGAATCAGTTGGACACACACACACACACACACAAAAAAAAAAGACTTTAACCTTATTAAATAATTGTGTGGCTTCTTGCAGTCTTTTTCAAAGTTTTGTATGGTTAAATGTCATCTAGGGAGCTTCTATATACATCCTGGTTTGCCAGGGCCAATTCTCAGATGTTCTGATTCAATAGAACTGTCATAGGGATAGAATTTATCTTTCTAGTAGAGTGGGTAAATCAGATATAGGTGGTTATGCTACCTTTTTTAACTTATTAAGGGAAATGTGTCTATTATAAATTAAATTCTGCGCAACTACTAGAGCAATAACACAAAGCACCTGTAGTTCAAACATATTCTTCTGTACCCAATCAATTTGAAAAATATTAGTTTCCTCTTCCTTGATTCTACACAGGAGTCTACACAGGAAAAAATGTGGTTCAAGTTGCTGGAGGCTGAGATGTTTGAAATTGCCAAGGAAGGGGAGATGGTACAGTGTCAATGATACTAGAAGACAGAGTCACTGCATGGTGACTCCTAACTCAATACATTCTAAGATTGTCAAAATAATAGATTTTTAACTCCCTTAGCCAATTTAAAAAGATACTCTGAAGGGTAATAGTTATGTTACTTAGTTTGATTTACTTTTTGGAAAGATAAGCATATCAAAATACCTCACTTGTTCTTTTAAGTGTATATTGTCAATTAAAACATCTTAGAAATTTGATTACTTTTTAAATACATTTTCCTCTCTCATTAATCTAGCATTCCTGAAAATTTGTATCAAAGTTATTATTTTTCCACTATGAATTAGAAAATCTTGTAAACATATGAATGATATAGTTATAAGTGAAATATTGATCTTCATAATTGGGTGTCTCTGTGTACAAATCACATTTGGACTGTAGATGGCAAAGTTTTGCAAAATTAAAATTTTTATAGATTAGCATTTTATAAATGAATGTTAAGATACTGTTCAAAATACTAGTTCAAATTTTTATTATTAGAAATACAAATTATAGCAATTTAGTTTATTATTGTAAGCATAACTTGCAATGTAGATATTATTGCATAGCTTTTGTCTAATATAAGCATTTTATGTATTGATATTCAAAGTTGTAACATATACTTAGACTGTGATTCCTGTGATCAAAATTGAGACTACTTTGCTATAGATATTTATGTAATAATATTTTGATTGATTAGCTAGGCTAGGGAGTAATTCACGACTTTCCTTTATCTTGTGTTTTGAATACAACATGTTCACATTTTCTGATTACATCTCTGTGAGGGCTTTCTGCCATCTGTGCTCTGTAGTTGCTGAAAATGTTAAACCTGGAGGGGAATAAATGACAATAATCATTAACACAAAGCAACAATAAAGGATCTAAATTTGCAAGCTCAGAATTTGCCTACTGTTGATGATTAATGAAGGCAAATACAGTCTGAAAGCTGATTATGTGCTTCATTTTATGTGATGCCTAAGGGGCTACAGCTTAAATGAAACACTATTGGAATCCCTCAAATCTCAGAACAAGTACAATTTGTTTTCCCAGATGTATTGATTTTGGATAGTACTTAGTAAACTGACTCTGCAATAACTCGTGCACTATGGTGTATTTCCAGCAACTGGGGTGTATTTATGTTCTACTCCCCAAACTTAGCATTGTTTCATCCAATAAACTAGACATCTTGATTCTGAGATTAGTAAATACTCTGGAGGACAAATAAAAATGCATCACCATGTAATTCTTGTGTCTTTTTTAAGCTCTAATGCATTTTCAGAGTCTTTTTTACAGGCTCCAATATCCCATAGACATTTCCTCTTATTTTATACACTTAAGCAATCCCAAAATTTGTTTAACACAAATGCCTCAAGATTTCCTTTCCTGTGGTCAGTTTTCTCAAATGTTGGGTTCGCTAGTTGATGGATCATGAAGAAGACTGTAGTTGTTTAACCTTGTACAGATCTAACAGCACAAACATCACAGACTTGGGGTTTTGTTGTTCATTTTATTTTCTTATTTAGAAGACAGCTAAGGGTTTAGGAGAGAGCTCAGTGGGAATATGAGGACCTAAGTTCAAACACCCTGCACCTATGAAGGAGCCCAGCATGGCAGTGTGTACCTATAACTGTGGTGGAAATAGGGTGAAGGGGCAGAGAGGGAAGGACTGCAGAGGCTTCTGGTCTGCAGCCCGGCTGAAAAACTGTGAGCTCCAAGTTTCTATAAGTGACCCCATTTCAGGGTAATAAGATAGAGAGAGGTACATGGAAATGCATACATTGTACATCCATACAAACATGAACAAGTAAATAAATAAAAACAAAAGACCCTACACATTGTCTCATTTATAATATACCTATTTTGACTTCCATAGTGATCTATTTGTTTGACTTACAAATAGATATGAGTGCAAAATTCAAATTCAATTTTGATTTGATTCGTTTATGGTTAAAAGCAAAAGAAATATCAGAATTTAAAGTATTATAAGCATGATCTGTTAGTATCTTAAAGGAAGAAAACAAATTTATATTTCCCTTAATTTCTTGATTTTGATACAAAAGCTTTGTTACTGCAAGACCACATTGTTTAGTAAAGCTATATTATACTTTATTTGGGTGTCTGCACATGTACCAATGTGTATGAGTTTCTCTGTGTCTGCACACATATACAGATACCCACAAAGGACAGAAGAAGGCATTGTGTCTCTGGGAGATGGTGTTATAGGCATTTGTGAGCTCCCCAATGTAGATGATGGAATCTGAGCTCCTAAATATCTTAATTAACTTTACATGATCAATGAAAGACTTATCAAATCCATTTACTGTAGATGATAGAGATTTAGTGTAATAGAATAAAATTTATATGTTCACATACCATTTGTGAACCACTGTTCAATTATATAGGTACTTCTGCTAATATCTGCTAATAATTATAGAAAATTTAAGACTTTCTGTGGGATTTTTATTGTTGTTGTTTTCTTTTTCTTCTCTTTTCTTTCTTTTTTTTTTTTGATGCTTGAAGGTAAAGTGTCCCTCTTTGTTTTTTATTTCATGTTATATAGTTGAAAGAATTTGAAAGGGTAGAGTATTATTTAGGAGAATGAATCTATAAAAAAGGGGAGAGAAGTAGTTGGTTTATAATTAAAAAGGCTTATTATTTAACATGTTTTAAGTATAGTATTCAAAATATCTAGTTAATATTCTATAAAAAAATATTTTAATGAAGCTTGTTTAGTGCTGGCTTATGTAATTTTTCTCGTCAGACATCTTACATACTTATGCCCACTGATTTTTGCCAGAGTACCAAGAATGCCACATGAGCTAAATGTGGAGGTCAGTACTGACAGCAAATTTCCAGATGACAAGCTCAGTTAATCACAAATGTCAATTTATATCATTGTTTCATCCCCCTGAGTTTTCTGCTCCCAAGCTCTCATGGCAGTCCCACTGTCTGGAGAGCATGATTAATATTGTGAGTCAAAGGCACCAGTAAAGGTTGAGATGCCCTTGCAGGTAGTTTATATGAAAGTTGCTGGAAATCCTCAGGGATGTTTAAATTATACTTAGAAGAGCTCAACATGGGTGATTTGTGCTTTTACTTGGAATCATTATTTCTGTTAGGAAAAGTTGAATACTTATGAAATAGATGACTGTGACAAGCATAATTACCAAAAAAATTACATTGTCTCCAGCATCCATATCCTTTGTAATCCAGAAAGACCTAACTGACACATTTCCTGCCTACTTACCTCCCACCCACATGTGATCCAGCACATCTGGTATAGATGGGTCAAACAAACTTGTTTAGGGGAGGGAAAACATGTGACTTGGTATTTCCCATGAACAATAGCCTCCACCATTTCAGGAACTATCTGTCCTTGGGCAAGGGATTTGCAGATCAGAGGCATTTTTGTTTCATGGATCTCTAAGTTATAGTAATTAAAACTTAAAATGAAACTTTGGCTCTCACACTGCAAGGAGGAAAGATATGAAAGGGAGGGAGAAAGAGAGATACACTTTTTGAGTCAACACCTAAGAAAGATAGCTTATTCAATGAAAGAAATCCTCAAAACAGCTACATGGCAAAAGGAATTGGGGGCTTCAAAGAAATAGTGAGAAAGCTCAGTGGAGGGGAAACATGTTTGGGCTTTTGGTCAGTATACAAGAGAAAGAAATAAAATGAAGAATTATGCTTTTCTGAGTTAGAAACATTGGCAGGCTCATCAGTGCAGACATAAGGGCATCTCTAGAAGATGATGCACCAAGGGAGGGGACTCTGGGAAGGATAAATAAAATACCTTATTAAAGGATTAACATTCCCCCTATAACATAGCTTGTCTTCAACTGAATAAGATTTTCAGACTCAAAACCAGGTGATTAACCAACTCAGCTGGTTTTAACTCTTAAGGGAGGAGAATGAGCCAATACTATAATGTTCTAATTTTTAGAACAGATAAGAATGCCTTATCTCTACCCAGAGCCGAAGGTATAACCCAGATTGCACTCTCTTGACCTGAAAGAAGTAGCTTTCCCTTAATGGACTAAAGCAAAGCCCTGATATCTCCTCCTTTCTGTGTGGCTTTTTATATTCTAAGGAGAAACAGTTATGGTGTTTACTTTTCTAGTATTTCCAGGAAAATAGGAGGTGGGGTCCAAAGTTTACAGGGGGCGAGGATCCATCCTCAATGACCTCTAAGCATGCATAATCTATGCTTACCATTTTCCATTCTGGAATTAAGACCCTAATGGTATTTAGTAGTGTAGCTAAAACTGGCGCATGGGAGGGTTCAAGGTTGTTACTCTTGCTGAATTTCAAGTCTCGAAGTGTGACCAAGGGGAGCGAGATAAACAGATTTGGATTGTCACAGGATCATTTTAACACTGATCAACTGTAAGTGAGGGGAATAAAATTTGGATAGTGGTGAAATCATCAAGTCAAAAGATTAATAGCATCACTATTAAGCATCACTATCCCCCACCCTCATAATTTATAGCACTACAAAAGAGTTCTGTTCCAGAGTCAGTCATAGCTCTAAACCAAGATGAACCTGCCCTCGATGTTTACTCAGTTTCTTACTCACAAATGTTTCATGCACTTTCTGCACCAAGACATAGAAAGTCTATGGTTCATTCACCCAGATACACTGTACAAGAGTAGGCCAATCAGCTCAAAATACTAAGCTGGAAGGATAAGTTAGAAAAATTATATGTAGAATAAAGTGACACTATAGCATAATTTTTTCAACATCTCTAAAAGTCTAAAATTACTTTGGATAAAATGTTTAACATTTCTTATTCAAGACTAAGTTTCAAAAATTAAAGTTCACACACTAGAGGAGTGTCCTTGAACCCCATGAGAAGGCTGCTTTTGTTCTTAGTTTACAAACATATCAGGTGAAAAGAGGTAATTACTATAAATTGAATGATTTCCTATAACATCCTTCTGAGCTGTTATAGAATAGATTGAATCTGTATTGTTTTCCCCAAATTTCTCATGTTAAGTTTTTTTTTTCAGGGTTTTGAGTAGCTGTTAGTTTCTGCTACACAAATACATCTTTGTCATCTTACCTAAGGTAAATTGTATGTAAATTTTTTTCCTGCAGAAATACCTTGTCAGCTAAAGAACCAGTCAAAATGACATTCATTTGACTGATCAGCCTTTTCAAACCCTAGTCAGGGGAGTTCATCAAAGCTATTGAAGTAGCAGTGTCTATGCTACTGCAATACAATCAGAACCGTGCTTCCCTAGCTACAAATCACTGCAAACCCATGTGTCCTTTAGATTACCATACTAGAGCCTGGCAAATATCTTATTGTATATAAACTGACAGAAGAGTAAATATGTCAAGAGATCCTGTAACTTAAAGTTTGCATTAGTAATGCACTAGATTTGTCATGACGCAATAGTAGTACCCTGACTTGTGATTTTTACTGTGTCTTTTGTGCTGGGTAGTTTTATATGACCTTGACATGAGCAAAGTCATCTGCGAGGAGGGAACTTCAATTTCAAAAATGCCTCCATAAGATTGTGCTGGAACCAAGATGTATGCAAGGACATTTTCTTAATCAGTGATTGATTGGATAGGGTCCAGCCCATTGTGAGTGGTGCTATCTTGGGCTGGTGGTCCGGGGTTCTATAAAAAAAAACAGACTAAACAAGCCATGTAGAGCAAGCCAATAAACAGCACTCTTTCATGGCCTCTGCATCAGCTCCTGCAAGTTCTGGCCCTGTTCAGGTTCCTCTACTTACTTTATTTGATGATGAAAAGTGATATGAAATTGTCAGCAAAAAAAAAAAAAACTAAAACAAAAACAAACAAACAAACAAAAACCAAAAAACAAAAACAAAAACCCATTCCTCCCCAAGTTGCTTTGGTCATGATATTTTATCTTAGCAATAGTGATCCTAACTAAGACTGTAAATGGAGACTTTTCTGTCCTGCCAGGTCTCACAGCCACTTTTAAAATAATCACTCAGAGGCTTAATATTTATTACAAACCATTTGGCATATTGCTCAGGCTTATTGCTAACTAGCTCTTACAACTTAAATTAACCCATTTCTATTAATCTGTATTTTGTCATGTGGCTTCATGGCATCACCTGTTCTCTAGTATATCTTTTAACGTTTATTTATTTATTATGTATACAGTGTTCTGCCTGCATGTGTCCTTGCAGGCCAGAAGAGGGCACCAGATCTAGTTGCAAGTGGTTGTGAGCCACCATGTGGTTGCTGGGAATTGAACTCAGGACCTCTGGAAGAGCAGTCAGTGCTCTTAACCATTGAGCCATCTCTCCAGCCCTAGTATATCTTTTTTTCCTGTGGTTTTTTTTTTTTTTTTTTTTTGAGACAGGGTTTCCCCGTGTAGTTTTGATGCTTGACCTGGATCTTGCTCTATAGACCAGGCTGGCCTCGAACTCACAAAGATCCACTTGGCTCTGCCTCCTGAGTGCTGGGATTAAAGGCATGCGCCACTGCCGCCCTCTCTAGTACATCTTGTTGCTCCTCATTGGCATCTGCCCCTGACTCTACCCTTCTCCCTGTATCTGTGCTTGGATTTCCCACCTGGCTCTATCCTGCCTTGCTATAGGCTAAAGCAGCTTCTCTATTAACCAATAGTAATAAAACATATTCACAGCATATGAGGGGTTATCCCACAGCAAAGACAGTCTTAGAGTTATTGATTGTTAACAAGTTGGTACAAAGACAGTGTGGAATTGCTCTAGCACACCTGACCATATTTTGGGAAGAATTGTGGAAGGATATTGGACCTTTGGGCTAAAAGAGCCATTGGGTGTGGAAAGATCAGTTGGTTATTTTGTCATAGCTTTGCAGATAAGAATGCTGAAAGCAGTGTGGATGTTAGAAGCCTGGCCTATGAAATTTCAGAAGGAAGCAAAAGATCTAGCAGGCTCCTTGTGTGAAGAGTCTGTGATGTGTGGTCAGTTGGTGCTGAAGGATTGACTGCAATTAATAAGAGATCAGAATCACTAAAGCAAAACCTTTGTTTTACTGGGACAATCGAGCTGGACAATCAATTGGTGCTGAGAAATCAGCAGTGATTAAGAAGAGACAAGCACCACTGAGGTAGAGTCTTCTGGGAAGTGTTTCCTGAAAGGCAGCACACAGAAGCTGTATTTCAGAGGTGGCCAAAGTTGTACCTCACACTGGCAGCCAAACATAGACATTTAAGAGTCACCTGGGTAGTACTGGTTTTCAAGGCATGAAGGGATCATGGAAAGCAGTTGAGGCTTGGCATTGTGAGAGGCTGGGACAGGCAATTGGTGAAGTCACAGCCTCAGTAGCAGTCGAAGATCCAGAGTGAAGGGGTCATGCAGAGAAGTTGAGGTGTGGCACCATGAAGAGGAACTAGAAGAGGCAGTGGGTGAAAGTGCAGCCCGGTTAGATGCAGCAGAAGATCCCAGCGATTTGGAGAGACCAGTACAACGCGATCATCACCAAGAACAGCAGCGGCAGAGGAGAGATGCCTCCCTGAGCTTAAATGACAAGATGTGTATGCTTCAGAGAGCAGAGACAAAGAAGTTACCTAAGGCCCTTGGAGGAGCCCAGAAGATCATGATAATTGGACATTGAGTTATTTACACTGTTAGATGTGGTGATATTTTAATTGTGCTGAAATGTGATTTTATTTGTTTGTTGATAAATAAAGTTTGCCTGGAGATCAGAGGTCATGGCAAGCCAGGGACAGCAGTCAGGCGGTGGTAGCTCATGTCCTTAATCCCATCACACGGCAGGCAGAGTCTCTGTGTGGTCAAGGACATAGCCAAGTGTCGTGACACACACCTTTAATCCCAGTACCAACCATAGAGACCAGGAGGTCTGTATAGTGACGAGGAAGAAGTCATGGCTGGGCTTAGAGCCAATGAGAAAGCAGAACAGGAAAGCAATAAAAACACAAGTCAGACATTGGAAGTCTCTCTGGGGGAAGGACAGCAGCGAGTGGTAAGCTAAAGCTAGGTGACTCTTGCTTTGATCTCTTTGACTTTAACTCTGTATTTGGCTCTGTGTTTCTTATTTAATAAGACAGTTTAGAAATTCGTCTACAGTTAGAGTTTGGTTTTGCTTTGTTCATATTGTGAGTGGACCCTAGTTCTTCCTTCTTGAAGAAAGTATTCAGCTTAATTTTGTTTTCACAGGAGCCAACAGCTGAAGGACTTTGAATTTTTAAAAGTGATTTTGGATTTTTTTTTTAAAGAGACTGGATATTTTAAAGAGACTGAACTTTTAATGTGCTTAAATTTATAGTGACTATGGGACTTTTAAAGTTATTTATGTTTTTTAATATGAGATCTTAGGAATGAATGAGAAAGGAAAGGTTGTGGCTTAATGGTGATCTGTTTGTGTGTCAAGTTGAAAAAGGGTCAATTGTGCTTGATACCTTTATGTCCACTTGACACAAAATAAAATCATCTGAGAGAAGAGACCCTCAGTTAAGGAAATACCTCTATAAGATTGTGCTGTATGCAAACCTGTAAGGCATTTTCTTAATTAGTGATTAGTGGGGAAAACCAAGACCATTTTGGGTGCTGCCATCCCTGGTATGGTAGTCCAGGGTTTTATAAGAAAGCAAGCTGAGCCTTGTGGAACAAGCCAGTAAGCAGCACCCCTCCATGGCCTCTGCATCAGTGGTTCCTGCCTCCAGGTTCCTCCCCTGTTTGAGTTCTTCCCATTTTTTTTTTTTTTTTTTTTGGTTTTTCGAGACAGGGTTTCTCTGTGTAGCTTTGCGCCTTTTCCTGGAACTCCCTTGGTAGCCCAGGCTGGCCTCGAACTCACAGAGATCCGCCTGGCTCTGCCTCCCGAGTGCTGGGATTAAAGGCGTGCGCCACCACCGCCCGGCTGAGTTCTTCCCATTTTTATCTAAATAAAAATGAAAAGTTTTAACTTTAGCATAGTAAAATTGTATGCCACAAAAACAGTTATCAAGTATGAATTACATTTACAATATTCATTCCATGTGTACTTAGCAAATTCAGAGAAAATGTTCCATTATGTATCTTATCTTAGTGATTCTAAAGTTTTATACATAATTTACTTTCTATCATAACTAAAGAAAACTATAACTCTAACTTCTTAGTCTTTAACTCCACCAAAGACCCCAGAAGGATGTAAAATTATCTAACAAAAGAAACATCTGGCTGCCTGGATAGTCACCCAAAGTTTCTCTGCAAGGTTGGGGCATTCATCTTTGACCTACAGGCCTGGCAGACTTTTCAGTGAAGCAGGACATTTCAAGGGCTAGTCCACCTTCTATAGGCAAAGTTCGTCAGTCATTTTCCTCTGTGTTCTGCAAATATCTGGCAGATGCTTCTGTGAAGCAAGAATCTTGAAGGACTATCCAGGCTTGTCTTAGCAAAATTCCCACTTGTCTTGTCTATACAGTATACTGTCAGCAGTCAAGGCAAGGTCAGTTTCTTACTCAAATGGCTAGCCTTGCCACATTGAAAGAAAAATCTATATGGAGTTTCTTCAATGCCCATCATCATTTTATGAAGTAAATTGGTGCTACCAGGAGCAGATGTGTCTCATTGTCATGAAAAACCTTAGGTTATTAAACATCTTAAATACCACATTCTGTAGGTCTCTGAAGTGTTTGAAAATTATCTATCTATCTAAAATATACCTGTTTAACCTTGAAAACATATCTAATGTGACTACAAGTTTGATTATTATAGATTAACTACTAACATCATTTCTTAATTAGGCATTGCATTTTTCAAATGAGCTGTATAAGCACATTACCCCAAACAAGAGTAGAAACATATATTACAGTAACACAAAAATAGCTCTAAATGTGTATCAATATACCAAAATGCATGCTAAAAGAAAATATCTGAGATTAATAGTCTTTTTTTGCTATATTCCTATATTCCCCTAAATAAAAACAAACATCTATAATCCACCAAGTAACCAAAAATCATTTACCCCACTGCTTAGGATTATAGGCATTATATTCTCTAGACTGCCTTCTGTTGTCTGTGGGAGAAGGCATCTTCAGGGGTCCCTGAGAAAATTGAGATAATGGCTAAATCCTCAGATGACCAGCTCTAACCTTTGTTGATATATATTACCAGTCAAGATGTAGGAGGTCTCCCTCAGTCAACTCTGATCCATACTAACCCTGAAAGAATCCACAGCCTTTTGTTTCCCGTGGAAACAAGAGCATAAGCTCCTCTCCAAACAGTGCATTTTTTGAGTTCCATTTTAAAGTTAAGGCATTCTTAAAATATCTAGGCTAGTTTATTTCAGCAGTCCCCCTTTCAATCCCATTTCTCTCAGCAGCTGTCATTTGCTATTCAGCAATCAAAAAATTCAAAGACAACAGAATACCATGTAGGATCCAGACTCCCTGTATATTTGCCATTTCTATGTGGCTTATTCATTTTTTATTGTTTTATTACTTTACTTCTCTCTTTAAAGGTTTTTACTTTATTAATTTTAAACTATTTCTTTCTATAACTGTCTATAATCCTTTTCTTTTCTTTCTTAAGCCTATGCACTTTATTAAACACACTGGAACCTGTATAGGTTTTTTTTTTTTTTTCTGTATGAACCTGCTTTACTGTGTGTCTTTTATCCTTTTGTACAATGTGAACAAACTTTAAATTGCTAAGCTAGAGCTGGGTCCTCTACCAGGCTCTAGTGGCTGACTCCATCCTCTTCTCAGGTCTGTGAAAGCCAAGCCTTAAGCCCTGGTCCAGAATTGTGTTTGACCAGGAACTGTATTCAATCTCCCAGCTTTAAGAAGTGGATGCCGGAGTCCGGGCGCTGCAGCCCGTTCCCTCCGGTCTCCAGACGGCGTTCGGCAGCAATGGCTTGGCCCCGCGTGCAGCTGGTTGTCACCGCTGATGACTTTGGTTACTGCCCGAGGCGCGATGAGGGCATCGTGGAGGCCTTCCTGGCAGGAACTGTGACCAGCGTGTCACTGCTGGTCAACGGCACAGCCGCAGAGAGCGCGGCCGAGCTGGCCCGCAGGTGCGGGAGGAACTGGAAGCTCAACTCAGCCGCTTCCGGGAGTTGTTGGGCAGGTCCCCCACGCACGTAGACGGGCACCAGCACGTGCACGTGCTCCCAGGAGTGTGTCAGGTGTTCGCCGAGGCTCTGCAGGCGTTCGGGGTGCGCTTCACATGGCTGCCAGTAGAATGCGGCGTGGGCAGCTGCTCGTGGCTGGAAGCACCAGCGCGTGCCTTCGCCTGCACTGTGGAGCGCGATGCCCGGGCTGCCATGGGCCCCTTCTCCCGCCTCGGCCTGCGGTGGACCGACGCCTTTGTGGGCCTGAGCACTTGTGGCCGCCACATGTCTGCTCACCGAGTCTTGGCGTCACTGGCACGGGCCCTCGAAGAGATCCCTGCTGGCCGTGCCCTGACTGCCGAACTGATGGCACACCCAGGATACCCCAGTGTGCCTCCAGCAGGGGGCTGCGGTGAGGGCCCCGACGCTTTCTCTTGTTCTTGGGAGCGGCTGCATGAGCTGCACGTCCTCACTGCACCCACCTTGCGGGCTCGGCTGGCCCAGAATGGTGTGCAACTCTGCGCCCTAGACGACCTGGATTCCAAAAGGCCCGGGGAAGGGGTCCCCTGTGAGGCAACTCTTGAGCCCTTCCTGGAGCCTTCCCTACCCTGACACCAAAGGCTAGCTACGAACTGCCTCTCACTGTGGAGGAAGGCCAGGGCTAGAGCTCTGGTTCAGCGTGGAACCAGGCCTTGGAGCAGGGTCTGGTTTCTTAGAATGACAAGTCACTAACCCAGGTCCTCGCCTCTGAGCAGTATTGGGCAGCCTTGCCTGCTGAAGGCAGGGCTGGTCTGTGACATCTGGATTTAAGGCCTGCCTGAGCATTTGGTGCCAATTCATGTTGCAGTTAAAACCACCTGTTTAGTGGAGCAGTGGAGAGAGGTTGGTGTGAATAAAATAATGTCTTTCAGGAAAAAAAAAAAAGAAGTGGATGCCCTATACTATGGTAGGTATTTTTAATTTTCAGTTTCTACTTATTGTGAAAAGGTTGTTTAAGTGCTCTGCTATAAGGCAGAGTATGGTGGTATTGTGTTCACCAAAATATTGTACACCCTAATAAACTTATCTGGGGTCAGAGACAGAACAGTCACTAGATACAAAGGCTAGAAAATGGTGGCACTCACACCTTTAATCCTAGCACTCCAGAGGTAGAAATACCTCTGGATCTCTGTGA
Organism: Peromyscus californicus insignis; assembly: GCF_007827085.1. Lineage (NCBI taxonomy): Eukaryota > Metazoa > Chordata > Mammalia > Rodentia > Cricetidae > Peromyscus > Peromyscus californicus. Next base: position 59,722,117 of record NW_026294595.1, read on the forward strand.
GTTCAAGGCCACATTGGAAATGGCCAGGCATGGTGACATACACCTTTGACTCCAGAAAGCAAGACTTTAATCCCAGGGAGTGGTGGTAGAAAGCAGAAAGGTATATAAGGCGTGAGGACCAGAAACTAGAGGCATTTGGCTGATTAAGCATTTGGCTGGTTAAGCATTTGGCTGGTTAAGCTTTTAGGTTTTGAGCAGCACAGTTCAGCTGAGAGCCATTCAGATATGAGGACACAGAGGCTTCCAATCTGATGAAACAAGATCAGCTGCAAAGGTGGCCAGGTGAGGTTAGCTGTGGCTTGTTCTGTCTCTCTGATCTTCCAGAATTCACCCCAATAATTGGCCTCAGGTTTGTTATTAATATGACTCTTTAAGATTTGTGCTACAGCAGAGTTTCTTAAAAGATCTGTATCCCTTTTTTTTCTCTCTCTCTTTTTTCAGCTTTTTCAGGCCCTAAATGGATATTCAAGCCCCACATTGGGCAGCAAAATGTAGTTGTTCATTTTTACTTTTGGGGGGCCTGGCACCTAGCTCTCAAATAAATTACATGGAGACTTGTTCTTATTTATGAATGCCTGATGTTAACTTGGCTTGTTTCTAGCCAGCTTTTCTAACTTAAATTATCTCATTTGTCTTTAACTACATATTGCTTCTGGGCTTTTACTTTTCTTTATTCTATATGTCTTTCTTTCCTTCTTACTCCATGGCTGGCTAGGTGGCCAGCCTCTGGCATTCTCCTCTCCTCCTTTCTCACCCTTTTCTCTCTTCCCTAGATTTCTCCTCCTATTTATTCTCTTTGCCTTCCAGCCCTGACTATCCTTTCTCCTGTCTAGCTATTTATTAGTCCAATCAGGTGTTTTAGGCAGGCAAAGTAACATAGCTTTACAGAGTTAAACAAAAGCAACATAAAAGAATGCAATATATCTTTGCATCATTAAACAAATATTCCACAGCATAAATTAATGTAACATATCTTCAACTAATATCCACAGCAGAGTTCCTCTCCTGACTTCCTTTGATGATGAACAGTGATATGAAAGTATAAGCCAAATAAACCCATTCCTCTCCAAGTTGCTTTGGTCATGGTGCCTTATCACAGCAATAGTAACCCTAAGACAGCCTTAGAGGTGTTGATTTTTAGATATTGTAGGTTGATAACTGAAGATATTAAGAGAAAATTTTCTTAATGTAAATACTAAAGTGTGTTCATTCTCAAATAATAACTAATAAACAGAAGCTGTTAATACCTGACTAGATAGGATGGTAATTAGTAGCATGAAAGTTCTATAACTGTTTAATAATAATTACCCTAGGAAAAATTTACAAAATTAGAGAAGAGAGTGATTTAGTTTGTTTATAGCACATTCATTTTTTTATTTATGTTTATGTTCTTTCTCTCAGAAATACTCTCAGTCTAAGACATGTAAGACTCTAATTAGAAATAGCAATAAAAGGGCTTAAGAGGTGGCTGAGAACAGTGATTAAGAGCTTTCTAGCTGTTTTTTTGCCAAAGACCCAGATTTGATTCCCAGAATTCATATCAAGTAGCTCACAATTGACTTCATAGTTTCAAGGGAGCCAATGTTTTGTTTGGTCTCTCTGGGCACCTGCATACATGTGATTTTTCTCTATCACATATGTGTGTGTGTGTGTGTGTGTGTATGTATGTGTGTGTGTGTGTGTGTGTGTGTGTGTGTGTGTGTGTGTTATTAAAACACCATCTAGATCTAGTCCAGTAGTTCAGTTGGGTTGCCCAACTAGTCCTGGGTATGAGATCTGCCAAAGAGTGTGATTAATATAACAGGTGTCATTTCATTGAAGAAAATTGGCTATCTCTAATTTAGCAGCACCTATCAATTGCCAATAGCTTCTTATCTAGGACTAGGACTTCATGTCCATCTCCATTACCTCCATGCTGAGACTTTCGTCTGGCTTGGGCTTGTGTACATCTTGTAAATGCTGTCACATTCTCCATAAGTTCATATGTGCTGTGTCTAGGAAACAATTTCCCTGAAGTCATCCACAACCTCTGACTCTTACATTATTTTTGCCTTGTCTTCTACATAGGTCCCATGCCTTGAGGGTAAGGATGTAATATAGACATCCCATTTGGGGCTGAGCATCCAAATGCCTTTCATTTTCTGCACACTGACCAGTTGTGGTTTTCTGTCCGTGTTAATTACCATCTATTGCAAGAAGAAGCTTCTTTCATGAAGGTTGAGGAAAAAAACTGACCTACGGGCATTGCAATGAGACATTAGGAATTGTTTCATTGCTACATTAATTTAGCAGACTTACAGTAGTAGGTTTTCACTCTGGCATATGACTTATCAAGGCACTTATCTTGGCCTTATTGGCAGTGTCAGATGTAGGTTTTGTCTTAAGGACAGTGCTTTAAATCCAATAAAAAATTGAGTGGCAAAACCCACAAGGTCAACAGCAGTTAGATCTTTCCACATTCTATGACTCCAGCATTTGGTATTTTCAGCAATAGGGTCTTATTGTCAAGTTCTAGAGGGTAACCAATAGCATTTTCAATAGCTGGCAATATTTGGGGGCAGTCTATGGGATATCATTGGCCAACAACCCCAAAATGAGGAAACACATTTCTGGTACTGAGGATTTTATTTGGCAGTATATGGTGTCTATTTGGGGGTATTCTCTCCCCTTTATAGGGTAACTCCATTTAAAACTAACAGATTTAAAAAAATATTCTATGTAAATCTACCATTGTCAAGTGATAAAATTTATGGGAATAAAATCCTTTTAAACACTTGGACTGGAGCTGGAAAGGTACCTAAGTGGTTAAGAATACTTATTCTTTCTGAAGATCAGGGTTCAGTTTCCAGCACTCACATCAGGAGATACACAGTGACTGTAACTCCAGTTCCAAGGATCTGCTTCCCTCCAGTCTCTGAAAGATTGCAACAGAGAAACTTCCAGTTTTGGGGGGAAAGGGTGAATGATGAGTACTATGATGATATTCAGGTTTCTCTTGTGACCTGAGATAATTCCTCTTGTGCTAAAAATCTCAGGTTTGTTGCCATAATCAGAGGTGCAACTGGGAAAGGTGCTGTGGAATAATCCTTTTGTATACCATAAGGATTTGTCATTTGAATTGGTTTAATAAAAAGATGACTGGCTGGTAGCCAGGCAGAAAGTATATTGGGACAAAAAAAAACTAAGGATGCTGAGATGAAGAAGAACAGAGTTAAAGGAGACCTCAGCAGATGTAGAAGAAGCAGGACATATAGAAAATGTGGTAACAAGCCATGAGCCATATGGTAGAGGGAAGTTAAAAAATATGGGTTAATTTAAAATTTAAGAGTTATCTAGTAACAAGCCTGAGCTATCATAACTGAGCTATATAACTGAGCATTTACAATTAATAATAAGTTGCTGAGTGTTTATTTGGAAGCAGCTGCCAGCACAGGAAAACTCTTGCCTACAGAAATGTGCTGAGGGATGTCTTTCTGTAACTGTGAATATATGTTCTTCCCAATGCTTAATAAATAAAGCTGCATTGGTCTATGCCAAGGCAGCTTAGAGGCAGGCAGAAATCCAAGCAAATAGACAGGAAGAGAAAGGAGAGTCTGGAGAGACATGAGTCAGCTGCCCAAGGAGCTACATGTAATGGGACTCAGGCAAAGCCACAGAACACATGGCGGTAATACATAGATTAATAGTTATGGGTTGAATTAAGTTATAAGAGCTAGCTAGTAAGAAGCCTGAGCCGTAGGCTATATAATTTACAAATAATATAAGCCTCTGTGTGTTTACTTGGGACCAAGTGGCTTCTGGACCGTGGGTGAGAGAGATTTGTCCTAACTAAGGGGCAGGGCAGGACCAGAGAATGGCTACAGAAAGGAGCATTTCTGGTACTTCCTTCAAATGACCTGAAAGTTAATAAAACCTGCCCTGTGGTCTGGTCATGCACGACCAGTGCCAAATATAAACTGGAGGTCACATAATGTCCAGACTACTGTCAGCAGATATAGAATGGTAAATACCAGAAAACAGTCTCTTGTTTTTATTGTGGTAACTTCAGAAGGCTACTGATACAGTTGGCATTGTGGGCTGGCCTCCAACAGTCACAGGGGCATTCCTATACAGATGTAATAATGGTATCATCTGGAATGTGGTTACAGCAGAGGCATTATTAAAGTGAATTACATGCATTCAGACCAAAGACCCAGCCAGGGTGATTTTTTTTTAATACCAGAATGGAATTTAGCTTCTTGGTTCTGTGTTTTGACCAAAATGAATGAATGAATAAACAAACAAACAAACAAATAAATAAAATTTAATACTACAAACACTGTCTCCTAGTCATGTTTCTATTGCTGTGATAAAGCCCATCACCAAAAGCAACTTGGTGAAGAATGAACTTATTTCACCATATTGCTTAAAATCCAACATGAAGAAAAGGCAGGGCAGGAATTTAAGGCAGGAACCTGGAGGCAAGAACTGAAGCAGAGAGCATGGAGGAGTGCTGCTCATGGGCTTGCTTCCCAGTGCTTGTTCTGTTTGATTTCTTATGCCTCTGAAATCACCTGTTAAGTGTTCACCATAAGCTGGGCACTCCCACATCATTCATTAATCAAGAAAATGTACTACAAATGTGCCTATATGCCAATCTTACAAAGGCATTATTTAAATTAAAATACCTTCCTCCCCACATCTTTGGGACAGCAAGGAATGATATATTGGAGCATTTGGAGGGAGGAAAGGAAGACAGAAATTATGTAATTATATTATAACCTAAAAAAACTAAAATAAATACCTATTCCTAAATATGCCTAAGTTTGTATGAAGTTGACAAAAGCCAACCAGCACAATTAACCCTTGGTCAGTGTGACATGCAAGCATGTCATTTATTAAGCCATAGTTTTTCCTTTCTTGTTCATCCTCAACTTCACATATTAATATTACATTATAAGCAGAGTATAGCTTTAAAAGTCTCACAGTTTTAAAAAATCTCAACCCTAAAAGGTCCATTTTCTTTAAAATATCCAATGTCTCTTTAAAATTTCAGTCTCTTTAAAATACCAATCTCATAGCTGTGGGTTCCTGTCAAATAAAACAAAGAACAAAAAACAAAACAAACAAACAAAAAAATCCAGCAACAACAAAAAAAAGTTAAATACTTCCTTATTTTACAAGGGAAGAACTAGAGCAAGGTGACATTCAAACTAACGCAAAGCCAAATCCAACAATGTAAAGCTCAGTGTCAGACTTCCAGGACTCACAATCTTCTGGACTCCAAGGGGCTTGAACCGCTGTATCCTTCTCACATCTGCAGAATTTTAGACTCAGGTTGGCCCTACTCCACAACTGCCTCTGTCTTGGTTAGTCGGTTCCATGGTACTGGCATCACCTAAATGATGAGGCCACTGTAACTGTGGCCTGACCTTCATCAATGACTTTATCAGTTCCCTGCAGTTCTGTTCATAAGCCAGGCCTCCATCAGTTGCGCTGTTATCCGCATTATCTTCCAAGTTCCCACAATAGTAGAACATTATGCTTCGAGCATTTAATAGCTTGTCAAGCCCAATGTTTCAACGTCCTTCCACAATTCTCCCCAAAACAACATGGTCATGTCTGTCACAGCATTACCACATCAACCAGGTAACAGTTTCTGTCTTAATTAAGATTCCAAGTTTGTGATTTAGACCATGACAAAAAAACAACTTGGGTAGTGTGATGGTTTGCAAATGAATGCTCCCTGCAAAGGCTTATATATTTAAATGTTTAGTCCCCAGTTGGTGTACTATTTAGGAAGGATTAGGAGGTGTGGCCTTGTGGAAGCAGGCACTGCCTTCTTGGAGAAGGTATGTCACTGTGATGGACTGTGAAGTTTTAAAATCCATGACAAGCTTTCTCTCTCTCTCTCTCTCTCTCTCTCTCTCTCTCTCTCTCTCTCTCTCTCTCTCTCTCTCTCTCTCTCCTCCCCCCCTCCTTCCTTCACTCCCTCACTCCCTCACTCCACTTTCTCTGTCCACAATTGATGGAACACTCAGTTACTCTTGCAGCATCATTCCTGCCTGATTGTCTCCATGATGATCATGGAGTAACATTCTGAACCTGTAAGCAAGCTCCCAATTAAATACTTTATGGTATAAGTTGCCTTGGTCATGGTGTTGCTTCACAATAGTAGACCTAACCAAGACAGGGAAGAAAGGGTTTATTTCACTTACAGCTTACAGTCCTTCATGAGGGGAAGACAAGACAGGAAACTGGAGGCAGGAACTGAAACAGAAACCATAGAGAAATACTGTTTATTGGCTTGCTCTTTGTGGTTTTATCAGTTCATCATCTCTTATCTCTCAAAGACTGTGCTTTAAATTGATTTTTTAAAATTATGTATGTATGTATGTATGTATGTATATATGTTGTGAGGTACAGATACCTAAAGACTCAAGGAGAGATAGATTATCAGATCCCCTAGATCTGTGAGCTGCCCACATGAGTGCTGGGAACTGAATACCAATTCTCTAAAAGAGCTTTATATGCTCCTAACTGCTGAGCCATCTACCCAGCCCCCGCCCCTTTAAAACAGCTCTTCTTTCTTCTGAATAACTTTCTATAGTAACCTCTCTCTGGTCCAAGCTTAATCTGCAGGAGAATTGTGGCCATGGATACTGAGAAAACACTGAAAGTTTCTAACAATAAAATTATGTTTTCAGAATTTCCTGTTTAAAACTGTGTTCTTCCCTAGTTGTTTTTAAATGAAGGTGCAGCTATCACTGGATTGAGAGAAGACAATTAAAATGTTTCTTACTAGTCACATAACTTCTGATAGAGATTTAAATAATCTGTTTATTCCATACCAAGATCAAAATGCATCTAGAAGAAATTCTTACAATAAAGCCATTTTCAGTGCTTCTTATTATATGAATACAAAATAAATATTTATTTGTGTATATGGGAGTAGGCTTCATGGCAGCACAAGCACACTGATTGTGATGGTCTTCTACATGTTAATAGTCTTGCTGATATAAAATTACTATATGTTACCCTTTATTGTAACCACTGAGTAGTGCCATGAGTAGTGGCATTTCTGTCAAAACATTCTAAAGTGTAACCAAAAATAAATAAATAAAACGAAGAACACATTCTCCAGGCACTAAAGAGAACGCTGAAGGAAGAAGGTCTGTTTTCAGTGTGTCATTGACAGACCCCAGCAGGGTTCTTCACGGGGAATACTACAAAGCATATTTCAACTGAAGCAGTGAACTTTAATAAGAAAAACCATTTTACACATACATACATAGTATGAGATAATCACAATTCTATTTATTCAACAGCTGGATCTCCAGATTAAAATGAAGGTGACAGAGCACAGAGAATTATGTTCCTACAGAGTAAGAAAAATCCTATTAGCCTTTTAATGACCTATTTTTCTTGGGCTTTCAGTTTCAAACACAGACATAGCCTGCTGTTTATTTTGTTTTATGTGTTAGATTCATAATGTGAAGGGAAATGGATAGATATATTATTAATAATAATCATTTAAATTTGGAACAGGAATCCATGGCTATGGGAGATATTTAGAGAATGATTTTGAATTAACACAGAAAAACTTAAAAGTCAGTGAAAGAATAAGAATAGGTAAATGTTGTATGCTCCCAGAATGAATGCACAGCTTTATACATTTGGAAATTAAGTCTCACTAGGGCATCATTTCCTGGGTAGACTGTATGTAGTACCCTGTTTCATCTATCTACACAACTCTCATATTACAACAGCAACAAAGCCCTCCATAACTGACTAATGGGCCATGTTACTGGTTCAATTATTGTTTGGCCCCTAAGAGACTCAACTAGTTGGAAAGGAAGTGGTGATTACCACAATTGCCAACTGCCTTGGTTCACACTTTATCAAGATACTCATTCATAAAATTATTACTCAAAAATTTTATATATAAGACAACCAAAAACAGGTCATTTGTGAATTTGATGTTATGTGCAATATCTCTTAAATGTTATTTTACAGATTCTTTGCAGTCAGTTTTATAAATTTGCAGCCAGTCTTTATTATTTATTTGAGTTTGAATCGATTAGAATTAAACAATAAAGCAATCACCATTACTCTTCAGGTAGTGTGCTAGATGATTGATATATGTAACTGTTTATAAGACTGGGTTCAGTACCTAAAACTAATACATCAATAAGAAAAGTAGGGTATAAAGTAAAGTTAAAGAATCACTGTGTAATTCACATGAGATAAAGGCAAACTTGTATCTCAAAAGACATTTGGAAACATTTATGACTACAGTAGACAATGTATGATTACAAAGATGGGGAACATGAATAAACTATTATAGAACACAGACTAAAACTATGATTGTATTGATAAGATTTTGAGGAAAGATGAGAGGTAGTTTGAACTTTATTTTGAGTTGCATTCAAGTACCTAAAAAAAATGTTTAAGAAATTATTTACATTAGGAAACTGATACCTAAGCCTGGCTAACAGAGAATGGAAGTTATTAGTAAAGGATGCTAGCAGAAGAGAAAGAAGGGACTGGGTAAGAAGAAAATGTGGAGAAACGCTCTTTGGAAGATGTTTCAAGAAACACAGGAAGGAAATTAGCTGATGGAATGAAACCCAATGAATCAGAAGGAAGACCACTGATCTGAAGACTGTGGTGTTGCTGGAGGCAAGCAAGTCAAGATAGTTTGTTTGGCAAAATAGAGCAGGTATAACTGGCAATCATGGATGGTTTATGGGGAAAGTTACAGTGGGAAGAATTAAGAAATGATTACATAGTGGCAAGTCCCTATTTGGCTTGATAGACATCTAAGTGCTTCATATCCTCACAACCAATCCTCAAGATCCTTGAAACTAATTTAAATCTAAGAAGATCCAAAAGATGGCTAGACAAAATTGATTATGCTCAAAGAACAACAACTACACATACAAATATTGATTCACCAAGCTATTATAAAGGTGCTGTGCACACTAGCTCATTCACTGTTCCCAACATTGTTTATGCTGTTTTCAGATAAGCAAATGGGGGATAAGAGCGATCTGGCAACTAGCCCCACAGAAGAAACTTAACTAAGCTCAGCAGTCTGGAAAGCCAGGTTCTCTGTTTTTGCTGTTGTTATTGTTCCTATTCATTTTAATCATGACATCACCATTATCTAGTTTACCCACAGAGGAAAAGCTGTGAAAGTGAGTGGGAAAACTCCTAAATCAAGTGACTCCTCTAAAATCTACTGTTTCCTGTCATCATTATCTGGTTTCTCTTTTTAAGTCTTCCCTTTATTAATAATTTACCCCCTCACAGTATACCCTTTCACTCTTCCTGTGAATATTTGCATATAGCATTTTAGCCTATATTGCGTGTCCCTAACTAGCAATAAGATTTAACTTTGATAGTGTTTTGATCATGTTGATTTAGACAGCTATCTGGCAGATTTGAAAGGAAAAAATTTAAAAACTATCTAATTTGTGGCTAAGTTTGGCTGAGAACAGTTAACATTGCTTTTGTTTGGGTATTTTGTCACAGCAATAAAGTCACTTTAATGATTCAATTTTATGAAAATATCTTTGGTCCCCCAAATACTGATTTTTTTTTTTTACAAACCCACAGGAAAATGAATAACGCACATTGAAATTTATAAGAACGTTTAACTACCCTGCTATCCCACTGTTTAATAAACCTGTTTAAGCTTAACTTTAAGAGAACAGTGTAACCAGCCATAGTTGCTTTGAATTTCCCATGCAATCCAGTTTCACAACCTAAGATAATACATAGTTTTAATCTTAAATTATGTACTTAATGCCTCTTACTATGAGGAATATATGTGTGTCCGTGTGTGATATAGTAGTCATTTTCTGAAAGCAGCCAAGTTGGAAGCAATTTTGTACAAAGAATATCTATCATAAGTGTTGCAAGCAACATGGATTTAGCTTGATAATGTCTGTTTGCTCCACTCTTTGCTTTTCTGAGTGCTTAAGAGTCAGTTAAGGTCAGTAGAGTTTCTTCCTCTCTAAAACTCTGTTTAAGATTTCTACAAAGAATCCGTCATTCTTTTCTCATGTCATGTTTCCTGTGCTGCTCAATGGAGACAAAAAGCCCTTTGTTGGGAGCAGGCAGACAGACTGAAGACTGACACAGATTCACAGACACAGGGACAAGGGCCGCTCACAGATGTCAAGCACAGTTACACAACAGATAGGTTACAGATACGCCACAAAGTGCAAACAGAAGAAAGACCCAGATAGGGAAGTGGAGAATTCAAATTTGAGCCCACAACTTGATCAAACTCATCTGAGAGGAAGTGTTCTGTTTTCACTGATGTGACACCAAAGCATTTTGGTGTCTCTAAGGTTATCTTTAATGCATTAACTGAGGCATTAACACAGAGATAACCAAATACTATCTAATTCTGTCATCTCGTCCCAAGACATAGACACCAATCACAAAACTACCTTGTTTCCCTCTACAAAATATGTATGTTGTGGTATAAATAAATCAGTTTGCCATGAATTTGTAATATTTTATCCATAACTTTACATTTCCTGAACATGAGTGTTCTCCCAGCAGCCAATTTTGCTAGATCCTCTGCAACTAAGGAAAGCCACTGATGCTAGGCATGTATCAGGGCTATCCTTGAATGGAGGCCAAGAGAAGCAATTGTGTAAAATTGTGAAATTGCAGCCTGGATTGCTTTAGAGACCCCAAGATGCTGTTGTAATCTTATGTTTTTTGCCTTTAAAAACTGTGTTCAATTCAGGCTGAGCACCTCCTCCAGCTTCCACTGGGTCGGGTGTGCTTGACGAGGTCCCTGCCTAGGCTTGTATTGCTCCCAAATAAAGCCTTGCTTTTGCATTCCAGAATGCTCATCTTCAGTGATCTCTCTGGGGGTCTCGATCTGAACGCAACACTATGATATTTTCTGGGCCTTTGAGCTGGGAATATTCTTCTTCTATTCCTATCATTTTTAAATTTGTTTTTTATATAGTCTCAGATTTCCTGGTTGTTTTGTTTTAGAAATTTTTTAGCTTTAATCTTTTCCTTGACTGATATATCCATTTCTTTTATCCTACCTTCATTGTCTGAAATTCTCTTTTCCATCTCTTTCATATTGTGTTGGTGAACCTTGCCTCTGTAGTTCCTGTTTGAATTCCTAAATTTTTCATTTCCAGAATTTCCTCCTTTGGGGTTTTCTCTATTGATTCTGCTTCCAGTTTTAGGTCTTGAACAGTTTTATTTATTTCCTTACATTGCTTCTTTATGTTTCCTTGGATTTCTTTAAGAGATTTATTGATTTTCTCTTTAAGGACCTCTATCATATTAATAACAGCTGTTTTAAGTCTTTTTCTTGTGCTTCAGCTATGTTGAAACATTGAGGGCCTGCTTTGGTAGGATATGTTGGCTCTAATGGAAACATGTTTTGCCCTGGCTGTTTTGATTATTTTTTTCAAGAAATTTTTTATTCATTTTACATATCAATCACAGATCCCCCTCTTCCCTCCTCCTATCCCTCCAGCCTTCCTCCCTCCACCCACCTCCCTTGGGGAGTCAGCAGAGCCTGGTACATTCAGTAGAGGCAGGTTCAAGCCCCTCTCCCTACCTCAAGGCTGGGTGAGGTGTCCCATCACAGGTATTTGGCTCCAAAAAGCCAGTTCATGCACAAGAGATGGATCCTGATCCTACTGCCAGGGGGCCCCTCAAGCAGATCAAACTATACAACTGTCTCGCTTATGCAGAGGGCCTAGTCCAGTCCTATGGATTATGTTTTTACACTGGCATCTTGGCATCTGTTTGGGGATGATTATAGTTCTAGGTGTTGATTTCTGGATTTATCTTGTTGTGTATGTGTTTTGTCTTTAATTTCTGTTTCCTCCCTGGAGTTTTGGAAAGTGTAAGGGCTGTGTGTTGTCATTTTCCTGAACTTTTCAACTGATATGTTCACAGGGAATGGCTGCTGGTGTTAGAAGCTGAGATACTGGAATGAATTGGGGAACAGTAGTTTGGAGGAGAACTTTGTGGTTCATTAGGGATGGGGTCAGAGAAGCAAGGAAGACCACTTCAGGTTTCTAGCTATAGATCTGGGGATGAGCCTTGGGGGATTGAATCTCACAAACAGTACAGGAGATATGGGTCTGCCTTCAGCCTACTTGTAGCTCTGTGAGAAGCAGCCCTTAGATGAGCAGGGGGTGCCTGCTAGAGTTGGGGTGCAGATCGAACAACAAACAAGGGGAAGGAGATTAGAAGAGGATGATCTGTGGGATCCACAGGAAATGTAGGCCGGGAGGAGGGAAGGCTGTACCTGCTGTTCTGTTGTTGCCTACACTAGGGATGCGACTGGGCGTTTTGGTCTGGGGAACAAAGAGAGGAGAAAGTGTGCAGGCAGCCTAGCTGATTTCCTGGTAAGTGTGGCCTGTGGTTTAGTAGGGCATGCCTGCTGTACTTAGAGGCTCAGTACATTGACTAGTCGGTAGAGGGTGACCAGGCTGGGTTGGTCTGTGGGATGGTCTGTTGGTCTGCCCATGGAGGGTATGGGCAGCAGGGAAGGAAGGCTGCAGCTGCTGTTCTGTTGCAGTGGGAGGAAACTAGAGGATTGGGTCTGAGGAACAGACAGAGAGCAGAAGGTCTGCCTAGTTCCATATTCGTGTCAGTTTCTTCAGCAGTTATAATTGCTTCAGAAGAAGAGTCACTTGAAAATACATTCTTTTATCATAGACAAACCTGTAAGTCATGTCGTATTTGCTGTAGGATAATGCTTTTGCACACTGGTTTAATAAAACACTGATTGGTCAGTAGCAAGGCAGGAAGTATAGGCAGGATAAGCAGACAAGGAGAATTCTGGGAAGAGGAAGGCTGAATCAGGAGACACCAGCCCACCATCCAGGGAGCAGCATGTAATGACACACAGGTAAAGCCATGGAAAACATGGCGACATATAGATTAACAGAAATGGGCTGAGTTTAAGTGTAAGAGCTAGTCAGTAGTAAGCCTGAGCTAATGGCTGAGCAGTTTTAATTAATATAAGCTTCTGTGTGTTTACCTGGGTCTGAGCAGCTGTGGGACACAGAAAAACTTCAGCTACACATATTAATTCCTTTCCTGTCACTGTTACCAAAATACCTGGTAGATATACTTGGATCCACAGATTTGGAGAGTTTTCAGTCCATTATCAAAGGGAAACATCACAGAATCATTTCAGCTTCTGGAGGTGGAAGCATCTGAGAGGTTCCTCATCCTCTTGACACCAGATCTTAAAACAATGCAGCTGTAGCAAGACAAGGGACAGGTCTAAGATTCAAAGACTTGCTTCTGGCCACAAGGGAGGCTCCAACTCCTAAATGGTCCTAATTAGTGCTCTCTCATGGAAATAACAATTCAAAACAAAAGCCTGTGGGAAACGCTTCATATACAAACCATACTGTGTTAAATGCATGAGTGTGTGTGTGTGTGTGTATGTGTGTGTGTATGTGAGTGTGCGTGTGTGTGTGTATGTCTGTGTGTGTGTGTGTGTGTGTGTGTGTGTGTGTGTGATGGTATATGTATGGAAGTTGGATCTTAACTTTTTAGAAGTAAGTTTTCTCTACCTTGCTGAGACAGGTTCTTTTATTGCTTCTTCTGGGTTCTGGGGATTGAACTCCAATGGCCAAGCTCTTGTGGTGAGTCATCTCAAGAGCACTATGTTAAAAAAAAAAATTAGCAGTTTTGATCTCATAATAACTAGCCAAGTGAGGATAATCTTATGATGTACTTGAAATTAGTTTAGTTTCAAAAATATTTCATTTGAGACTTTGTGAATATTTTTACATAAACTCCAAAACCAAAAAGCACTATCTCTTAATATTATTAATATTAATTTAGGATAATACTTCCTCAGATACTTTAAAAATATAGTATATACCAGTCAATTAGAACACAGTGAACTTCTTGTGTGCTCTAGGAGACATACAATTGTTATGCTATGCTTAGTACCAGCAAAATTATCTTCAAATGATGAATTTCATGTTTGTCTGGTTAGTAAAACACAATGCTATATAATCATTTTATATTTAAATAAATAGCATTTAATTTTAGCATCATTTTATGAAAAATCCAAGTGTTTTGTTATACATACCAAACAGATTTTAATATGAAAAAGTATGTTTGTATGATATCATACATAAATAACTGAACCCAAAGAGAAAGAGGATTGGTAAGAAATGCTTAATGAGGCCGGGCGGTGGCGCATGCCTTTAATCCCAGCACTCAGGAGGCAGAGCCAGGCGGATCTTTGAGAGTTCGAGGCCAGCCCGGACTACAGAGCAAGATCCAGAAAAGGCACAAAAGCTACACAGAGAAACCCTGTCTCGAAAAACAAACAAACAAACAAACAAACAAAAAAACATATCACAGAAAAAATAAAGACAATAATAAAAATTAATAAGATAAAAATAAAGATTTTAGAGATGGCAATAAAAAATGAATAAAATAAAAAGAATGATGTTTGAGGCAGCAGTAAAAATGAATGAAATTTTCACCTGCAAGAAAAGGATTAAATGATATTACAAGCATTGAAAACGTATGCAGAGGGACAGGGAGTCATTCCATGTATAGATACACTTTAAACAGAGTGGAAAAGAAGTTTGAAAATGGGATGGCTTGCTTTTGTCATTTAAAAAGCTATATTTAACTGTAATAAATTTGACTTCAAACTTCACAAGAGTAGCTTTTGGTGTGCACAGATGTTAAAAAGAGACCAAGATTTTGTGAATCTTTATTTTGAAATGTAGGAGTTTGCTCTTTCTAGTGCTGCTAATCAATTTTTGAGTCCTTATCCCAATCACCTACTCTGTGACAATTTTTTTTGTAACAGCCAGAGTTGACTATTGACTGGTACCAAGAAATGGGATACTGTAACAGATGATTAATGTAGTTTGAGAACTAGGTAATGACTGGAGACTAGAAGAATTTTAAGCTGATTCTGATAAAAGCTCAGAAAGTAAATGCAGCTGGAGAGGATAAGCTCCCATCTTGTTAGATAATACATATGCACAGAATCTCGATTTCTAGTGAATATGTCCCTGGGTGTCTGATAGGGTCTGGTGTGTATTTGATAGTACTCTGACCCCTCAGAAGGGTGATGACTTTAAGAGCAAATGAATAGGAAATATTTGAAATGTTATTTCCAAAAGCCCCGAATTACTGTCAGTATGATCGAAAGGGGTATATGGAACAAGCACTTGGCTTACTCCCAGCACAGGGGCAAAGAGATAAGGTTTAAAAGATAACTGTTTTCCTTACTTGAGTATCTGAATGCAGAAGGTCAATTGAGAGAGCATTTGTAGTCATAGTTTTGTTATCAGAAACAAGCCTTACTTTTAGTATTATCCAAAACTTACTATCCTCAAAGGCTCTATGAAATACACTTCAGGTATTTAAGTCACTCATGTTAGTGAAGTCTGAGACAGAAATGGAGAATATGTTAGTGGAACTTGAGGAGAATAAATTATGAAATGGCCAAGAACTGGACTATATTGTGTCCATATTCATTGCTTTGTGTGAGGATCTTGCAGGATAGGAACATGGGTATATTACTGTAGAAATCAGTAAGCAAGGTGTTGAAAGATGGCTGGCCTCCCTCTGACTTTTTACAGAAATTGGCAAGAAAAGACCTAGAGATCAAGAAAAGAAAACGCTGATCACTGCAATGTAGGAACTATCTGAAGATTTAGAAGTCCTTTTCATATTGCAAAAAGGGAGAAAACTTGTGATGTGAGAACCAGGATATAGATGAGTAGTTTTATAATTGGTCAGGGATGCCTAGCTCATAAACTGAAGAGGACTACAGCAGAATCCAGGAACAGAGACAGAGTACACCAGAAGAGAACTAAGGGGTCAGAAAAGGCAAATCAGACTGTAGGAAGGCTACTAGATTCTTTGGATTTAAGAGAATGGGACAAAAGAGCTACTTATCTGTAAAAGTAGACTGTATTTCAAGAAAAAGAAACATTCATTGGATATTAATAACACCCAATATATATAAACAACCTAAAATGTTGTCAATAGATAAACAATAAAGAAATTGTAATCTCTCTCTCTCTCTCTCTCTCTCTCTCTCTCTCTCTCTCTCTCTCTCTCTCTCTCTCTCACACACACACACACACACACACACACACACACACACACACACACACATTGAAAGCCTGTTCAGCCTTGAAAGGAAAATGTTTGCCCATTTAGGATAACACAAATGAAACTTAAGAGCATTTTAAATTAAAAAATCGGGCTGGACGGTAGTGGCGCACGCCTTTAATCCCAGCACTGAGGAGGCAGAGCCAGGTGGATCTCTGTGAGGTTGAGGCCAGCCTGGTCTACAGAGCTAGATCCAGGACAGGCACCAAAACTCTGCAGAGAAACCTTGTCTCGAAAAACAAAACAAAACATAAATAAATAAATAAATAAATAAATAAATAAATAAATAAATAATAGAATACAGAAAGAAAAATAAGGCATGATATCATTAGAAGTGGAAGCTAAAATGTTAAAATCACATGAAAATATAGCAGAGTGGTGACTACCAATGCGAGGGAGGGAGGTAGAAGAACAGAGTTTGGTCAAGAGGTACAAACTTCCAGTTGTAACATCAATAAAATCAGTTTCAGTTTAAAACATGATTAAGTTGATGAATAACTAACTTTATGATATTAACATTTGGGAAAATACATGTACACCAAATCATCATTCCATAAACCTTAATGCAATCAATTAATAAGATGAAGATGGTATAAAGAAAATAGATAACTAAAATCCAAATGAACAAAAACAGTCTGACTTTTGTGACATTGACTAATCTGGTGAGACAGTAATTCAAGCCCAGAAAGATAAACAGCACATGTTCTTATGAACAGATTTTAACGCTGGTCTCATACAGCAGGCAGAAGTTTGAGGTTACCAAGCACTTGGAGCCATTGTGGAGGTGGATGCTGGGGAAGATGCTGGTCAAAAGTCACAAAATTTCAGCTAAGCATAGTGTTGTACCAAGTGGTGGCTACTATGTTCCCTGGAACTCTTATGCCGTCTTCAATTTGCTACATTAGGGCGCAGTAAGCTTCCCTCATTCTCCAAAATAAGAGGGATCCCCCACTAGCTAAATATGCTTAAAAGAGAATAAAAATTCTGCTGTTCAGAAGACACCTACTTTAATATTTTGTTGCAGCATCATAAACAGATTTTAAATATGTTTTGTTACATGATTAAGGGATTGCAATTCAGGTTCTTACATATTTCTTTAAGGGTTAGCATGCTTGTATGTGAGAGAATAGCATATGTTTACCTTTTTTCTATTGATTTCATGGTGCTCATGTAAGTTTTACTTAATTTTATCATACTTTCAAACTTCATAATTCATGAAGGACTGTCCTTGCCAATCTCTACACACCTTTGCTGGCTAACTTCAGTATAACATTTTTCTACCACTCCTTCCTGCCCTTCCCTGCCTCTCCACTACTTTCTATTGTCATCTGCAATTTGAGACCAGTCTGTGTTTTTAAACTACCTTTCATTAGGGCTAATCACTGCTAATATTTTTGATACTGATCATGCATTAAAATAAAATGGTAGCTTTGCTAATATATGTAATCAACTCCTTCCTATAAAGCAAATATTTTGTTTTACACTTTTCTCAGTTCAAGCTTACTGTTTATGTGTTTGAATTATCTTTATTTCTCTTTCAATCTTCAAATGTATCTGGGTACAGATGACTGCTGGACAGCTTCTTTCACATATCATGACCGATGGAAAACTTACTGTAATTTTAATTACCGTATCTGGGTAAACAATTGTTTTCCCATGACAGCCGCTCATGGTTTCCGTGTGCTCTGATATTTTGTAGTTGTACTACAATGTGAAGGGGAATATGTCTCTTGCTTGAAATTATGTAGATCTTTCTAACTACTGTCATGTCCTACGTAATATCTCTGTGAAAATCTATATTCTCAGACTATTGGTGTCTTTACTTACCCCCATCTTAGTTACTGTTCTGTGGCTATGAGTAGGCATCATAACCAAAGAAACTTAGAAAATAAAACATTAAAATATCAAAGCCACTTTATTTAGAGGTTTGCTCACAGTTTCAGAGGATGAGACTATGATCATCATGGTGGGGAGCTTGAGGGCTTAAGGGCAGGGAGGCAGGCAGGCAGTAATGATGCTGGAGCAGTAACTGAGAGTTCACATCTGATCTGCATGTTGGGGGGGGGAGACTAACTGACCTGGGCTTTTGAAATTTCAAAGCCAATCCTTCTTGAAACACTCCTCCCAGGAAAGTCACACCTACTCCAATATAGTGTACGAACTGAGAACCAAACATTCAAATGTATGAACCTATGGGATCCATTCTTATTTAAAACACCACCCCTTACCTAATTATAGATCTTTTCATATTCCTTCTCTTAGAAAAGTAATAGGCCTTCCTTCTGTCTTTCTTCCTCTGTCTTTTTAAAAGACAGGCTTTCACTATGCAGTCCTGGCTTGTTCAGTTTCATTCATGCTAATCCAATTGACACAATTCCTAAGTGTTAGCATACCAAGCCTATGCCACCTCACCAAGCCTTTAAACTTCACTAAATACAGCTTTAGATGATTGCTTTTCTTTTGTCTTTTCTTCCATTCTGTCTTTCTCTCATGCTTGCTTGCCTTTTTCTTATCCTTATTTCCCCATTCTTTCTTATTGTTCTTACTTTTCATAAAGAGCTGAAGGCACACACTTAGATTATATTAACCTTTTCTTTGGCATTGCTAATCAATCACCAGTTGAGCAGTATGTTTTATGTCTTTCAATCCTTGAACTTTTCTTCTAAATCTGTGGCTTTCTTTAATATACTCTCAACCTGACTTTACTATTTTGACATTATTTATTACTATTATCATTATTATTATATTATATTATATTGTATTATAATTTTTAGCCGGGTGAGGAGTATTTAAACCCATTTACTTTGACTATTCTTTCGAAGTACATTCATGTGTTTCTCCTTGACAAACTTGCTATCACATGCTTTTTTTCTATGAACTCTTCGTTACCTGAAAGGGCTTAATGTATCCTAAGGGTCGTGACATTTTGTCAAAGCAGTCATGCATTTGCTGATGCTTGGGTCTGGTTGACTATGCTGTTGCCAGTGCAGAGTTTACTATACCTTTTCAACATTGCATGTGGGTAACACATTGTACTGTTCTACAGTGATGAGGTTTCAATTTCTGGTTTGTGACCCTATGTCATTGAGTCAAGAAGTCTGTATTTGAGATAGTTTATCACTATTTGTCTAGAAAATAGCGTTATTTTCAATGGTCTAACCATACAAGATTTCTGTACATAAGTTTCTCTATCAAATAGGCAATTACCTACTATAAATATGATATGTTTCTACTTAGTCATCAGAGGATCTTTATATTATTTAGCTTAGAGATACTACTATAAATATTGTTCCTCTTTCTTTTTTCTTTTTCTTTTTCTTTCTTTCTTTTTCCTTGTTTGTTTTTGTTTCTTTCTTTTTGTAATTTTAATTTGCCACTAACAATTTTGTCTTTTTTAGGAACATATTTTAAAATGATTAATGTTTTTGAAAAATGCTACGCTGGTCTATTGTAACAAGATGGTAGGGAAACATGAGTAGTTTTACACTATTAATTCTATTAAGTCAGCATTTTCTTGTCAGCAATGCAGTTTTGATTCACTCAGCAAATGTATATGAATCATTATCTTAGGATACTGTTCAAAGTCTTGAGAATGTAGCAATAAGTATAACTGACATAAATCCCTACCTCATAATCTTCACACTTAATACAGAATATTAAACCAAACACTAAACTAAATATTTTTGGGGGAGGGGAGCGGGGGGAGACCAGTTTCATATGAGTAAACTGTGTTTTAGCTTTACTTTTGATTTCTGGCATCACATCCTCAGCCTCAACTAAGTGTATTTAAATATTTAGGTGCACCTAGGCTTGTACTGTGTACCTAAGTGTGTATAATGTATTTAGTTTACTATACCTTTGACTACTTCCTTACTCAGTAGCCTGGTTACAATAACTTTCAAGAGCAATGTTGTAGACGAATTTCTAAACAGTCTTATTAAATAAGAAACACAGAGTCAAATACAGAGGTATTTGAGAGATCAGAGAAAATAGCAAATAGCCACTGACTAACCTTATCTTACCACCTCCCCATAGCTTCCCAAGAGAGAGCTTCTTCCTGTCTAACCTGTGCTTTTATTGCCTTCCTGTTCTGCCTTCTCATTGGCTCTAAGCCCAGCCACCTCACTTCCTCCTCATCACTGCCTGTCTATACGGACCTCCAGGTCTCTATGGTTGGTACTGGGATTAAAGGTGTGTATCACCAGGCTTGGCTGTGTCCTTGACCACACAGCGACTCTGCCTGCCATGTTATCAGATTAAGGGCATGTGCCACCACTACCTAACTTCTGTTTATGGCTCACTATTACCTCTGATCTCTAGGCAAACTTTATCAACATACAAATAAAATATCACCACAGAATGTAGAGTCTGAAGATCCAGTTTTTAGTGGCACTTTCTCTTTGGGACCACCAGCCTCCAAATAATGACATGGAGACTTTATTAATTATGAAAGTTTGGCCTTTAGCTTAAACTTGCTCTCAATTAGCTCTTATAACTTAAATCAACCTCTTTTATTAATCTATGTTCTTCCACGTAGCTTTTTACCTTTCTTCCATTCTGTTATGTCCAACTCCCTCTGTGTCTCACTGGCATCTCCAACTCAGTTCGTTTCTGCCCAGAAGTCTTGCCTAGCTTCTCCTGCCTAGCTATTGGCTGATCAGCTTTTTTTTTTTTTTTTTTTTCTGAAACAATGTCATGTTTATTAAATCAAATGTTTCCAGGTAAAGATTTCCCATGGTGCGTGTGTATATATAAAGGAAATCACAGGACAAGAGCTTTAACTGTACAGAAGACCTCAGTATATCACTGATGCTCACATACTACGTGCACAATAAATTTGAAAAACAAAACATTCCTAGTTACTCCTATCCATGCAAAGGACAAAATACATAAACTATGAGGAACTGAGCTGTACAGGTGCTAAGGATCAACAATTTACAAGGTCTTTGAATTAAATGGGGTCTGCTACCCAAATGTCATCTGCCTGTCACACCTTAAGAGTTGATCCTTAGCACCTGTACAGCTCAGTTCCTCATAGTTTATGTATTTTGTCCTTTGCATGGATAGGAGTAACTAGGCTGATCAGCTTTTTATTAACCCTATCACAGGAACACATCTTCACACAGTGTAAACAAATAGCCCATAACATTTTCCCCTTTTTGTCTAAACAAAAAGAAAAGATTTTAACTCTAAAACAGTAAAACTATATACAATAAGAACAATTATCAAGTCAGGATTACATTTACAATCTCTAGGCAATTTGTATTTGGCAAATTTGGAGAAATTACTCTATTATTTGGCCTATCTTGATGAGTCCAAAGTTTTATATCTAAGTCACTTCTTATCATAAATTGTATTACCACAATAAAAATATCTTTTTAGACCTTAAAACATTATTTAGATAAACAAATAGAGCTTTTATGTCTCTCAACCTCAACCTTATAGATTTTACATCTCTTTTGTAAGTTTTTTTTTCTGAATTTGGTAACAAAAAGCGTGGTATATCTATCTTGTCTTCAACCCCCATCAGAGACTCGAATAGGATAAAATTTTATCTGAATAAATAGGAAGTGCAGAATCAACAACTGTTGAAACTATAGAAATGATAGGTACAGCTGGCTGCCTGGACAGTCACCCAAGATTCTTCTGTAATGTTGGGATATCCATCTTTAGTCTACATGCTTAGAATATCTGACAGACTTCATTGTGTAGCAGGAATTTTGATGGACTTGGCAAATTTTGGCAGTTGCCTTCTTTTGTGTCCTGCTTCTCCAATTTGGACAGCATACTAACAGCAGTTGAGGCAAAGGCAGCTTCTTGACCAGTGGCTAACTTTACCACAAAAAAAGCAAACTCCATATGGAGGTTCTTCAATACCCATCAACCTTTTTTGAAGTGAATTGGTGCTGCCAGGAGCAAATGGGTCTCACTATCATTAAAAGCTTTATGCTATAAAACATATTAAATGCCATATTCTATAGATCTCTGAAGTGTTTGAAGACTACCTATCAAAAACATATCTCTGTTTAACCTTGAAAACATACCTAACATGACTAAAAGTTTGATAATTATAGATTACTAACTACTAAACTGCGTTTCTTAGTTATACATTACATTTTTAAATGAGCTGTATAGGTACAATATCTTAAATAAAAGTAGAAACATATATACAGTATGTTAAAACAAAAATAACCTTAAATTTGTATGAATATACAAAAATCCATAGCAATGTAAAATATTTGAGATTAATAGTTGCTTTTTAGTTTAAAATAGATTCAATAATCTACCCTTTTATCCTATCATTCCTATATCCCCCCTTTCCTTTTTAGAAAGAGATCCTTGAATTGAATCTCCCTTTTTTAGTTTCCTCCCTTACAATGAATAGTAACAACTTACAACCAACCCCCCTGAACTATGATAAACATCCATAACCCATCAAATGACCAAAACCACCTACCCTACCTCTTGGGAATGTGGGTGTAGTTTTCTTGAGACTTCTTCCTGTTGTCTTAGGGTGATGGCATTGTTAGGGGACCCTGAAAGAATTGAGATAATAGTCAAGACCTAGGAGAGCTAGCTGTTGTCCAGTCTGGGTGTGATGGGAAAGTACAGGGCTTATTTAAAATCCTGGCTGGAGTAGTTTGTGAGGCTAGATCCTCTCAGCTAGTAGCTTTGAAGTTGTTCTAGATGCAGATTTTTTGGGAAACTGTAACAGAGGTATTCTGAGATTCTGGATCACCTGAGATGTTTGTCTTCATTGGTGTCTGGTCCTTTTGTTTCAAAAACATACAAACTTTTAAAGGTAACATACATATCTGCATTAACACAAGTATGGACTGTGCAGTGTTCATAAGTCAACTAACGATGATTCTCTTTTTTATGTTTAAGCAGCTAAAAGGCATCAGTCAACTTTATAAGTAAGTTTGGAATGCCTAAACAAACTATAATAAGGACTCTATATTCAATAAAATTTATTATGTCTCATCCAGTCTCAGAGCTCCTCCCATGTACAGGGATCAGCTTCTAAGTTACCTGTCTTGTAGATTTTCATCGTTTCTTTTTTCCAGATTTTTAAGGCCTTATGTGAATTTATATTCTCCACATGGAACACCAGTTGAATTAGTACTTTATCATCAGAATCGCCAGGCCCAAAATAATGACACAAGAATTATTATTAATTAGGAAAACCTTCCCTTTAGCTTAGGTTTGGTCTCAACTAGCTCTTATAATTTAAATCAGCCTGCTTTTATTAATCTACATTCTGCCATGTGGGTGTTTTTTTTAACCTTTTTTCCATTCCATATGTCCAACTCCCTCTGTGTCTTCCTGGTGTCCCTCATGCACCTAGATTCTAACACCCTGAGTTTCTCTCTGCCCAGAAGCCACACCTAATCCTTCCTGCCTAGATATAGGATGTTCAGCATTTTATTAAACCAATACATATTCACACAGTGTAGACAGGTGTCTCACAACATACTTTCCTGATAACATGCCTTCCTCATATTACTATAGGAGACATAGAAATATGAAAGCATCATTCTGGTATCTTGATTCGATGCTGCTTATTGCTATTCAGTCTCATTAAGAGTGGGGGACAGTATTTATCACCATTGGTCAACATACCAACAGTAAGAGATGACAGAGTGCTCAGCTCTAACTGGGACATGTATGTCACATTCCCTCTCCCAAAAGCTCCAGAATCCTCACAGAAGAGAGAAAAATATTGCAAGATCCATATGTAGTGGATAGTGCAGCGAATCAGTGTTTTCTGGACTTACCAGGCTCATTACATACATGAACTCACAGCTGTTGTGACTACATATATAACACGTGTGCAAAATCAAGCCAGACAAAATCCCAGCATGGGTGTGGCAAAGGTTCATGAAGTCCCACACTGGATCTGAGGAACTATAGTCAATTGATGGCTGCTGGAAGAGTCAGTTTTCTTAAGAGATCCAGGCCTTGAGGAATGACCCATAATCCAATAGATGGCATAATACCCATGGATATACAAGAAGTACTAAATGAACTCAGTGAATACTGAAAAATAAGAGAGAGAAAACACATGAAATTGAAAAAGGAAATGGGAGGGAGAGATAGGGGAAGGAATGAAGAGGTGGTTATATGGTGGATTTGATCCAAATATATATAATAGAGTATTTTTTAAAGGAATAGGCAGTGAAGGAAAATTTTCATGTGAGCCAAACCCTTCACAACTAGTTAATCTATTTTCTTTTCACTTATCTCCCCATCTTTCCTGGGAGATTATCTTTTCTCTTTCAGAAGCATTTCACTGCTAATATCCCAATTTAACTTGATCAAGATAAGGATACTCAAAGAAGGAAGACTTAGATAAACACATGGAAAAAGAAGGCTAGCCAGTCTCCACTTAGGAAAACACTGCTACCTTTACCTTTTATTTGTTACACAAAGCACAGATAGCCTAGTAATGAGACAATGTTTTCTTAGGTTAATAGTTGACAGAAATAACAGGTAAGCTATTAAATATTTAGGGTTGTGGAGGTCATTTTATAGCCTGTGTCTAGTCACTCAAATTTGTCAGTGTAGTATACATGCAATGTAGAGAGAGACAGAGAAATAAAACAAAACACAGTTTGGGCTACATTGAGCCTATAACACTAACCCTTGCTCAATACCCATTGTTCAAGAATTATTTTCAAAGTAATTTAATTACATGGGACTAAAAGTAGTTTCTTTGTGGACTACAGAAAAGACATTTTCTACAAACATCCATAAATCCCAGTTTGAAGGTTAGCACCCTTATCAGCTACTGATGAAGATATGTCTTCTGCTCTACCATTCCCATGAATACTCATTTGAAAAGGAAAACAGAGAAATATCTTTTTTTTTTTTTTTTTTTTGGTTTTTCGAGACAGGGTTTCTCTGTGTAGCTTTGCGCCTTTCCTGGAACTCACTTGGTAGTCCAGGCTGGCCTCGAACTCACAGAGATCCGCCTGGCTCTGCCTCCCGAGTGCTGGGATTAAAGGCGTGCGCCACCACCGCCCGGCGAGAAATATCTTTTATTTGAAAAACTTTACAACATAAAATATAAGATACATAGCTGAACAAATGACCCAAAGTTTTCACATCATGGAAGGATACTTTTGCAAAAATAAATACATTAATATAATAATTTTAAATTTGTTCATATGATATTTTCAAAATACTGTATCTATAAAAATGAGAATTCTGTAGAAAGGAAACAGACCTACAATCTTGAATGTATATATTACCGATCATTTTAAAGGTAAAGATTTGTTAATATCTTATGAGAAATATAAAAGAGACACGCTATGATAGAAAATTCTAAAAATGGGATCTGTGTAGAGTGTCACAGACAAAATGGAGTGAATCCAATGGAAAGTAGGAGAAAATTTGTCATAGCTAGATACATGTTCATTTAGGGCTCTGTTTAATGACATTGTTTGGTTTATTGTGTATGCGGGTTTGTTAGTGTGTGCTCATGGGGTGGTATGGTTGTGTATGGGTGTGCATATATGCTGTACCACACAGGTGGATGACAGAGGATAACTCTTGAAAATCAGTTCTCTCCTTCTGTTATGGTCCTGGGATCAAACACAACTCATCAGAATTGGTAGCAAGTGCCCTTGACTACTGACATGTCTTCCAATCCCTAGAGAAAGCTCTTTGAATAATGCGTAAATCTTGGAAAAATAAATAATTTCACTCAAAAGTTTTTCTATGATAAATTACCAATCAAATGACAATGGAACAAAAGACTAGGATTCAGGGATTTCTGAATCATATAATTATTGCTAGAAAATTATTTAAAATATGATGTGGGAAAATGGGGAAGCAAATAGGAAGAGGAAGCAAGAGATTGACTTTTGGGAAATTGTGACGTCCACAGCCAGAGAAGTCAATAAAACAAATGTCAGGGAAGAATTCAGGTTTTCAGTCTTTCAGAAGTATGGTTATTTAATAGAATAGTTAATCCCCAAACCCTTTAAAATAGAAGAAAAAGCAATTAACAGACTCTGAAAATAAAACTCCTTTTCAATTTTACCAAGACTGTTTCCAGGAGGTATAGATTTAGGAACAATGGATCCCTAGGTATTTAAATTCTGCATTAGAATAATTATTTAGAAATAAATATATTTAGTAAAAATTATAAAATTGACAATAGTTTCCAAAGTTTAGTGTCCTAGTATGAAATACAGCACAATTAAAATATTATAATAGAATGTTGATACCACAGCTGATCTTACCACCTTCCATTTCACTGTAAACACAAATCTCTATAGAAATCACCTGTGTGTTTAGAAGGTCGCCATCACTTACAGTGTACATGGGGGACTTACATCTGATGAGGCTTCCTTGATAAGGTAACACAACTACTGTTTGCCATTGCATTGCTATGCAGTGAAATAAATGGTTCTGAGCACAGTCTTGCCTAATATTGTCTTTGATAGCAAGTAAACAAAATTTACCCAAATCCTTCACTAGTAGTTGAGGGCTCACATGCCTTCAAATATCTCTATACATATTAATAAAACGTTGCCTTTCTGTTCCAAAAGCATTCTTTTAAATTCAAAATGTAGTCTAGAATCATTTCCCAGGATCCTCATCTCATTCCCTTAGTTTTGTAAGCTATATTTTATTATCTCTCTTCTAATAATTGACTTGTCATAAACGGAATAATTGGAGCAATGGGTTTCTTTGGCATGTCTTCACCGGAGCATATCAAGATCAACATTCATGGGGGTTTCTTTCATTAGCTTAACACACAAGGCTTGACAGTTTGGGGATCTGTACAGCATTTCTTGCTAAATTGCATTATTTGATTTAGCTTGGCAAAGGAAAGGTTGTTATGCTACCGAGCTGACAAACTGACAAACCCTGCTTCTGCTCTTGCAACTTTTTAATCAGCATCACAGTTAATATTCATCTGGTGTTCCTCAGCAATGTACCACAGGAGGGCATACTATTCATTACAGTTAATTGAGAAATCATCATAATGATTTGTACTCCTTGGGAAAGAGTACTGAGGAAAGGAACTTATGATTTGATATGTGTTAAGAAAAATATGTGATTTTACTCATATGTGATATATGTCTATTTCTGTATCTATACACATACATATACAGAGGCTTCTGTATCTATACCACACATAAAATCTCAAGTTTCAAGTACTAATTTTATAATACCAATTTTCATAAAATTTGCTGGCATTGCAATCACTATTTTGGAGAGGAAATATATGAAACATATGTAATAATAATGAAAAAGTAAAATATGAATTCAATAATTTCCATGAAATTATTCACATTCATTTGAATTTTAATTTGTGTCTTACTCTACATCTTGCATTATCAGAAATTTAAAATGAGAATATATAGAAACCCATCTTTTATCAGTAGAAAAATCATTTTCTTTTCTTTTTCTTGAACAGAAAATAAAAGTTGCAGATGCCTTATTGAGTGACTTCTGAGCCCCAAGATGCAACTGACCATGGAAGATAACCTCTGCCCCTACTCTGGGGCTGCAAGAAAAACAGAAGATGGATTCCAGAAACAAACTCTACAAAGCAAAACTTTAAACGGAGGCCCTTGAAAAGGACATTTGTAAGGGACTTGTCTAGAGTTATCTTATCTCAAAAGCCCACTCTTGCCAAAACACTGAGCCAGGAAAATTCTACACTATAGCATCTCTCAAACCCCAAGCACCTCACCATACCACTGACCAGACAAGTGACCCTGACAGTGTAAATATGAAAAGCAAGCTGAACCTGACCAAGACGTACTGACACAATATATTCAAGCAAGAATGGTGACCACAAAGCATTACAACAAAGCAGCCTGGCTACTGAAGGGATGGGAGTCACCAGAATTGAAGGCAAATACAGATACACCATCTCAGAAACCCGGACATTGAAAAATGTAAGCAGTGGGTGGGTTGTGGTGGAGATGAGGAGACTGATTCTACAGGGAGCAGCCCATAGTGAAGACTATGGAAATCCTAAAAAAGTATTCCTGTGCAAGAACACAGGAGTGGAGGAAAGTGTAAAGAGAGAGTGAAGTAGGAATTAGCACAGTGTATCTGAGATAGAAGTCTGAGAATACAGAAAACCTTAGGAAAGTGTAAAGAAAGAGTGAAGTAGGAGTTAGTACAATGTGTGGAAGTCTGAGAGACAGAAAACGTTATTACCACATCAAAACAAGCAAACAGTTGCAAAACATAATATAAAAGCTAAAACACTATGATTAAATATTTAAACATAAAAATGAAATTAAAAAATACATAAAAGCTAAATTTGAAAATACATAAACCAATGAAGTAAACTAGAATAAAACATGGTATTATCAGTCAATATTTATTTCTTGTAGGAGTTAATAAGACTCCCCCATCTCCTAAACTGTGTTTTGCAGCTAACATCGCATATGGAAAGAGACTACTAGTTCCTACTGCTCTTCAATAATGATTTCCATATCGCATTCTGTTCGTGCACAAAACACAATAAAAAAATCAAGAAAACAAGACACTGAACCCTCTGAAAGCTTACAAATAGTCCACAGCTGAAACCAAAATTAGTAAAAGCCCTGAGCTGTCAGAATATATTTTATATCCCAGCTTCTAAAAGTATTAAATGACCTTTATAGAAGACTTACACAAGAGATAAACGAAATAACAAAATAATTTAGGATATAGATAAGTGAAAAAAATTTCAACAATTGCAATATGAACAGAAAAATTATTTTAAAAAAGGAGGAAGAAAATTCAACAAGGAAATTAGATTCTGAATAAGAATCAAGTAGAAATCTTGAGAATGAAAGTTAGTTGAAAACATTATGAACATACAAGATCAAGTAGAAGAAAGGAGGTCAAAGAAGGAGCCCAAGACCAAAATAATTCTTCATTCAGACATCAGTGCAGAAAAATAAGCAACATACCAGAACTCTCAAGAACTCTGGGGTTTGTTCAGAAGCATAAGCCCACTATAACACTGGGTAGAAGGAAGTGCTGAGATAAAAACAAATGGAATCTAAAATTTATTCAACAAAATTATAGGTGAAATTTACCAAATTTAGAGAAACAAAATGGATATCCAATGAGATAAAAACACCAAATGGACTTGACCAGAGAACCATTTCATGACATGTTACAGTCAAGATGCCCAAACTATAAAATACCCCCACACACGCACACACAGATACTTAAATCTAGATCCCATATTTTATATATATATAAACCTTGCTCCACATCCTCTCCAACACAAGCTGTCATCAGTGTTTCTGATCTTAGCCATTCTGACAGGTGTAAGATGGTATCTCAGAATCGTTTTGATTTGCATTTCCCTGATGACTAAGGATGTTGAACAATTCCTTAAATGTCTTTCAGCTATTTGAGATTCTTATGTTGAGAATTCTCTGTTCAGATCTGTAGCCTATTTTTAAATTGGATTGTTTGGTATTTTGCTGTCTAGTTTCTTGAGTTCTTTATATATTTTGGAGGTCAGGCCTCTGTCAGATATGGGGATGGTGAAGATCTTTTCCTATTCTGTAGGCTGTCATTTTGCCTTATTTACTGTGTTCTTTGCCTTACAGAAGCTTCTCAGTTTCAGGAGGTCCCATTTACTAATTGTTGCTCTCAGTGTTTGTGCTACTGGTATTATATTTAGGAAGTAGTCTCCTGCACCAATGCTTTCTAGTCTATTTCTACTTTCTCCTACATTAGGTTCAGTGTAGCTGGTTTTATATTGAGGTCTTTGATCCACTTGGATTTGAGTTTTGTGCATGGTGAAAGATATGAATCTATTTGCATTCTTCTACATGTTGACATCCAGTTATGCAAGCATCATTTGTTGAAGATGCTTTCTTTTTTCCATTGTACAGTTTTGGCTTCTTTGTCAAAAAATCAGGTGTTCATAGGTGTGTGGGTTAATATCAGGATCTTCAATTCAATTCCATTGGTCCACATGTCAATTTTTATGCCAATACCATGCTGTTTTTATTACTATAGCTCTATAGTAGAGCTTGAAGTTAGGGATGGTGATGCCTTCAGAAGTTGCTTTATTGTAAAGGATTTTTTTAGATATCCTAGGTTTTCTGTTTTTCCATATGAATTTGAGTATTGTTCTTTCAAGATCTGTGAAGAATTGTGTTGGGATTTTTTGAATTGAATCTGTAGATTGCTTTTAGTAAGATTGCCATTTTTTATGTTGGTTCTACCTATCCATGAGAATGGGAGATCTTTCCATTTTTTGACATCTTCTTCAATTTCTTTCTTCAAGGACTTAAAGTTCTTGTCATATAGGTCTTTCATTTGTTTGGTTAGAGTTACCCCAAGATATTTTATATAATTTGTGGCTATTGTAAAGGGGAACACTCCTTCACTGCTGGTGGGAGTGCAAACTTGTACAGCCACTCTGGAAATCATTAGGGCAACTTCTGGGAACTGGGAATCAATCTACCTCAAGACCCAATGATACCACTCTTGGGTATATACCCAAGGGATGTTCAATCATCCACAAGGACACTTACTGTACTATGTTCATAGCAGCATTATTCACAATTACCTGAACCTGGAAGCAACCTAGATGCCCCTCAACTGAAGAATAAAGAAAATGTGGTACATATACACAATGGAGTATTACTCAGCTGTAAAAAAAAAAAACAATGACATCATGAAATTTGCAGACAAATGAATGGAACTAGAAAACATCATCTGAGTGAGGTAACCCAAACATGGTATGTAGTCACTCATAAGTGGATACTAGATGTAAAGCAAAGGATAATCAGACTACAACCCATGGCTCTAGAGAAGCTAGGAAACAAGGAGGACCCTAAGAGGGACATACAGATCACCTTGGGAAGAGGAAGCAGAGGAAATCACCATGAGTAAACTAGAAGTGAGGAGGGGAAATAGAGAGAAGGGGATAGAGATGAGAGTGTGAGGGAACAGGATGGTCAAGCTGGGGGAGGGACAGAGTGGGAGAGCAATGAAAGAAATACCTTGATAGAGGGAAACATTATGGGATAAGGGAGAAACTTGGTGCTAGGGAAATTCTCAGTAATTCACAAGGGTGACTCCACCTTACTAACAATAGTGGTGAGGGTGCCTGAACTGGCCTGCTCTGGCAATCAGATTGGTGAATACCCTCACTGTCATCATAGAGCTTCATCCAGTGACTTATGGAAGCAGACTCAGAGATCCACAACCAAGCACCAGGCCAAGTCCGCTTAAAGAGAGAGAAGAGGGATTATATAAGCAAGGGGTATCAAGATCATGATGGGGAAATCTACAGAGACAACTGAACCAAGCTCATAGGAACTCACCAACTTTAGACCGACAGCTGTGGAACCTGCATGGAACTGGACTAGACCCTCTGCATATGGGAGACAGCTGTGTAGCTGGGTCTGTTTGAGGGGCCCCTGGCAGTGTGACCAGAATCTATCCCTGGTGCATGAGCTGGCTTTCTGGATCCCATTACCTATGGTTGGATAACTTGCTCACCCTTGATGCAGGGTCATGGGAAGAGCTCGGTTCTGCCTCAACTGAATATACCAGGCTTTGCTGTCCCCTCATGGGAGAACTTAACATTTTAGAGGAGGGGAAGAGGGGTAGAGGTGGGGTGTTACATGGAGGGGGTAGCATGCGGAGGGATGAGGGGGGATCTGTGGTTGGTATGTAAAATGAATAAAAACAATTTTTAAATAAAAGAAGAAAAACCTTGCAATATTTGTCATTCTCTGTCTTAGATAACTCCATTTTATAGCCTCCTACTAGTCAGTCAGTTGGTTATTTGAGCCAAATCCAGCCATAGTCTCAGGGGGACAGTCAGCAGGCCTGCTTTTTTTTTTTTTTTTTTTTTTTTGACTTTTTGCCATCATTTTACCTGGCAATGTTCCGAATTAAGTAGTCCCCCTCTGAGAACAGCAGAAGGTCTTTCACAGCCTGCTGTCAGGAAGCCTCCATGCTGTGCAGGTCAGGTGGAAATGGGACCACTGTGTTGTACAGAATTTTAGAGGACAAGTTAGATTTCTTTTTTTTTTCTTAATTAAGAAATTTTTTATTCATTTTACATACCAACCACAGATCCCCTCTTCCCAGGTTAGATTTCTTGAGAGACAATGATAAGACAAATGACTCAGAATTCATGTAAGTCCCATTGAAAGCACAATGTTAACAAACATTTCAGTTATAGTCAAAGGCAAATGGATATAAAGATTATATGAGATTAGTATAACCTTTATAGAATATCGAAACTCTTTGGCCTTTCAAAGTATTTGGCCTCACTACAAGATTCCCCTAAGCTTCAATTTCTTAGTCTGTGAAATGAGATCACGAAAGTCACATGAACAAACATTAGCCAGCCATGAGATGGAATGAAATATAGTTATTGATGCATTAAAACTGCCTATCATATCGGACAACAAGCTGTGCAGTGCGAACTTCATCTTCCCCAATGTTAAAGCAATCCCTTGCACTCTCCACTTAGATTTCCATGTTGTCCTTCATGGTAGTAAGGCATCAATAGATGTCTGATCAATACCAATCATGGCAGGAGGACACACTGTGAGTCCTGCAAAATGTTTACTTTTCACATAGCTTTTTAAAATTATGTATCTCTCAGGGAAAAAATTTTCAAAGAAAAGTAAATGTTCTATTATATCTCAAAAGCCATTTTTTTACATTTTATTTGAAAAAAGTTTCCTGATTATATAATAAGTATATTCTTATAATAGAAGATTCAGAAATTTTAGAAGAGAAAAAAACTCAGAAAGTGACATCAAAAACACACAACCATAATAGCAATTATTAAAATTAAATATTTTCCTTTAAAAAACTTTGCTTTTAAAAGCATTGTGATTTATTTTTGCTACTTTAACTGTTCACTAGTAATTGACATTTTTTTCTTTTGCCTAAAATCTTTTGGCTATTACTGTTTTTTGATTTACTTTTAGGTTTCTCAGTTTGCCATTTATCAAATACTTTGTTTCTTCAGAATTAAATTCATCAAAATCTTAATTAACAAACTAATGAGAGAACCAGCGGGCGGATACAGCTGCTTCAAAAGGAATTAAATGATGAAGAATCTACAGTATTTAAGGAAAAGAGTATTTCAGTAAACACATTATACATAAAACTATAGATTGGAAGTTCTTATTTACCACACAAAATCCAGACGCTACCAACATCTCAAAGAGACAAAATAGTTTTCTTGGATATCAGACAAATTCATTTACATATATATGAATTTATCAATTTTGCAACACACTATCTAATCTCTCAGCTCTGTGAAATGCAGTAATCAGTAACAGAGAGCCAACCCAAGAAGCACCAAACATTAAACAGTCTTAGATGGTTAAGCTGGGCAGAGCCAGCTGACATTGATGCAGTCAGTCAATGCACAGTGACTTTTTTGTTAACCACTCTTGGACATTTTTTTATAATAGTAGTTCTTGGATAGTAATAAATGACAAAGGTTCCTCCTCATCACTGAAAGATTGTCCTGTCATTTTTCTCACTAATTAAGTTTATTCTATGACAATATTATAAATGTATATAATGCACTCTGATTCCCCTATCAACTGCACCTCCATACAAGTACCTTTCTCAGATTCATGTCTCGCTTATTTATGTTGTGACTCACTGAGTTTAATCAGGGCCATCTTTGTGACCATCAACTTAGAGTTACTCATTTAAGTCCAGTGAGCTCATTAGTAGGAAGGAAGCCCTCCCTGTTTATCAGAATTTATTCATAGACAATGGTTCAGCAGTGAGGAACAAGGATTCCTGAGTCCCTCCCAGTCTATGCATGATTGTTGATGCCTTCTGCAGACTCAGCACAGAGATGTGAGTTTGTGACCGATTCTGCTCTAAAGAGATGAAGCAAAATCTCTTAACATTTATGTGCTTTCTCTTTGAGGAGTTGTTCAGTTACTAAGTTTAAATAACTCCATCTTGGAATTTTATGAGACATATATGGATATAATTTATATAGTTTCTCTCTGTGCAGGGATATATTATTTATTGTTACTTTGCTTGCTTCTTCATAATTAGAAGAAACGAGAAATTCATCTCCATCAGTTCTTGCAAACATCACTTATGAATGAGGCTGCATTAATTAATCTTTAATATCTAACAAGCTGGAAAATGTTCTTGGTCTAGAAAAAAGTGAACTTTTATAATATTTGAATGTTTAGAGCCTTGGAAACCAATGAAGAGGCATGATACATATTTGATGGGCAGCCTTTATGAGAAGTAGTTTCTCATTTAAAATATAAGCTATATTTCTTAGAGGTAAGCTTCCAGACTTATTAAATAATACATGTTCTCAGTTACCTTATAAACCTACCATAAAATAATAAAAAACAAAATTGAAACTTTGAGATCTCACAGATATCTGTATTGTCAAATATGATTAAAAATAAACACCAGTAAAGCACAATGAAACTTGGACTCTCTAAATTTTAAAGATTGAAATATTTAATTATAAACATTTGACATACTACAATTGAAAAGAATAATATAAATTCAACTACAATAAAACCGTAACTTATCAGACATCTAAAGCACATATAAAAATTATATTGTTTAATGATGTTACTAAAGAACAAGATAGACGACTCAGCAGTTCAAAGCATTTACTACTCCTACAGAGAATCGGGTTCAGTTCCCAACACCCACATAGCAGCTCACAAATATCTGTACCTCCACTTCCAGGGAATCTGGCCTCTACTGTGGCCTCCGTGGATGCATACACATGGTTCACAAAATATCACATAGGCGCACACACACACACACACACACACACACACACACACACACATACACACACACATGCACATACATACATACAAAAATAAATAAATATTTTTAAAAGAAAAAAGATGTGATTAAGAGACAGAAGTATAAAATATAAGTGATTTCCACCTTTGGAAGACAGAAAAGAAGTAAAACTATAGCCAATTATATAGAAAAAGGAAGGAAGAGAGAGAGAGAAAGAAAAAGAAAGAAAGGAAGGAAGGAAAGAAATAGTTAAGGTAGTTGTGGTAATACATTAAATGAAAAGAAAAATAGACTAAAATAAACAATGAAACAAAAATTAGGCACTTTCCAAAAACAGCAGAATTAACATACCTTTAATGTAGACAATTGAGAGAAAGATAAATGAGGGAGAAATTGAAAGCACAAATTTCCCAGTTAGAAATACAGATGTATCTTCACTGGAGAGTAATCCAGAATGTTCTCACCTGCATAAATTGAAAACATTCTTCAAGCAGTGGCCAGACCGACCCAGAGAGTGCTGAAAGTACACAACAGCTTCTGTTACAATCACCTATCTTGTATAAACGAGAAATAATATTTTACAAACTATGACTTATTCCAATATACTTAGTAAATTGCATAAAAATACTCAACAATTGACTTGAAAGGTATATGCTGTCAAATAAGACATGAAGAAATAGATTAATTATTTATACCTAATTGAGAAACTGAAAGTTTAAGGATAAACTTGCCCCCAAACCAATGTATATCTCAACCAATTTACATATGAGTTACATCAATGAAAAAATAAATACCAAACTTTATAGTCTTTACAAAAAAAGCACAAAATTTTGTGTTAATGAAGATAGCACCATTTTGCCATGAAATCTGTGATTCAGAAAATAGAATTATGAGTTAATATTCCTCATGAACAGAGCTTTAATATCAGCAAATAGAATACCAAAATATAGAAGACAGAAAACATCATAAACTGTGGGGTTTATCTAAGAATGTGACACTATTTCTACATCTAGCCATCAATAAATGCAATTAACCATATTAACAAAACAAGGAGAAAATTGTTATGATAATTTCAAATGGTGAAGAGAAGTGAATTGACAAAATATATCCAATCAGTGTCAACACCAATAAACTAAAAATACAACAAAGTTTTCCAATTCAAAAGAGAAGAATCTATAAAAACCCACATCTAATGTATTGATGAAATATTATGTGTCTTCTTAGCTCTACAACTAGGAAATCTACTCCTCGTTGAGAAGCCGAGTTCCTCCTTAGAACCTTACTGGGATTTCTCAAGCTGTTTGTCGGCATTCACAAATCCCTTGCCGTGGAAGCTCCAAGTGCCCGTACCACAGTTGTTACACACTCACCGAGTTGAGGACTCTGGAGAAATCTGTAGTCAAGTTTTCACTGCCTGTTTAGATATTTTTAACATTTGGTGTCGGGTATACATGCCCTAACATGCACATAAAGGACAGAGAACAGCTAGTAGGACTTGATCATCTCCTTCCTCCATGTGAGTTCCAGGGATTGATCTCAGACCATCAGGTTTGAGAGAAAGCCCCTTAACCCTCTGAATCATCTCTCAAGCCCAGAAGACGTTTTGTAAGAGGCCTTGGAAAGTAGTCCTTAGTTTTTGTGCCTAGATGTCCTCATCCACGGGAAGATGAAGAAAATGTAAAGCCATCTGTCCCCACTCGGAGTCACTGCTCAATAAGATTCTATTGTAAACTTCATGATCTTTCCTTTCTCCTCACCACAAAGTCCAGCAAACCACAGGGACGTCTTGGGAAGGTCCTCAGCAGAGCGGTGACACCACAGGTGTTGACCCAGCTGTCTCTCCACCGCTTTACCTTCTCATACAGCAGACTAGAACAGGGAGAGCTGGTCATTTTTCCAGCGTTGGGTTTTGATGACACTATCACAATAAGTGATCAATAACTTAACACTCATGTTTGACATCTTGCTGTAAATCACTAGTGACACATGGCAGCTCAACTCGATTTTTGCACAGCTGAGCTACTGATTGGTATTTATTCAGAGAAAATTAAATCATGTCCGGTCCACCCAGATGCATATAAACAAAAGTTCCCAGCTGCGTTTCTATTTTATAGTAGTCCAGACAGTAAACAATCCAAATGTATATCAACTGGTGAATGAATGAACAAATCATGGTATATTATTACAGTGAAATGATATTCAGGAAAGGGGAGGGGACTGCTAAAATACACAACTACAAAGATGAATCTCAAAATAGTAGAAACTTTTTTTTTTTTTTTTGGTTTTTTCAAGACAGGGTTTCTCTGTGTAACAGTCCTGGCTGTCTTGGAATTCACTCTGTAGACCAGGCTGGCCTTGAACTCACTGAGATTCGCCTGCTTCTGCCTCCTTAGTGCTGGGATTAAAGGTGTGAGCCACTACCGCCTGGCAAGAAGAAACATTTTTAATGACAGCAATCAGACATGAAGGTTTATGAATTTATAATTTGATGGTTAAATTCTAGAATAGACAATCAGAGATGGGAGCTGTGACTCAGCAGCTAAGATCTCTTCCAGCTCATGCAGAAGACCTATGTTCAGGTCCTACCTCATAAGAAGGGAAGGTCACAATTGCCTGTAACTCCAACTCTAAGGGATCTGACACCCTCTTCTAGCCTCCATGGGCACCTGCAAACACAGACACATGCCTGAAGTAACACATAAATAAATACAAAACAAAATATTTTTAAAAAATCTTAGAGCTTGTAAAGTAAATGCCTTTGGTTAAAAAAAAAGTTAGTGGTTGCCTTGGAATCTGTTGTAAAGGAAGAGTTCAATTATAAAGCTAACCAAAAGCTGATATCTTAAGAGAGAGCTGAAATTAATGTTGTTTATAACAACATCCTCTCAAATGAGCTAATTTTTTCACCATCTAAAACCATGGAAAACAAACAGAAACCTTTACCTCTTTGTAAAATTATTTTTTAATACTAGGGCTGAACTGTACTGAGTGTCCATCTCCTGAGCTACAGCCTACTGACACTCACTATTAAGTAGAATCTATTGTGTTTTATTGAATTTAGAAATGCATCAAAGATAACCTCAGAGACACCAAGGTGTAGTGAAGTCACATTAAATAATGAAAACAAAGTGCTTTCTCTTGCATTAATTTAACCAAGAGCGAGCGCAAATTTAAATTCTCTGATTCACTCTCTGCATCTTCCATCCCTCTGTAGTTTGTAGTTACTGGCCTGTCTATAGTCTGTCTGTTGTATGTGCTGTGCCTGTTTGAATGCTCTCTGACATCTGAATGCCCATATGTCTGTATCTGTGCTTAAGAAAGGGCTTTCTCTGTGTTTATTAAATAGTACAGAAAGCCGGGCGGTGGTGGCGCACGCCTTTAATCCCAGCACTCGGGAGGCAGAGCCAGGCGGATCTCTGTGAGTTCGAGGCCAGCCTGGGCTACCGAGTGAGTTCCAGGAAAGGCGCAAAGCTCCACAGAGAAACCCTGTCTCGAAAAACCAAAAAAAAAAAAAAAAAAAAAAAAAAACAACAACAACAACAACAAAAAAAAAAAATAGTACAGAAAGCGTCACATGAAAAAGGAAGAAGGGATAATTTACAGAATTTTGAATAGATGTCTACATAAGTCATTTTTTATCCTGAATTGACCCAAAAGCACTCAAAAAAGCAAACAGATTCTATCAAGATATATCCATCTATTGTTTCCAATATTTATGGTAGGTATTTGTTGTTCAAGGTTGTATCAAACTTCAGCAAATGATTACAAAACACATATAAAAATGTTTTATTCTGTGTTAGAGACATGGAAGCACACATACTAAAGACTAAAGCCATGCATTTGCTGATTGCATGGGAAATTCAAACAACCCAGGGGTCTCTTAAAGGGAGGTAAAACGTAAACAGACTGAGTACACAGTAGGCTAAGAGGCCAAATCTTAAACTATCTCAAGGTGGACTTGTTTGTGAGGTCCAGCAAAAGTATAGTCTCTTTGAATTCAAGAAATATTTTCATAAAATTGAAAACTGCATATCATTACTTTAAACTCTGTATTTACAAAGTCCTGCAAACATCATGTATTGGTATTATAATTTAACCTCAAAGTAATTAAAGATTAACAAATGAAAGTCCAAAGCACATATTTCATTTTATATTGTTTCCTGATTTAACATGTGAGATCCCAAGCCCTATCTTTTAGAATTATGTCTAAACCATGGTATGGATTCCTGTAATCTTTAAATACTAAAAAATAATTTTGACTTTAATTTTTTTACTAAGGTTAGGTAGATAAATCAGTCAAGATGCTGCAAAAACTGTTTTAACTTACTTTTTCATTGATAGCCTACAGAAATCTTCACTTCCAGCTCCCTTTTTCCATGTGCTTGTCATTTCTTTCCATGAAGTCATTTTTTATAACTTTGTGATCATTGCTTTGCATTTAATGCTACCTGTCATTTTCATATCATGCTTGATTTAAAATGCCCATTTATTCACAATGCAAAAGTTCTACCTTTCTGTGTTCTCCCTGCTCTCTCATACCTAACATATAAAATACAACAGGTATTTTAAACTAAAAAAGAATTGACTGATCAGTTTGACCTAAATTAAGAGAGGAAAAATTGTAAGTATAATCCACACAGAGCTCACAGCTTTGCTGTGTACCATCTTCCCTTTCTGGTAGTTTTGTATAAATCACAGTCAAATATGTTTAAAGTGTATGGTCAAAGTCTACATGTATATTTATTTTCTAAGCATTTGTGCTCTTCGGTGAATATCAATAATGAAAGTTTAGGTTTGACACATATGATTTTGCTGTGCTCCTAAAAAATTAATAGAATATTGTTATTCATAGAAATCATTGTATGTCCCCCAAGAATCTCCTCTTGTCTAGAAAGGAGAAACCAGAGTAGCATGAAGAAATGCCCTGGCCCCTGTTTCAGTCACTCATGAATTTCCTGTGCAGGCTATACTCAGTCCTGAGTATAATAGACTCATTTCCATTTTAAGATAAAATATAAATTTATGAAAATCATTCATATCTCCACTAGAATGATTGGCTAAATGGTCTTTGGACTCATCAGTTTTGTGAAAGAAAAATAACATATGAACTAACTTTATTCCCTGTGTCCATAAGGTTTATGAAAACCTATCATATTCTGTACCAGCACAAGTTTGGGAGTCTTTTATTATGAATCATCAAATGGAATAGAGACATGCTATGCTAACAGGCTGGTGGCTTCACTGATATCACTAGAAAAATACATTGATTTGAGGAATTATACATGGTAAATGTGTCCTCTGAAAGGGACTTTATACCAAACACGTGTTGATATAAGTTGGTATAAAGAGTGGAAATATTGTCAAAGGAGAAATGAATTGCAATAGAATGAAATCTGAAGGCATATCAATGAGGTCATTAGGGAGAACCCAGCTTACAGTTTATGTGGGAGCATCCATCGCTAAGGCAAGACTCTGTACTCAAGTGGACTAGATGCTCAGTTTTAGCTCTGTATCTTTTGATTTTCTAATTATAATACTAGATTACTTATGATGTGACATTTTCCAGTTTGGTGGTTGTTGAATTCTTCAAGGTTTATTGAATAATCTGTGTGACAGATGGTAAATTTGTGAATTAATTCCTTTGAAGATGAAGAGGGAGGAAAATTTATGAAGTAGAAATGCACTTTGGATAAACAGTGCATTTTGTCAGTTTGAAAGCATGCTTCAGAGAAAGAATTATTTGATAACATTGTTAAATGAGGACAAGACACTAGAACAGTGGCAACGGCAAGAGTGAAGAGCTTGGAATACTGTCAAATGATATTCCAGTAAGTCCTCCAAGTCCACACATGGATTCAGCTAGTCTTGAACCATGATCCACCAGGCACAAGTCACCAGGCACCTGTACATGCTGCCCTTGATTCCCAATCATGAAATATATAATACAGAAGTCAAATTCCTTATTCTGCACTAAAAAATAAAAAGAGTGGGGTTCACAACCCTTTAGTACTCAGGGGTAACGAGTTTATCTTATTGAACTGAAGAAACAAAAATGGAACTTCTGAGAATTTAGACATCTAGAACTCCAGAGACAACCTCACAGCAAGAAGGAGGCCCCCAGAAAAATGATATGAGTTTTCATAGAGGCCACTTTGAATCTTTAGCATGATACAAGTTTACCTGTGTAGACTGAAATTTCATGATTCACAGTAAAGACTGGGAAATTGAAAAGTGTTTAATCCTAAGAGTTTTCTGAGACTGGAAGAAAATGAAATTGCAGTTGACCAGACTTAAGTGTCCCCTTTGAACATCCAGAGCACTCAACAGCAATTTCAGAAGGGTCACATCTAAAAAATAGGATCAAACTATCACTGGAATCAAAGGACCTCCATCACCTCTGCAAAAACTAATCTGAAGGAGTCAAGTCTATGAATTACCAGTCCAATTCCCTCCCAGAGCCAAGTCCACCAATTTTTAAGTGTTGCAATTAAAAATATAGTATTCCGTGTCTAACATCTTATTAAAATAACTAGACATGTAAATAGTGAAAAATCTATCATAAAAATTCCATAAAGAAGACCTGACATTGCTATGATAAATTAAAAAGAAAAATAAATATTGTAAGGCTGCCTACATAATTAATGAAACCTATTAGTTTAATCAGATAGGGAATTGAATTAGGAACAATTAAATAACATTCATTTATGTGTAAGATTAAGGAGTGAAAGAAACTATTACTTAATAAATTCG
This sequence comes from Peromyscus californicus insignis, assembly GCF_007827085.1. Classification (NCBI taxonomy): domain Eukaryota; kingdom Metazoa; phylum Chordata; class Mammalia; order Rodentia; family Cricetidae; genus Peromyscus; species Peromyscus californicus. The sequence goes on from NW_026294595.1 coordinate 59,763,793, forward strand.
AAGCTATAGATCACTAAATGTGAGTCAGTAAAGAAAAGAAAGCACACAGAAAGAAAAACCCTGTGCTGATCACTTCCCAGGCAACAAAAGCAGAATTAAGGAATGGATCTGGAAATACTAATGTGAAAACAATCAGTAAACATCTTACAAAAAAGAAGGAACTCAAGCAACTCAATAGCAAGAAGACAACCAGTTTATCATATATCAAAAAGATCTGAACTGGTATTTCCCAAAAGATGATATACAAAAAGTATTTGAAAAAAATGCTCAAAAAATTCAAGGAATTAGAGATGCAAAGCCAAAGCACAAGCAGGTACCACCTCACTCCAGTAAAAATGGCCACTATCAAAATGATTACTGATAATGAGTACTGATGGGGAAATTGAAAAATGAAAACCTTGCACACTTTTGTTAGGCACGTAAATTAGCTTAGCTTAATGTTGACTCGAAATCTGCATGGCCATATTTACTGCAGGGTTACACACAACAGCCAGATATAGAATCATGCTACATATCCATTAGTTAACTAGCAATAAAAATATGCTTTAGGAAAGCATAAAAAATTGGGAAAGTGGAATGGGGATAAGGAAAGATTTAGATGGGAGGGGAAGAGAGAGAATCTGATCAAATCATGTGATATTGATGTGTGAAATTTTCGAACAATATAAAATATGCTTTAGAGCAGTGGTTCTCAACCTCCCTAATGCTGAGACCCTTTAATACAGTTCCTCATGTTGTAGTGACCCACAACCATAAAATTATTTCATTGCTACTTCATAACTGTAATTTTGATACTGTTGTGAATCATGATGTAAACATCTGAGAGGTAGGATACCTGATATGTGACCCCTGTGGGGGTTGAGACGCACTGCTTTAGAGACATCGTGGTCTGTCCAGCCATGTAAGGTAAATTCTGACACTATGATGAGAATGAACCTGAGGTATAGTCTGCTAAATAAGATAAGTCAAGCACAAAAGGACACATTGTACAGATTTTACTCATATATAGAACTTTAAGAAATGGATATCATAGAAAGTAGAATGGAGGCACAAGAGCCAAGGCAGTGATGGCGTGGCATAGATTGAAGATACATTAGTTGAAGAGCATAAAAACTCAAATAGGAAGAATAACTTCAAGATCTATGATATAGTACAGCATCCTTAAATAATAGGAATACACTTCATTGTTGATGAAACACTTAGAGAATGCATGTGAAGTGTTCACACCACAAATGTGAGGTGACATGTGAATTAATTCCATTTTACCTTCATGCACTGTACAGACACATCAGAATATGTCATGTGGTACATAATAAACACACAAAATTTAGCTTTTAATTTGAAAAACAAATATGAACTGATAAAAATAAATCTTAAAGATACCAACAATAAATAGATGATATTTGATGACTCCACAGCTAAACTGGAGTTTGAATTTTTTTAGTCATGGTCTCTGCTGTAACTGAAAATGAAAGTAAATTTTATGTCACTTGCTTCCTTTATCCGTTGGACTAATCTAATGCTTAGATCCCGCCTCACATGAGAAATATTAATGAAGATGTGTGCAGCTCTCAAAGCTTAGAGGAGATATTCATAAAATCATCTGAAACTAAAGATACTGAGCAGCAGAACCAAATAGCATTTCTAATCCCTGGTCTTTTAGCAGACTCTTTTACCTACTCAGCAGTTATAAGAGAGAACTTCTGAGCAGGGCTGTGGTGGTGCACGCCTTTAATCCCAGCACTCGGGAGGCAGAGCCAGATGTATCTCTGTGAGTTCGAGGCCAGCCTGGTCTACAAAGTGAGTTCCAGGAAAGGCGCAAAACTACACAGAGAAACCCTGTCTCAAAAAACAAAACAAACAAAACAAAACAAACAAACAAAAAAAGAGAGAACTTCTGTTTGGGATCCAACATGAAAAATAATTGATATTATGTCAAGTAAGTTCATTTCCATGATTTAAGTTTCAATGTTTCAATTTTAACATTTTTATTAAGAAATAGTTAATGTTACATAAAATCTACATGTTTGAAGCATACAATTTTATCATTTCAGTATACTATTTTACAAAAATATGTTTTAGTTTAATTTTTAGTTGAGTGTAAGTGTGTGGATGTATGCACGAGTGTGGGTGACTGCAGAGTCCATAAAAGGGCTCAGGTCCCCTCCAGCTGCAGGTAGATCTGACCCTCCCATGTAGTTGCTAGGAACTATGCTTGATTTTCTGGAAGAAGAGACAGCATGTGTGTAAAGCACTGAGCCACATCTCCATCCCATTTTAGTATACTCTTACATATACATTCAGTCTCATTTCACAGCCCTTTCATTAAATTAGCAACTTGGATCCATTTCTTCTTTCTCCAAATTTAAGCCTTAGGAAACTCATAGACTACCCTTTCCCTGAAAACTTACTTATCCTCAACTTTTGGCCTTTTAAGATTGTTTTTTCTTCTTAGCAAGATTTTTCTAGCTTTGCCCCTGTTATGCCCAAATCACCAATTCCTTTCTTCTGAATGTCAAATGCTATTCTAAAAATATGAGCATTGCATTTGTCCCTTTAGAAATTAGAGAACATTTGGAATTTTTCTATATTTGTGTATGAATAATATTGCCGTACACATTAAACATGGTTGTGTTTATCTTGGGTACATGTGGAAAAAGGGTATTGCTGCTTCATATACTTAACAATTGCTTTTGGAAACAGCTGTACAATGCAAAAGACTTCCATTTCTCATTGTCCATATCAGCACTTAATATTTCTCTGTTTTAATTACAGCCAAGCTGTTTGATGGGCAATAGTACCTCAGTGATTATTTACTCTATAGTAAGAATATGCTTTTTCTTTCTGAATTAATTAGATAGGTAACTTATCAAACAGGTTAAATCTTATTAGATGGATCACATGGTATTTTCTTTCAAAGAGAATATCACATACGGTGTTCATGGCTATGTTTATATAATCCGTGTGCTAACTACAAACACAAGTCCAACTGAGTGAATATGACCTCTCGTGAAGCGTGGGTGGCTGTGGGCATATTCTGCTGCATTCCTCTCAGATTGGTTCTCCAAATGAAACATTGTTCATGGCTCCAGTCCTTGGTATGTAAAAGGGACTGGTTTGAGATTTAAGTCTGTAGCACTATTTTACTTGGCTTTGTTTTTACTGTAAAGTTTCCGTAAACATAATCCCCTATCATCTTATTACCGAAGACACAACCATCTACAAGGTCACACTCCAGTGAGAATAAATGCAATTATGCAGATGTATAATATGGTAATTTAACTTTTGGTCAAAGAGGACAAATGTAAAACAGCTGGATTTTCTGTTTTAAAATTCCCATCAGTCAATTACAGCACATTAATCTGAAAGCAGATGGCACGGCAGTCAGGCGGAATTCTCTAGAATTAAACATTAACATGAAGTCAATTTATCAATAAAGGATGTCACCCCATAAAATAAATCCCATGTGATATTTACCACAACTCCACCATATAGTTAAATGTTTTATCATTTACTAAGATTAAATAAATTATCGTTAATCAATATGTTATTATACTTTTTTCCATTGTCTGTTTTTAAGTGCTGCTTTCCCTGGATGAGGGTAGTAGTCAAATCCTCCTTGTATTGTTTTTGGCCAGATGGAAGTTAATTGTTCAGGTCTTTTTTAAAGAGTGTTGAAACACCTGTTCTGTTTTATTCTACTTTTAATAATCTTGCTTATTAGTAGGCAAAGCTATCTCATCTGTAGTATAATTAAGTAGAGACTTGCATGCCATTCATGTGCAAAATATGCTGATTTATCTCACAAAATTTTCATGCCACACCTTAGATGATCATTGAATTTCATATTTTTATATAAAACTACAATAGGCCTTTTTAGTTATGATTTTATAATGCTACAAAACCATATAGTTAATTAATTCCAAGCAAATCATTATAGAACTTAAAATGTATGTTGTATTAGTGAGTTTTCTATTATAATAACAAAATACCTATGAAAGTCAGCAAATAAAGAGGAAAGGTTTCTAGAGCTTTGTAGGCTAGAGGTGTCGGTCCATGCTCAGATGGCCTCATTGCTTCCAGGTCTGTGATTAGGCGGTGCATCAGGGCAGGGAACTTTTGGGGGAGCTAGCTATTCACTTCCTCGAAACTAGAAAGTAAAAAGGTGGAGAAAAGACTAGTATACTGCAGTGTCCCTGAAAAACATGCTCCCAATGACTTAAGAGCTCCCAGTACGTGCCATTTCTTAAAGGTTGTATCACTTTCTATAATAATAATGCCAAGCTGAAGACAAAGCCTTTTATGTGCAATCTGGGGAACATCTAAAATGTAAGCTGTAGCACAAATGCACCAAAAAAAAAAGAAAAGAAAAGTTCAAGAAAGAGCTAATACTAATTCTATCATTAAATGACTGATGTATTTCTCATGATGGACATTATTTTGTGGGGGAATGTGGGCAACCTGAGACAGAACAAAATAAAACTCTCAATATTTCAATGAAGTAAGCACTAACAAAATAGAAAACAAAAATAAATGTAAAGAGTACTACAGGATTTGTGGTTCTATGAACATATATTCTCTCTCTTGGGTCTCCTCCAGACATGTCAAACAACTTGGACATGATCAGCAAATTATCACAAGAAGACTATGGTGGGTGAAAAGAAGGGAAGTAGGCTTAAGGAACTCTGAACTTGATGAGCATTGTGATAACAAGTTCTTGCTTCCTGCATATCCCATTAAAGATTATAGAATGTGACACCTACTGTGTGCTCAACAGCGCTATACACTAGGAAAATACAGAAGAATACCTCCCTGCACATAGAGCAAGCAAGACTGATGGTCACAAATAACAAGAATAGGATTAATCCTAAAAGAATAATGGGATTTCAAGTCATCAAAAACAAAAGTATCCAGAATGGAAGAGCAAGGCACAATAGACCCATATATACACTTAGCTTTTACTAATAAAAGAAAATCTTATAAAACCCAGGTGAACTTTGAACAAGATCATCCTAGAGAGCATATAAAATAGCTGATTACTTCATATGTGTATATATATGGCTAATTATTTTATATATAAAGTAATTACTTTATATAAATATATGTATAAATTTATTAAAATTTACTTTATATATAAAGTAATTAAATTTGGATGAATAACAAAAAGTTATCTTTTAAGTATAAATCATTTCTAGTCATTATTTGTAAGTATAAATAAGGTTTAATCTTATGTTTAATTTACTTTTAAAGAAATATTTCTATCTAAATTGAAAATAATTATTTTTATAAAGCTTCACAATTTCTTTCCCTAACAGGTGAGTTCTGAACAGTGTGTTTATCAATTGGATGGTTTGTGATTAAAAAAAATTTAAATCAAATTGCTAATTTTGTTTCAAGTGAGACCTCAATTACTAGACTTTACAAACATGAATATTTTTTCCTAAAGCAATTGGCACTGAATATCTGCAGCTCCCTACTATTAATATAATTTCAAATAATAGAAGAATAATGTTAGAAATAGATTGTGCTGAGCTGAGTGTCAAATGCCTAACAGTTCTCACTAAAACTTCCTTATGAAGGATGCTGTATATAATTAAATTTCACAGTCAAAGGAAAAAAACCTTTTTAAATGCTTTTATTAGTGTTATAACTATACATTTTCAAATGGAATACAGTATCAAGCTTTGTAATAACATTTCTGTTCTTTCCCATTTTGAACTGCATTGTCAAATTATAGTTAATGACCCATTCAGAATCCCTCAAATTATAGAGTAAACGATGTGAGTTAATGTGCTCTATTCCCTTTGTAACGTTTAAGCTTTTTTTCCTAAGTTTTTAAGGAGAAAATATGTTTCAGTCATGTTAAAAGTTATGTTCAACTTTTCCAAATAGAAAGAATAGCTTTTCAAAGTTTACCCACTTTATGATAGATTCAGAAGTATAAAGAGCTATCTATACCCAAAACAACTGATGTCATTCAATCAAATGAACTATTTTCAAAAACATAAACCAAAATATTCCAGTATAGAAAAATAGTTTGATCATTTGAATTGATACTCTTCTCTTGTTTATGCACAGCTCTTAATTTAGTATTAAGGTTATAATTAATCAACACCCCTCTATTCTCATAGTGATTCAGTTTATTTTGGTTATGCCTTGGTATCTTCCTAACTTGTCCACAGTTTAGCAGAACTGTGAGGCTGAAGCACTATCTCATTCTTAAAGGGGATGCAAAAGAGGACAGAGGCTCCTTATATGGGCCTTAGCTAATAGGCTTTTCCTGGACCCTCGCAGTAAAAGTATAGGAGTAGGCATGTTAGTCTAAACATTCAAACTTGTTGTAGGTTATTTGTTTACATTGTGTGAGGATGTGTCAATATGATTGGTTTAATAAAAAGCTGAATGGCCAATAGCCAGGCAAGAGAGATTAAGCAGACTTTGGGCAGAGAAAGGAACTCAGGGGATGAATCTAGACGCGTGGTTTTTACCAGCAAGAGGCAGAGTAAGTTGGACATGTGGAACTGAGTAGAGTCACGAGACAAAATGGAAATGTGGGGCTGGGGGGAGTGGGTTGGAGGTGAATGCAGGGGATGGGAGAGGGAAGAGGGGAGATCTGTGGTTGGTATGTAAAACGAACAGAAATTTTCTTAATAATAAAAAATGCAGATTAATAGAAATGGGTTAATTTAAGTTATACTAGCTAGCTGTAAACAAGCCTAAGATAAGGCAAAGCTTTCATAATTAATAATAAGTCTCCATGTCATTATTTGGGGGCTGGCAGTTCAAATAAAGTCTGACAAAAAAGAATTGGTACACAAACCTACAACTCATTAATCACCCTCCCTCTGCTAACAGAATATGGTGTAGGGTGGTAGAAAACATTGTGTAATAAAAGTTGAGTAACACTGGATATTTTTAAGATGGACTACAGTGTGCCCATAGCAAAATTATTCGATACTGTAAAGACAGAATGATTCTATTTATAATAACCTCTCTTCTATTCAATACATATTGAATTATGAAATTGATATTTGAATGTTATTGCCAAGGACTGAGTTAGGCATTTGAGTGAAGTAATTTATTAAAACCTGGAAAGCATTTCAAAGCTTGTAGTTGTTTGAGGCAGGCTTCTATTATGTTGCCAGGCTAAGTCTGGAATTCCCAGACTTGAGCATGCTTCTGCTGCAGCCTATATATAGTCAGGACTAGAGGCACAGTTGGCATGCCAATACTCATGGCTTCATAGGGTTTTTAATTTAATGTAACCATTGTTTCCTTGTTGTAATTTACATTGGGAAATGTCTCTATGTGAACTGAGTAGAAAACTGTACTAAGTGGCTTGAAAGGATTGAGTTTTGCAATAGGTTGTAGTTGTAAGAAAACCAATTAAGAAGAGCTAAATATTCTCTTGCCAAAACTATGAAAATCCTACCTTAATGTAAAAGATACATTTTTTTCTAAATTCAAATTCACTAAAAAAATATAAAAGGAAGTTTCCAGTTGTCTAAAGTGCAAATCGAAACCCACTCTGGAGATGAATAGCTGATGCTCATTGTTGGGGAAAAAGAGGAGTTTTAAGTTTTTGTCATTAAAATCCTGTGTATGAATTAGTAAAGCAGGCAGAAAAAAATCATTCCTTTAGAGAAATAAAAAGTAAAAATTGGTGGATATAGAATGATTTTTTAATGTTCTTTAATATTCCACAAAACTTTGTAGAATAATTTAGACCATTGAAAGGCAGAAAATCAGAGCTGTTTGTTTTATGTCTATATTTTCATAACATCAAATCTTGAGCAGAGTCAATGTGCTTCCTTCCTTAAGTCTGTCTGGTGACAGAGGGTCTGTGATAGAATCATAGTTGTGTACCACTGTTGCTGGAGTTTTCCTGCCTGGCCCACAGTCAGGACAAATCTCTCTCACCCGCCAGTCCCAAGCCGCTCAAACCCGATCAAATAAACACAGAGACTTATATTGGTTTCAAACTGTATGGCCGTGGCAGGCTTCTTGCTAACTGTTCTTACAGCTTAAATTAATCCATTTCTATTAATCTATACCTTGCCACGTGGCTTGTGGCTTACCGGTACTTTACATCTTCCTTGTCCTGATGGCGGTTGGCAGTGTCTCCTCACTCTCCGCCTTCCACTGCCCAGCTCTATTCTCCTCCTTGTCCCGCCTATACTTCCTGCCTGGCCACGGGCCAATCAGTGATTTATTTATTGACCAATCAGCAACACATTTGACATACAGACCATCCCACAGCAGACCACAGGCTTTAGCATTAGTTTAACTGTTACAGCTGTTGTCTTTTGTTTTTTATTATTTTAGCCATTTTTTAAAAAAAAATTGAAAATAGATTCTCCTCTTATATAATACAGTCCGACCACAGTTTCCCCTCCCTCCACTCCTTTTTCCACCAGCTTTCTCCCACCCCCATACCCCCATCCTAGCCCCTGCCCCCTAATCTTCTCTCTCCCCCAGATCCACTTCCCTTTTGTTTCCCTTCAGAAAAGAACAGGACTCCAAGAGACTACAGCCAAACAGGACAAAGCAAGAAACAATAAGATAAGGCAAAAACCCTCATATCAAGGCTGGACAAGGCAATCCAAAAGGAGGAAGAGTCCCAAGGGCAGGCAAAAGAGTCAGAGACACACCCGCTCCTGCTGTTAGGAGTCCCACAAAAATGCCAAGCTCACAGCCATAACATATATGCAGAGGACCTGGTGCAGACCCATTTAGGCCTGTGCTTGTGGTTTCAGTCTATGTGAACCCATGTGAGCCCTGCTTAGTTGATTCAGTGGGCCATGTTCTCCTAGTGTCCTCCATCCCCTCTGACTCCTACACTCTTTCCTCCCCCTCTTCCACAGGGTTCCTTAATCTCCAAGGGAAAGGACCTGATGGAGACCTCCAATTTAGACTCTCTCTCAGTATAATATCTGGCTGTGGATCTCTCACCCATTCCCATCTGCTGCCAGGGGAAGACTGATAAAAACTGGACTAGGCACCCATCTAGGAGTATAGTAGAATGTTATTAGAAATCATTTCATTGACTTTTTTTGCCAGCTATTTGTTTCTACCCCAGGTTTCTGGGCTATATAGTCTCCAGTTCCTGGCCATCCAGGCAGTGTTGGGCATTGGCACCTACTCTTTCTATGGCCTTCAAGTTAAACCTAACATTGTTTGGCCACTCTCACAAGTTCTGTGCTATCATTTTTCCAACATATCTTGTAGGCAGGGCGCATTGTAGGTCCAGGGTTTTGTGGATGGGTCAGTGGTCAGGTTCCTCTTTCTGTAGCCTACAGAATACCTTCCTACATGAAAGAGACTAGAAGGTAGGGGTGAAGGCTCCATGCAGGCACCAGTTTGACCTCTTTACATTCAAAGAGCTGGGTGGATGCTGTCCACAGCAATGGGGCCTGCCAGTTTTCAGAGAAAGACTTTTGTACTATCATAAGCTTGGGTATTTAGGGATCTCAATGGGACCCCATTAGGCAACAACTCAACCAATTGCAACCTAGTCCCACCAACTTATGCCATGCCTGGCGACACAATATAGCCACTTTCAGTTTCTGTATTCTCCATTATTAGGAGTCCCCACTAGGGTCACCTCATAGATTCCAGAAAGTTTCCACTACACTGAGTTCCCACACCATCCCCTCAATGCTGCCCAAATTCCTGCTGTCTCTTCCCTTATTGTTTCCCTCCATCCCTTTGTGCCCCTGCCACCAGATATTCCTTCCACTCCTGTCCCCACCCAATCCCAGTCAATCTGCAAAATTTATTTCATTTCCCCTTCCCATGGAGGTCCACGCATCTTCCCTAGAGACCTCCTATTTACCTAACTTCTCTGGGTCTGTGAATTGTAGCTTTATTATCATTTATTTAATAGCTAATATCCACTTATAAGTGAGTACATACTATATTTGTCTTTCTAGGTCTGGGTTAACCTCACTCAGGGTGATTTTTTTTTCTAGAAGTATCCATTTGCCTACACATTTCATGATGTCATTTTTTTTAACTGACTGATATTCTGGAGAGGGACTGCTAGGTTGTTTTCAGTTTCTGGCTATTATGAGTAAAGCCACTATGAACATAGCTGAGCAAGTGTCCTTCTGGTAGATCAGAACATCCTTTGGGTACATGCCCAAGAGTGGTATAACTGGGTCTTGAGGTAGATTGATTCCCAATTTTCTGAGAAACCACCATATTGATTTCTATAGTGGCTGTACAGGTTTGCACTTCCACCAGCAACTGAAGAGTGTTGCCCTTGATCCACATCCTCTACAGCATGAGCTGTCACTTACCTTTTTGATCTTAGCTATTGTGACAGGTGTAATCTCTGAGCTGTTTTTATTTTCATCTATCTGATCATTAAGAATGTTGAACTTTGAGTGTTTCTTAGCCATTTAAGACTCTTCTATTGAGAATTCTCTTTTTAGACCTGTACCCCATATTTTAATTGGATTATAAGTTTTTGATATCTAATTTCTTACATTCTTTACACAGTTTGGATATTAGAATTGCATCAGATGTGGAGTTGGAAAAGACTTTTCCCATTCTGTAGGCTGCATCTTTGTCCAATCTTTGTCTTTTGCCTTACAGAAGCTTTTTGGCTTTATCCCATTTTTTAATTGTTGATCTTAGTGCCTACACTCAGTGTTCTGTTCAGAAAGTTATCTCCTATGCCAATGCATTCAAGGTTATTCCACACTTTCTCTTCTATCAGGTTCAGTGTGTCTGATTTTATGTTAAAGGTCTTTGATCCACTTGGACTTGATTGAGTTTTGTGCAAGGTGATAAATATGGATCTACTTGCATTGTTCTACATGGAGACATCCTATTTGATCAGACTGTTTGTTGAAGATGCTTTCTTCAGAATACAAAGCCAGTTTGTATTTCTGGCTTCTTTATCAAAAAAATCAGGTGTCCATAGATGAGTGATTTTTATGTCTGGGTCTTCAATTTGATTACCATTAATCAACATGTCTGTTTTTATGTGGATGTCACATGGTTTCTATTAATATAGCTCTGTTGTACAACTTGAAACCATGAATGGTGATAACTCCAGCAATTCTTTTATTTTCAGGATTATTTTAGCTATCTTGGGTTTCTGTGTTTCCATTAACTTGGGAATTGTCCTTTCAAAGTCTGTAAAGAACTGTGTTGAAATTTTCATGAAGATGCATTGAATCTGTAGATTGCTTTTTGTAGGATGACCATTTTTACTGTTAATTCTACTGATCTGTGAGCATGAGAGGTATTTCCATATTCTTATACATTCTTCAATTTTCTTTTTTCAAAGACTTGAAGTTTTTGTCATACAAGTACTTCACTTGATTGGTTTGAGTTACCCCAAGATATTTTATATTATTTGAGACTATTTTGAAGGGTGTTGTTTCCCTGATTTCTTTCTCAGTCCATTTGTCATTGGTATGTGGGGGGACTACTGTTTTTTGTTTTTGTTTTAGCTTTGTTTTTAATCTTGTATCTAGCCTCATTGTTGAAAGTGTTTACCAGCTGTAAGATTTCCCTAGTGGAATTTTTAGAGTCACTTATGTATACACTCAAATCGTCGACAAATAATGATACTTTGACTTCTTCCTGTCCAATTTTTTTTATCCTCTGATCTCCCTCAGTTGTCTCATTGATCTAGATAAAACTTCAAATACTATATTGGATATGGAGACAGTGGAAAACACTATCTTGTTCCAGATTTTAGTGGAATTGCTTTAAATTTCTCTTCATTCGATTTGATGTTGGCTATAGGTTTGTTATAAATTGCCTTTATGGTGTTCAGGTATGTCCCTTGTATCCCTAATCTCTTCGAGGACTTTTATCATGAAGAGGTTGAATTTTGTCAAATGCTTTTTCTGTATCTATAAAATGATTATGTGTATATTTTTTCTTTCAATTTGTCTATATGGAAGATTATAATATTCGTATGTTGAACCATCATGCATCTCTGGGATAAAACCTACTTGAACATGAAGATTGATTTTTTTTATGTGTTCTTGGACTTGGTTTGCAAGTATTTTATTGAGTATTTGTACATCTATGTTCATAAGGGAAATTGGTCTATAGCTCTCTGTCTTTGTTGAGTCTTTATGTGGTTTGTGTATCAGGGTAACTACGGCCTCATAAAATGAATTGGCAAAGTTCCTTCTGTTTCTGTTTTGAGGAATAGTTTGAGAAATATTGGCATTAACTCTCCTTTGAAATTCTGGTAGAATTCTGTGCTAAAACTATCAGGCTGTCAGTATTTTAGTTTGTTTGTTTGTTTGTTTGTTAGTTTTTGGTTTTTCAAGATAGGGTTTCTCCGTGTAACAGCCTATTCTGCCCTGGAACTTGCTTTTTAGACATAGCTGGCCTCAAATTCACAGTGATCTGCCTTCCTATACCTCCCTAGTGCTGAGATTTAAGGCATACACCACCACTGTATGGCTTGGTTGGGAGACTTTTAATGACTGCTTCAATTTCACTAAGGGATATAGGTCTATCTAAATTATTTATCTGATCTTGACTAAAATTTGGTAAGTTGTATAGATTGAAAAAATGATCCATTTCTTCTAGATTTTCTAATATATTTTAAATATGTCCTTAATGATTCTCTGAATTTCTTCTGTGTTGGTTGTTATGTCCCCATTTCTGATTCTGATTTTATTAATTTAGATGTTCTCTCTCTGTATTTTAGTTAGTTTGGATAAGGATTTATTTATTGTTGATTTTCTATAAGAACTAACTCTTTGTTTCATTGATTCTTTGTATTGTTCTCTTTGTTTCTGTTCTATTGATTTCAGCCCTCAGTTTGATTATTTCTTGTAGTCTACTCCTCTTTGGTATGCTTACTTTTTTTGTTCTAGAGCTTACAGATGTGCTGTTAAGTTGATAGTATAAGATCTGTCCAATTTTAATGTCTAACAAAATTGACTTCAAACTAAAATTAGTCAAAAGAGTTAGAGAAGGACATTACATATTCATTAAAGAAAAAATCCAATAAGATGAAATTTCAATTCTCAAAACCAGTGTGCAAACACAAAGACACCCATTTTTGTAAAAGAAACACTACTTCATCTTAAATTACATACTGAACATCACACACTGATAGTGAGAGGCTTCAAAACCCCACTCTTACCAATGGACAGATCATCCAGACAAGAACTAAACAGAGAAATACTGGAGTTAACTGATGTTATAAATCAAATAAATCTAACAGATATTTACAGAACATTCCACCCAAATACAAAAGAATATACCCTCTTCTCAACACCTCATGGAACTTTCTCCAAAACTGACAACATACTTGCTCACAAAGCAAGTCTCAATCGATACAAGAAATTTGAAATAACTCCCTGCATCCTGTCAGACCACCATGGATTAAAGCTAGATTTCAACAATAACAGAAAGCCTACAAACTCATGGAAACTGAATAACTCCCTACTGAATGAAAAATGGGTAAAGACAAACATAAAGAAAGAAATTTAAGACTTTTTAGAATTCAATAAAAATGAATATACAGCATACCCAAACTTATGGGTGATGCCATCGGAAAGTTCATATCTCTAAGTGCCTACAGCTGTTTCTTAACTTTGAAGCATTAAATGAGTAAAGCTGTACTTTCCATATAAATTATATCATGTTCAATTTTGATTCAATACCTTTCAGTACAATTAGATAAAGTGAAAAACAAGAGCAAAAAAATTTCTACTATTTATTAATTGGTCTCCTGGCTTTGGTAGTTCTGCATGCCTTGTACCTACATATGATAATATAGCAAGCAGATAGTATGTAGCTGGAGAGTTTTTCTCCGGGTCCCACCAAGTCTTCTCAGTCCCTCAGCCCAGTTATAAAATAATCACTCAGACTCTTATATTACTTATAAACTGAATGACCATGGCAGGCTTCTTGTTATCTGTTCTTATATCTTAAATTAACCCATATCCATAAATCTATACCTTGCCACGTGGCTAGTGGCTTACCAGTGTCTTATATCATGCTTCTCCTCATGGTGGCTGGCCGCATTTCCCGGACTCCACCTTCCTGTTCCCCCAACTCTCCTCTCTGCTAGTCCCACCTATACTTCCTGCCTGGCCAATGGCCAATCAGTGTTTTATTTATCAATCAATCATAGCAACATATATTTACAGCATACAGGACATCCCACAGCAACAGTATCTTTCATCCTCTCTCTCTCTTCCTCTCTCTCTTTCTCTCTCTCTCTCTTATGTGTAATCTGACAAAATCCAAGTTTACAGTTAATATTTATTTAAATATTGCATTATTCAACCTCATGCATTTTCTTTTCATGTTTCTATAGTAGATTGCAGTCATAGAATATGTAAAATTGTGTATACTAATGTTGCATAAATTCCATCTTTTTCTAAAATTTCTTCATACTGTCTCATTGTTTGCATAATTATTTTACTCGTTGATTGGTTATCCGTTGCTTCCTGACCCCCCCCCAAAAAAAAGATTACTTTCAGGGCTCTATATAGCTATTTTTCTCCTGTTTAGATACAGGAAGAGCATAGTTTCTTATCATGATAAAATATGACATTTAAGCATTAATAAAATCATGACTGGATGTATATGTGGACTTATATGTGCTAGGATATTCTCTTGATAAATATCAACAATGAAAAGGTCCATTGGATTTTCACTAGACAAGGTGTATGTGTGTAAGACAGACAGAGACAAATATAGAGAAATGAGATTTGACTAAGGGCCAGTCACTAAAATTGAATGAATAATCTAATAGAGGATAGAATAAAGAATTAACTTAAAATGCAGCATAGTATAAAAATACACTCACTGGTACTTTCATTCACAATGATGTCTGAAAAGAATCCAACAAGATCAGTATTTGTTGAGAATAAGTAATAAGGAAAAGAAACAGTCTGATGAGAAATTAGTGAGCTGGATCACACAGAACATGCCCAGGGTATGCTAGAATCTTGTAATTGCTTGTGTAGTACATAAAAATTATGTTCATTTTGTCCACCAATATAATCAAAATTGTCTTCACTACACTAATATATCACAAAGGATGTAGTATAACATGAATAGAACTTACATTAAATGAAGAGTTCAAAATATTTTATCATCCACCCAATAATTTAAGTACTTAAATATGTGAAACTAGTTGTGTCTGGAGACTCTTGTGTTTTAATGAAAGAATTTGAGAGGTAGAGATAGGAGGGAGTAGGTGAAATGGACGGAGCAATACTCTGGACATATACATAGTACAGCAAAAAAGTAAGTCCTTAGGAGCAGATTTCCCTATGAGGCATTGCGTTTCAGGATGTGATTCAGATGTTGCAGCTGTTTTATGACATCTGGTGACTGAGCATCATGTTACAGCACCTCTTCATGTGGGTTAAACTCCTCAGAGATCTTCATGACTTTAAGTTGTTAAACGACATACTCCTCATTCTTCTGTCTTCCAGGCTGCCAGCACGAGGCCACTGTTGCTTTAGGTACTCTCTAGACCAAAAGAAATCAGGAATCAAGTCCAGCTGCTTGTTTCTGCCTAATAATTCAAACAACACTTTTCTTTCTTTTTATATGTTAAAAATTATTAAGATTTTATTTTTTTTTTTATTTTTTATTTTTTTGGTTTTTTGAGACAGGGTTTCTCTGTGTAGCTTTGTGCCTTTCCTGGAACTCACTTGGTAGCCCAGGCTGGCCTCGAACTCACAGAGATCCGCCTGGCTCTGCCTCCCGAGTGCTGGGATTAAAGGCGTGCGCCACCACCGCCCGGCTCAAAGTGGGCCTCTTTATTTTTTTATTTATTTTTTTTTGCTGGCAATGGTCGAGAGACAGCCCGATCTGACCTACTCTGGTGATGGGATGGCCAAACACCCTAATTGTTGTGCTAGAAACCTCATCCAACTACTGAGGGATCTGGATGCAGAGATCCATGACTAGGCCCCGGGTGGATCTCTGGGAGACCAATTAGCGAGAATGAGGAGGGTTTATATGAGCGAGAATTGTTGAGACCAAGGTTGGATAAAGCACAGGGACAAATAGCCAAATGAATGGAAACACATGAACTATGAACCAATGGCTGAGGGGTCCCCACTGGATCAGGCCCTCCGAATGGGTGAGACAGCTGATTGGCTTGATCTGTTTGGGAGGCATCCAGGCAGTGGGACCAGATCTTGTGCTCATTGCATGAGTTGGCTGTTTGAAACCTGGGGCCTATGCAGGATTGTTTGGCTCGGCCTGGGAGGAGGGGACTGGACCTACCTGGACTGAGTCTACCAGGTTGACCTCAGTCTGTGGGGAAGGCTTTGCCCTGGAGGAGATGGGAATTGGGGGGGGGGGGGGGGTTGGGGGGAAGGTGAGGGGGATGGGAGGGGGGAGAACAAGGGATTCTGTGGCTGATATGTAGAACTGAATTGTATTGCAAAATAAATTAAAATAAATAAATAAAATAAAAAAAAATTATTAAGATTTTAACCCACCAATTCTCAGATTTTGGTTTAGGAGAGCTGAGGTTGGAGGTATCGGCAGGGAGCTTTCCTCATTATAAAGATGAACAGGGAAGAAGTTGTGAATTGATGAAAAAAAATTGAAGTTATGTAGAGCTTACTTTCATGGAACTCTCAATTTCTCAGTCATTTTTCATCCCAATTTCGACCACAAAAAAGCCTGTGACATGGTGACCTATGGCCTGTGACAGTTTGCATCAATGCAGCAATCTTAACCAACATCAAAGGTCTTTTAGCCTTTCTATAAATCTTTGCTGCAAAACAAAGTATTCATTCTAACCTGATACAAAAACAACAGTGAACTGTCCAGTAACCCAATGAAATAAGTGTCTGTCACAAATTTCTCCATCACTGAATGATTAAGCTTGTCACAGATTATTCAATAGGTCACAGAGCCCAGAGTATATAAAAACAGTGTTTTATTTCTCAATTTTTCCTTCATAGACCTTATTTTTCTTTTGAGCCCTTCAAAAGTAATTTAGATGTTGAACATGAGGTCAAGGAGATCAGCTAGTATGGTGTGTGTGTGTGTGTGTGTGTGTGTGTGTGTATACTTTGCATTTTTTGTGGAGCAGATACTACTTAACATTTGAGCATTTTAAATAGAGCTCATCTTTTAATGTACATTTACCATGAAATTCTAGCAGTAGAAAAAAGTGCAGTTGATATCAGACACTAGAAAATTGTCTCTAGTCAGGCAAAATAAATTTATTTTAGTTTGTGGCAGTAGCACATAGCTTTGAGAAATTATCTTCAAAATATACTAATTACTAATCTCTTTCAAAATTGCCTTACATTATACTAATGGGAACAAAGTAATGCTTGATATTATGTTCTTTTTTAAAATAATGATAAGTAAATGGAAAGAATGAGTTTTTAAATACATTTTAAAATCTTCCCATATTAGTCATGTTTTAATAAAAAGATTCCCAACATGGGAAATTTTAGGAGTACAGTATTAACTAGTAAGATATTTTCTGTTTCAATCAACATGTACTAAATAATGTTCTATGCAAGGATCTATTTCCTGGTGGTAAAATAAAGCCCTGTCATCATTTATTTATGAAAAACAGTAAATAGTATATGGATATCCTGGGAGCCTTGCTCCAGATGAGTTCAATGACCTGGGATGGATGTATGAAGTTGTGCCATGAAGAAATTGTGACCACCTGTAGTTCTTCAAACAAGTGGCCTGTTTTGAATGGGAGAGCCTGGCCATTTTTATTTATACAGTTTCATCAGTTTGCTTGAACAATTTTACAATCAGTTTTGCTTTCTTAAGTTTCAAAAAAGGTTACAATAATTACCAGTTTGTTCCTTTGCCTCTTTTCCTTTCCTTCTCCTTCTGACTGGTAGCCATTACCTTTTTTATTTATATCTCTACCATTAGAAGTGTAAGCAGTCTTTATACCTGTTATATTTTCTAGAAAGTAGTCGTAGAAAAATATAATTCAGTGGTCTAACAAATACTGTGTAAATGATCAAACCATGTTTAGAAATATCCACATTCCATTTCATACTTCTCCATTCTCTCTTTTTTTCATAATTAGGCAAATCAGGCAAAAGGCAAGTCTAGGTCATATAAGAGTTAAAGATAACACGCATATGGAAAAGGGGAATGAAAATGGTTTTAATTTTCAACTTAACATTACATAGACCCACAGGGCAAGATGATCTAAATGAGGAATGGTTGGATTGTGTTGTCTTGTCTGGCCATCACGCCACCTGATTACGTTAATTGATATGGGACACCATTCTAAAAGTGCATGGTCCTCCCACTTGCTTCGGGTTCTGGGCTGTGTAAATAAAGAGAAAGTGCACTGAGTAGCATTCATTCACAGATTCACTCTCTGCTCTTCAATGCAGATGTGATGTAAGCAGCTCCTTCAAGCTTTTGCCACTTGACTTCCTGCTATCGTACATGAGCCAAAGTAAAGCTTTTTTCCCCTAAATCATGTTGTCAGGTATTTTGTCAGAGTGAGTGCTGCAGTTTTTTTCCCTATATTTAAGTAGCTTTTTCTCTTTTTTTTTTCTAATTAAAAGAAAACATACTTTTCCATACGCGTTGAGTTTGTGTAATCCGGGTGTGATTGTATTTTCACCAAATAGAAGCACCGGGGAAGTCAGGATTTTAATTTTACATATCTGTTTATTGTAGACTTTAACTGTGTTACAAGACCTTTCAAATCTCAAATAGCGTGAGACAAATAGAACTGGGGTGCTCGGTTCATTAGCATGTAATGAATAACAAATTGCGCCTGCCTGGGCTCCTCATCTGCATTAGTCTTTCTCCTGAGTTTTCATTTCTGTTATCTTCTTTCATGCAAATTAAGGAACTACACAAACACAATTAGATGTGGCAGCTATCTCGGTAGCAAGTTAGAGGAAACGGGCTTTACAAAGCAAATTACAGAATAATTCTTTCCTCACCAGCAATGATCAAAGGCCAGGCATTCAGGCTAATTTTAGAACGTTTCTGTTTTCTTCTAAGTTAGAAAAGGAAATAATACAAATAAATACTTTTTAAGAAAAGAAATCTAGCCGTTTCCCTT
The DNA here is from genome assembly GCF_007827085.1 of Peromyscus californicus insignis. Classification (NCBI taxonomy): domain Eukaryota; kingdom Metazoa; phylum Chordata; class Mammalia; order Rodentia; family Cricetidae; genus Peromyscus; species Peromyscus californicus. The sequence continues at coordinate 59,782,832 of NW_026294595.1, forward strand.
TTCTACTTTTCCCTCATGGATTCTTGATTTCAGGAAGTCTTAGGGAAGTGGCACACCCCTGAGTTTCTGCTGAGTCCAAGGTCCCCTGGACTCTTCTGGAATGCACAATGCTCCCTGCGAGTAGAGAGGGAGGTGCACCTGCTTTCTTCCAGTTTGCCTGCATCATTTGGCCGCATGCCCTCCCGCAACAAAAACTGTGTTCTCCACGAATAAAATTTGTTTCCACTTCTTCAGCAAAGCTCCTTCCAGACATAAATAAAGGAAGGCTGAGTGCCCCTTGGCAGAACTGGCTCCAGGTGAAACTGAAAAGTAAGCAGAATCCCTCCAAAACTGCTGTACTACGTTCTACGTCCGCAGAAGCACCCCGTAATTAAATTTGCTTTAGTTGAACATTCGTTCATTTTGCCCAGTCCACAACTTCACTAAACAACATTGGTTAAGTCAGAAACTTTCATTAAGACAAACGCAGTATGTAGCTGGTAGAGTCTTAGTTACATTCAAGTCTATAGGACTTCATGAAAGAGTTCTTAGCTGTTACACTGAGCATGTCCACAAACAAGATGTCCCTCCGTACTTGTAGCTTCATATCACAATGTCAAAATGTTGATGACCCTTGTCACTGTCTGCCAGAAAGATGAGTTTTTCAGTTTCTTGAGTTTGCTAATGTGAAACACAGCACAACTCCTGAAGTCCAGTTCTTAAAACAGCAGTTCCTAATGTCTCTTCCTCTTTATGCAGAGACAATGTGACAGCCAATGTAGAAGCATTCACTGCCAGCTAGAGCAGTAACATGTATCTACAGCACCAGTTCCTTAGGAGGCAAAAACAGATAAGAATTGTAGGTTGGAGATTTTCCTGAGCAACATGAAAACATCCTGTCTCAAAAGTGAAAAGATTGTTTTACTTTTATATATAGTTGCTCATTTTAGAGTAGAATATTGCTTTAGAATCAAAAGGTATCAGTCTTTTCTCAGGTAGTTTGGTGTTCTGTAGGACAACAGATAGGTGAAGATTTCTGGGGCGTGTCAATGGTACCTCGGTGAAGACATTCAGGGAGAGATGTTCTTCCAGGGAGGAATAATCAAATGTTTTATATAGGTTTACGAGTACTTCTTTGGGAAATGTTCTCACATTCTCCTAGAGTTCCATTGTCCTGATTCAAGTCTTTGCTTAATACATTTGTAAACATCAATTGCCCATGGACACAGATGTGAAACAGATATTTTTCCTCTCTATAATCACACTGATTTAAATAATTGGCCTAACTAAACAGTAAAGCAAAAGAAAGGAGAATAAATACAAAGTGCAATGATGCTAATAGATTTCTACAAATGCCTTTGCAGCATATTCAACCATTATTGTATAGTATATCTATCTTATAGCATTCTCTTTTATTTTAACATGTTAAAGTAATTTGCATGGTTGTTTGACTTTGGTTAAGGTAGTTCAAACCTTTGTGAAAATATAACTGATGGTCATACTGAAATACATTTTTGACTACAGGGAAATATTTAATTTAAAATGGTTAGAAACTTCAGATGGCAGAGTTTCAATGTTGACAAAAATAGCAAAATAATTTATCTTTGTCTGTAATGAGTATCTCCAGAGAGAAATAAAATTTGTTTTACATTTCTAAATATTATACCACCATTATCTTTTCTCTAACTGTGGAAAGACTTAGGCATTTCCTAAAAGAATAAAATATATTCACAGACACAGGAACAATGTGATTTGACTAAGGTCACAGAGCTAGCAGTAACAGAGACAGTTGTTATTTGAATGCAAGTCTCACAGCACCAAAGCAAATGTTTAAACACAACAGCTGCAGCAGAAAATGTGTCTACTATTTTTGCTTCTAAAAGGTAGAAAAGTTCTACTTAGTATAACATGGAAAAGTTGAATACTTTCAAGGTCATCTTGGGGTCGCAGACTTAGAGAATGCTTCCCATTAAATGAACAAACAAAAAAAAAAAACATTGAGGATACTGGTGGACACATTACACACATTTAAAAATGAGCTTATTTACAGATATTTAAAAAAAACTTTTCTATATACTGCTGTATTTAAGAGAACTGGGAATCTTAATCTAAGTTTGGAGGTGGTTTGGATGAATGGCATGCAATTATTCTTCTACACTTGTGAAGAATGAGCTTCGTATCCTGTCAGTATTTGCAGAAAATAAAAGAACATATGAAACATTTCAAGGTAATTTGAAAGAAAGTTTGAGTTACATATGTTTATTTCTGAAAATAACTTGTGCAGAAATAAAGGATATAAAGAAACTCCTGTGTCTTTGTGTTATTGTTTCATCGTGTTTGTAAGGTTTCTCTACCTTACAAAAGAAGAAATGAGTTTTGAGAAACTAGAAAATTATGAAAGTCCTACTTAACACTAACAAGCCTTATTTTTCAAGGTCACAGGTGGTAATATGCCGTTGCAGTGATTGCTCCCATCTGTGAGAAGATAGAGTTAACCCATTCATCTGCAATGCTGGCCGGGACACTGGACCATGTGCATTTTCATGTTCATATTCACAAAAATTTTCTTTTTTAGTCATTCATTTTTGTTTTGTTTTTAGTGCCGAACACATTCGTTTCAGAGCTTGTTTTCAGTTACTTAAGTCTTTACATTGAGTGTGGAGGCTTATGTATTTTATTTGCCATACATTACAGTAACTTCATTCTGTGATTTATTTAAGTATAATACTCTCACTTTTAAGAGTTACTTCTCACTGAATGCCTCCATGTTTTTAAAGTTCTACCTATTTATCATTCTTTATGCATCTTACTAGTGTTTTTCTCATCTCAGTTCTAGCATTTTTATTCAGTCATATTAGGAAAGCTGCCTTCCAACTCCTTGGTAACTCTTCATGTCATGGGATGACTGAAACTCAATTAATTATTCATTTATTCACTGCTGTAAAAATGTTACTAAGTATTCACTATGCCATGAGAGGGTTCCAGCCACTGGGGACTCAATAGTAGAGAAAAAGATGACCCAATGATTCTTAAGACATTTCCATTACCTTAAAGAGAAAAAGAAAGCAAACAAAAATGAGTGGTAGTTTATAATGTACCATCAAATCATAATGAGCACTATGTTAAAAAGTACCCAAGAGACAGAGACATCATGGTTTGTGGCAGTGAAGCAACAGAGGAATCTGTTACTAGAGGTAGCTAGGAAGAGCATTGTCAATGAAAAGATATTTACACAGAGGGAACAGAGACTGTGAAAATCCTAAAATGGAGATGTCCTTGGATTTATGGGTGAATACAGACCAAGTTGGCAAAGGCTAGAGTAGAGTTGAGTGATGGAAAGAATAATGAGTTCGTAAGTAGGTCAAAGAGCCTGAAATAGATCCTTGGATTTTAATCATGCTGATGACAAGACAAAGTCAAGGACAAAATAAACAGACACCAGAAGGTCAAGAGACTTGCTGAATCTAAGCTTGAAGACCCCCAAGGGCAGATCCAAAATGAAGGATGCTTCATGAGACAAATAGAGAGTCTTTTTTACCCTTATTTCAAGTAGGATCTCAGTGATTTAATACAAAAAAAACCCTATAAATACAAAAACAAGACATTTTTGACTATTAAGGAAAAGAACAAAAATCAAGAAAAATAATGCAGTAATTTTGAATATAAGTCAGAAGATAGTCATTTATATCAATCTCCAATAGTTTGATAGTGTACATAATTTCTAAGAGGTATAGATACCATTCTAGCTAAACAAAATATTAGATGACACTACTTAAGAGGAAATGAAAGAAAAATAAAATATCTTATCACTGTTGTATCAAATGAGAAATCAGAAGTTCGGAAAACAATGTTTCTATAGTTTTAGCAACATTAAATATATCAATTATAATATAAGCATGGGAAAACTAGAACTTCTCATTACTTCTCAATGAACATATAAGGAAAGCCCTAGGTTTTCCAGACAGGGAGTACCTACAATATGCAGACAGAATGCTTGCTCACATTTCTACTAGAAGCAGTAGATTTTCACATTCTATCAGAGTTAGATCTGTAGCCATTTAACCGTTTATTTAATTACTTTTATTTAACAAAACTAAATGGTTACAGGACTGATTCATCTATTGATTAATTCAGACAAGCATAAAACTAAATCATTATCCCTATGTATTTACAGTTCGAATAGTACAAAGATTTCAGAGATGGCTCGGTACTCAAGAGCACTTGCTATTCCTGCAGACCACCAGAGTTCAATCCCCCATACCAATATCACTGCATGGAACTCCCTCTCCAGGAAAACTGGCACCCTCTCCTGGCCTCTGTGGAGGAGGGGGTAGAGGGAGAAACACATAAAAATAAATCTTTTTATTTTTAAGGTGAGAACTCACATTTGGAAATGTCTGCAGGTCACAAAACCAGAGCTCTTGGATGCCTTTATCTTCTATAAAGACTCGGACCTAAAGATTGGTGTCAGACCCCAGCTCCTTTCAATTCCTCATTAAAATAATAAAAGATTTTCTCCTACCTCTCTAAAGGGAATGGGTTGGTTATTTTTCTCCATTCTTTACCAAGAGACTAGGAGGTCACTCATGTGGGAAGGTTTTTCATCTAGCTTCTATCAGGGATAAGATCTCAGGCAATTTCAAGTTGGATAAGAAATAAATCCATCTCTATTCTGCTTACTGGGAACAATGATCCAATATAATAAGAGAGTAGATTGAAGATGAAAAAATAGAAACACAAACAGTATGATCTAGTGCCAATAACACCAATTGTCACCTAATAAAAGGGGAACACCACAAAGGCTAAAGGAAAAACAAAGTACAAAGATGAACTCCTAAGAAAGATATAACCTTCTATTAAAGAGCATGAAAAATACTGAACAGGCAAATCCACAATCACAGTATATAACATAGTATATAAGATCATCAAACAAGTAGGCAAAATTTTAGTAACTATTTAGAACATGTGAATAATATTGACAAACTAAATGATACATGCAAGCAGGGCATACAAGGCATTCATCCCTTTTAAATATGTAAAAATTGAAGTTAAGAAGTCTAATACCACATTCCCACACATAAACTAAGGTAAACCGTGAAGCACATGAGGATATGAATCTAAACTGAAATATAACTGGCAAAATTGTGACTTAAAAGGCCTCATTGGGAACTAAAATATGCTTCTCTAAATAAATCCCGTATAAGAGAACAAATCAAAATAAAAATAAAAGCTTTAAATTAGTGCTAATGTAGGATAGAAAAGCAGGGGAGTCTTGGGCATAAGAGTAGTGAAGAACTTCTCGCCGGGCGGTGGTGGCGCACACCTTTAATCCCAGCACTCGGGAGGCAGAGCCAGGAGGATCTCTGTGAGTTCGAGGCCAGCCTGGGCTACCAAGTGAGTTCCAGGAAAGGCGCAAAGCTACACAGAGAAACCCTGTCTCGAAAAACAAAAAAAAAAGAGTAGTGAAGAACTTCTTACCCAGAAATTAAGTTGACATTTTTCACCCACAGCAGAGGGAAAATGCTAGAACAATTTCAGCTCAAATCACTTCTCACTTCCCACTCCAAAACATGAAATTTTCTAAAATCTTACCAGAAAGCCCATTTATCAGGAAAAGGCATGTGCCAACCCCTTTGCACAACCTTCATAGCGTCTGGTTTGACCTTATCAGATGATACTTCCGTCCAAGCACCTTCAAAAGTTGAAGCCTTGGTGGAGGGAGGAGGAGACTGGGCCTGCCTCAGCTGAGTCTACCAATCTGGGCTGACTCCCCAGGAGAGACCTTGCCTTGGAGGAGGTGGGAAGGGGAGTGGATTGGGGGTAAAGGCTGGGGGGTGGGAGGAGGGAGGATGGGGGAATCTGTAGCTGATATGTGAAATTAAGTTAATTATAAAATAAAAATAATAAATAAATAAATAAATAAATAAATAAAGCTGCTGCATCTAAACTTCTCACTAAAAGAGAGAGACAAAAAGGAGAAAGTAAAGAAGTAGCTTGAGATCCTCCAGCATGATATATACATATATAAAAAACACACATATATATATATATATATATATATATATATATATATATATATATATATAAAATTCTAAGACAGCTGCTTGATCTCCCTTGAGGCGCCTGTATCCCCTCACATGTCATACTTTCCTCTACTCTTCCTTGGAAATCATACCTTCTCTTGGTTGTGTCTTATGTTTAACTGAGTGCCTCTCTCTTAATCCTCATGCTTAAATCTATATTAGAATATCTTTAATGAAATTACCATCTTTGCTTCACCAAACTTCCTAAGCCTAAATACTTTTCAGCTACAAAGTCAGGAATTCCAGATTTGGTTGAGTCAATATCACCAAAAGCTTAAAGGAACTCCCCAGGCTGGTGAGGATGTCCATGTGGAACTAAGTCCTTGTCTCCTCCCCACAGACACTGGGGCCAGTAGGGACATATATACCTTAACTATGTCAAATACATGTTCTAAAATGAACACAGTGTTAGTCACTAATCACTACATTGTCCAAATCACTTCAGTGTCCATTTCATTAAATGGGAAACATGTAACATAACTAAGATTAGCAGGATGGTGAAGACGCAGGAATAGTTACACGGTGATAAACCGAAATCTTGTTCATGACAATAAATTTAAAAATATCAAACACAATTAAAAAAAAATAAAAAACAGCCATTTTCAAAAGGATGAAAATATTAGCCTGATCTCGGCTAATAAATTAATTCAAATTGGAAAATTAATAATAAATAGAATAAAGGGGACCGCATCCAGAGGTGGGTAATGAGTGGCTATTAAGGAGGAGAAAGATGGTTCCAAATAATTTAGCTATGAACTTGCAGCATTCCATCCTCTTCACATCACTGATGTTTTAATCAGCCAATTATATAATCATAGCAATAGACGGAGAAATAGTTGGTAAAAATTCAACATTTACTTAAAGTAAAACATTTAGAAAACTAGGAATAGAAGAGAATAATTTATCTATGAAATTTACATTTGAAATCCTTTGACATGTGTCATATCATATCATTATTACAATATTGAAGATTTCCTCTGAAGAGTGGAAATAAGATGAGGCTGCTGTCATTACCAATAGTTAATGCGGCACTTGAAGTATTTGATAGGATAAAAAGTCAAAATAAGGAAATGAGCATAAGAAGATCAGAGAAGAAACAAAACATTTTACTTCACAGATAACTAGGCAAGAAACATTCAAAGGGGATTAGAGTTATTTTATTCTGAGCCAAATATGAGTGATCACATCCCAGATATGAGTTACCCCAAGTTCCATAGTTCAACATGACAATAGTTTCATGAAGTCTGATAGGAATAGAACAAAGAAAGTCATAAGTCAAGTCACTTTCCTAATATGCTGTTGAAAACATTAGGTAACAGTGAGAGTAATGCAGGGACATCTCAGCTACAGGCCTCAGACACTACTTGATGGCATTCTTAGCCATTTGGTTGGACGAGGCTGGGGTTTGTTTGTGATTTCTCAAGTCAAGGGATTGGACCACATCCAGAGGTGGGTAATGAGTGGCTATTAAGGAGGAGAAAGATGGTTCCAAATAATTTAGCTATGAACTTGCAGCATTCCATCCTCTTCACATCACTGATGTTCTAATCAGTCAATCAGCTTTTGCAATTATAGGTTCTTTCCAGGAACCCTCATCCACAGTAACAGCTAATTGTTCATTATTCAGTCCCTGTTAGGCAAGGTAAATTATTCCTGAAGGAAACTCCACACAAGTACATGGATGTACTTGTTCTTACAAACTGAGGTTAAAAACTACTGCTTGGTTAAGCACTTTAAAAAGAGAGTACCTACCATAATGATATCTTCTCATTTGTCTGTATATCTGTTTTCATTAAAATGCAACAGCATTTCATTTTCCAACAAACTGACACAATTAGCATGATGTTTAATGAAAAGAATTTAAAATCATTTTAATGCAAAAGTTTGACAAGTATAGGACAATAGTGCTGTTTCATAATTTTGGAACCTAGATTTGAAATGTTGAAATTAAGATTGGAGAAATAAAAACCACAATTTTAATTTCATTCTTGGCAAAAAATTTACATCTTTGTAAACATTTTTAAGTGCTTTTTCATTAGCTATTTCTGACACCTCTAATAAACTCCAGAGCATGGTGATTAACCACAATATGTAAGTCTCCTGCTCCATTTGTAACATGTAACAACAGTCATGTCCTATATGTAAGCATCTGAATTATGAACAGAAAGAATGCTGTATGGATTGCAAAGAACACCTGTAAGTATATTGCCAACTACTTATGAAGACCTTGTACTCTCATGCAGTGATTTTTCTTTAGAGCAACTGATCCAAAGATATTCTGAAATAACTGAAACACCATAGTTGTCAGGAACCCTGACCTGAAATAAGCTGATTATAGATCAATGTAGAGCCATCATGCCTAAGTATCAGCTTCCATTTGTCCATTTATTCAACCACTAGAATTACAGCTGTATGCATCCTGCAAGGGTATATTCTCAGTAGATGAGAGAACTCAAGGTTGAATTCTCCGTAGAAACTAGACCAATGGAAAGGTCACTTCTTATGTCCATTGCAGTCCTCCATAAAAATAAGTACAGCTTCACTTGAGCTTGGTGCAGTATCTGCAACCAGTTGGTTAGACCTGAACTTTCAACTTAGCCCTTCATTCTAAACTACAAACTGGCAGTCACATACTGAACAACTAAAGAGGCGTTTTACCTTGTGATGGTAGGATGTTAATCAATTGCAAAGGCAAGAAAATGGAAGGTCAAAACTAAATAAAAATTAAAACTAATTTCAATGTTTACTGTCAGACTTAAGAACAATTATTGAATCTTTGAAATGTAAAATGCCATGCTTAAAATAGAAGTGATATCTCTAAATCTTAAGAAATTCATTAAAGTAAAAATTTAAATATAAAATACATAAATATAAAAGTAAAACAGAACATAAATGAAAGTAAAAATTAGTAAATTTTATATTAAACCTAGAAATTTCAGTAAGACACATATGAATAATATGATTATCAAATTTCTCCAATGTAAAACATTAAACTTATCCTAATAGATAAACTCACTATCAAATTATTTTATTAACTAGTAATAATAATTGCTTATTTTTAGCTACAGTGTCTTTGAAGTGTTCAATAATTTCTGGATATTTCAAGACAGCCTTAATGAAAAGGATTTTACGTATATATAGTTCTCATTTAGAACAAAATGAAAACCAACCAACCAACAAAAGAACTGTTGGGGCTGAGGAGAAGGGTCAGAAAATCAGATGATGGCTGTCCAATTATGATGACCTGAGCACAGAAAAGCCAGGCAGAGATGAAGGGCCTGTAGTATCAGTGCACTCCTACCAGAAGATGGGCGATGGAGACAGGAAAACCCTCAGAAGCTCACAGGCTGGCTAGCCTGGGGTAAACAGTCATAAACACTGAGAGAGATACTGTCCCAAACAAGGCAGAAGGTGAGGACCTACAGCAGACATTGTCCCCTGACTCCACATTCAAAGATGCATACACACATACACACAGAGATAGAGGAGGGAGGGAGGGAGGGAGGAAGGAAGGAAGGGGAAGAGAGAGAGTAGAGGGATTAGAGAGAGATTGGGCAAGAGTAAATTTAAGCAGAATTTATTTAAGAAACCCTCAGAAGCAAAAGTTTAGAGAGCTCCACTCATTAATGTGGCTAGAGCTAGATACTTACAGACAGAAGGAAGTACAGAACAGAAACACTTTGATCTTTTTTAACTCAACAACTCATTTAACTCACAAAACTATTATTAACATGTTCAGACCAGCTGACAACATGTCATTGAATGAGCCCCGTCACTGAGAATGGCTAAAACTCGATGACTTCTCGCATGAATATGTTCTTCCTTGGGTTTGTTTATATAATGAACTCTGTCGCATTTCATAAATGTGGTCTCAAAGTATGGAAACAACTATAGGTCAGTTTTAATTTAACATTTCCAGTAGTGATAAGTCATAAGTGTGAGAAGACCCTTAGTTCTACTGAAACATTTGGGTGGAGGTAAAGAGCATTTTTCCTTAGCAGTAGTAAATTTTTACTGGATTATTTTTAAATAGCAGGCACACTGGAAAATTAGCATATCTTTTTCTCATGGGAGGTAATACTCTTATTTACTCCAAAATATTTTAAGAGTTGCAAACATTTTTGGGAGGACTTACAAGAGAGTAGCACTTGAGTTATGCTGCATCATAAATGTTTATACTTTACAAGCTTTACAAGTTGTATGTGTTATATATATATATGTTTCTTTATATATCAGTAATATATCTACAAAGCTGTTAAAATTACATGATACCTGAACATCATGAAGACACTAAAAGTTTTCCTCACAGAATATCAGTATACCAAATGGTATCAAACTCCAGTGATTAGAAATATATCATTTTTCTCCTTTTATTGTTACCTTTCATGTATTTTCACTTGCCCATCTTTTAGAACAGTCATTAAAGAAGATTCACAGATACAACCAAGGTATTTTTTCTTTGAACTTAATAGAGCAATAAAACATAGACAATTTGTGGTTGCTCCTACATAAAGCAGATAGACCCGTTACTCTGTGTCATTATCCACTGACAGGCACAAGGTGATATGCTGTGACATGCTGGCACAAGATACAATAAAATTTGTGTTCGTTATTTTTCCTCAAATAAGGAGTCTTGTTCAAGTTAGGAATTTGTCTAAACACTCTAGATTTTTGTCACTATCAATTATATTCTAAAAACGATTAAGAAATTTTATAAAGTACACAAATTAACTGACGTAGAACTGGAAGCACAGAAAACATCTTTTTTAATTGCCTAATGTCACACAATTTACAAAGGGCAGGACTCAGTGTCAGACTGTCTGGCATCCATGTTTCTCAAATCACTTTGACTGATCTGTATTTTGTTCAATTTATGTCATTGAAACAAATGCATTACATTATCCAAGGATAATGTAAAAAAAATTCAAATTAGAATGTCTAGCTTTTAAAAAATTTATAACATTTTTTTATTTTAAAGTATACTTGTTTTTCATTAATTCACTAAATTCTAGACCCTACAAACAGATTGCTTTAAGTAAAATAGGCAAAATTGTTTTATATTATCGACTACAGATTTTTCGGAGGCACTGTTTGTCTTGTTTGACTAATGGGTACAATTTTGAGAAACAAACTAAAGAATGACTCTCAGAGAAAAGTGAAACAAGCAAAACTTGCTGGAAATACTGAAAGTCTAATATGAGTCATTACCTCCATATACTACATTGTCGTAACTTCATATGATAAGATCATCAAGAGTGTTGTCTTAGCCTCGCAGTGATGGTGTACACCTAAGCAGCCAGATCTCTGTGAGCTTGAGGGCAGCCTGGTCAACAGAGAAAGTTCCAGGATGACCAGGGCTATTATACAGAGAAACCCTGTTTCAAAAAACCAAAAAATAAAGGAAAATAAAATAAATGTTGCCTTCAAGTGGACTTTTATGTGTATATACTCCCGCTACATTTTATAATATTACTTTATAATAATGAATTAGTGGTATTCCAGTTTGTGCAGTAGTGTCCTGCTTATCTTACTCTGTTGTTAGCTTCAAACAGCTAAATACCAATAAAATGTGAAGATTCTATGAAATCACTATAAGAGCTACATTTTCTAAAGTGAAATAGCAATATAAATACACGAAAAAAGTGCCAATGTTGTGGATGTGCTAAAATGTACTTTGTACTATATTTATAAACATATATATTGCATTCCAAAAATAAAATCATGGATTTTTTTCTCTTACAAAAAAATGAAAATCAATTATCAGTAATATTCTGTGTGTGTGTGTGTGTGTGTGTGTGTGTGTGTGTGTGTGCGCGCGCGCGATTTACCTGCATGTACAGTTGTGCACCACATGTGTACTTGATGCCTGGAGAGGCCAGGGGAGGTCATCACTTCTCCTGAAATTATATTTACAGGCAGTTATAAGCTGCCATGTGGGTTATAGGATCAAAACTCATATCTTCTGCAAGAGCAAGTGTTCTCAACCACTGAGCCATCTCTCCAGCTCCTGTTAATTACACTTTCTCAATATTTATTTTATGTTTAATTCATCCTTTCTCTCTCTATCTCTGTTTGTCTCTCTTTCTGTCCCTCTGTCTTTGTGTCTTTGTCTCTCTCTCTCTCTCTCTCTCTCTCTCTCTCTCTCTCTCTCTCTCTGTGTGTGTGTGTATGTGCATGTGTGTCACACACACTCACTTGTAGGTATTGCACATGATGGTTATGTTTATGTGCACATGAGTAAAGAGCTTATGTTTATGTGCACATGAGTACAGAGCTTATGAGTACAGATACCTATGGAAGTAAGAAGAGAACATCTGATACCAGGTAGCCGGAGTTATAGACAATAGTAAGTTACATAATATAGCTGCTGGGAACTGAACTTAGGTCTTCTTGAAGAGCAATCAGTACTCTTAACTGATGAGCTATATTGCCATCCCCGATAATAACATTTTAAAATTATATTTTGTAATGGAAAGTAATCATATAGAATCTGAAAATTATAACTCAACAATTAATGAAAAAGAGACAAGAATTTGAAACAGAGCAAAAAGGGGTATAGGAAGGGTTTAGAGGGAGGAAAGGGAAGGAGAAAATTATGTAATTATATTAAAATATTAACAGTTAGAATGGAAAAAAGAATAAAGGTAGCATGTATTTGGGTTGTAGAAACGTGAATCAGTAAAACATTGATCTTGTAAAATATAATAGGTAGTTTTTAATTCCCTGACAGGTAACAACATTTGTAGCTTCTCAAACCTACTATATTTTAATTCAATGATCCTCACAGAAACAGAATCAATTTATCTATAATCTGTAATCTATTATCTATCACTTATCTATCTATTATCATTCTATCTATGAATTATCTACCATCTATATATGGATATCTATGCCTGTATTTATATGCAAATTATCTATTTACCATAGAAGAAACCTAGGTAGATTTTGGTACCATTTGTATGGCTTGCTTTAGTTAGCTCTTTGAGACTGAAATCTCACTACAGAAAAAGTTAACATTTATTTCTGGTAACTGTTTAAATTACGGTTGGGTGATCATTTCTATTGTTGTAATAGATGTTTCTTCACGGCCATCATTCCATCAGGGGGCAACAAACCACACCAAAACAGAAGAGGAATAAGAAACAACTGGAATCTAATCACAGTTAACATAGTCCAGAGAACCTTCTGATCATTGTTGTATGTTGGGTGTGGATATAGGTGCAGTGGGTTGGTAAAATCATGGGATAGAGGCTCCTTGACTCTTTGAGGATGAATCTTTAGCCTTTCCTAGCTGCAGCAGGGGTGGGGGGTGGGGGGGATTCATCCCTAGGGACTGGTCCACTCTTGCTAATTAAAGGACTCTTATTGTTACACAATTCACACCTTTAGCAAGTCAATTCTGTATACCAAAACCTTTATCTAAGCCCCACTGAACCACAATGCCAAATGCAAATTCTCAGCAAAGAATACCACAGTGTTCTTGTTTTGTCTTAAACTAAGTTTGCATAAGCTTTGATCTCCTAGGAAAACTCAGATAAGACTTCAAACAGAAGATACGGAGACAGGGGGTAGCAATCACAGAAGGCAAATCAAAGCTGGGTGCTAACACTCTGGGGCCAAAGCAAGTGTAGCTATGTGGGAAGTCTCCCCACAGACAATGATGCACCCAACTGTCTTAGTCAGGGTTTCTATAGCTGTGATGAAAAACTTTGGCCAAAAGCAACATGAGGAGGAAAGGGTTTATTTGACTTACACTTCCACATCAAAGTCCATCATAGAAGAAGTCAGGATAGGAACTCAAGGCAGGAAGTGAAGCAGAGGCCATGGAAGAACACTGCTAACTTACTTGCTCCTCCTGGCTTGATCATCCTGCTTTCTTATATCATCCAGGACCACCTAACCAGGGGTAACATCACTCCCAGGGGTCTGGGACCTCCCACACCAACTATCAATCAAGAAAATGCTAGACAGACTTGCCCATAGGTCAATTTGATGGGAGGTGTTTTCTCAATTAAGATTTCCACTTCCCAGATCTATTTCTAGCTTATGTCAAGTTGCCATAAAACTATCCAGTATGCCAGCTCTTGTACGATATGAAGAGGCTAAAAAAGAAAAAAAGACACCAAAATAAAATAAATTACCCTGGGAATCATTGTCAACTAGACTACAAATCTGCCTGCTGAACAGAGGTTATTAAACAAGGTCATGTGACTGGTCGTGTCAGCAAATTCAAGGTCATTCTGTCATCATGCCTGATTATAGTATAACAGATGCCACTGATATGATATAGCCAGATCCATCTCTACATAAAATGAATGATAGACATTTTTTAACCAATGACAACTTTATCTCTAGCGCTTACTCTCATCTACTAGTTTTGAATTATTAGGAGAGCCATACTGAACTGTTTCCAGTTTTTTGACAGCATTGAATCCTTGAATTGTTTCCCAAATTGTCTCATATGTTCCAATTCCCCCCTACATCAATGTTCCTTCATACACATTTACTGTTTATATAGAATATTTCTATGAGGCCAGTTAAACACAGTCAGTACTTTCATGTACTCTGTACATGAGATATAAACAATACATCATTCCCTACCTTTCTACTAAACCCAGTCAATGTTCAGGTGTTTGAATTCTTAAAACTTTCTCATATTTCAAAAATGCACATTTCCATTGTGTAGTGGGTAGCCATTCCAGCTTTGACCTGGAAGTTCTAACCCCCATTGAGGCTTCAGTAATGGTCATGCCTACAAGGCGGGGCTGAGAGAGGACGCTGAAGACCCGAGATCCAGATGCACCGCGCTCTTGGGTCCTGGACCCTGGATGCTGGAGGTAGACTGAGCAGAGTTCTCCAGAGAACACCGCTGGACTGTGCCACACCTTTCCCAGACCCTGCAACTTACCTATCCCTTCACTTGTACGTTACCCCACAAAATAAACCTCCCTTTTAACTACATGGAATGGCCTTAATAATTTCACCAATACCATTGTAATTACCTAGTTTACTCTTATTTCCATTTGCTTTCTAAGTTATTATTCTCTAGAAAGTTCCTCCTCAAGGTTTGACCCCACTAAAGTATAGTGATAGATATGATAGTTAATTTTGCATACCTACTTAACTAAGGAATGTCCACATTTATGGTTAAAAGCTACTTCTATGTAGTGGGTAGCCATTCCAACCTTGATCTGGAAGTTCCAACCCCCATTGAGGCTTCAGTAACTGTCATGCCTACAAGGCAGGGCCAAGAGAGGACCCTGAAGACCCGAGATCCAGATGCACCAGCTCTCTTAGTTCCTGGACCCTGGATGCTGGATGCAGACCGAGCAGAGTTCTCCAGAGAACACTGCCAGACTGCGCTGTCTTTCCCAGACCTTGTAACCTACCTATCCCTTCATTTGTAAGTTATGCCACTAAATAAACCCCCTTTTAACTACATGGAGTGGCCTTAATAATTTCACCAATAACTGGCGCCCAACATGGGGCACCATTTGTAGCTGGAATTTTCTCTCTGGGTACCACCAAGCCCCGGCAGTCCCTTATAGATAGTTATAATTTCTTCAGTTATGATAAAAGATGGGTTAGATATAAAACCTTAGACTCACAAATATAAGATAGATAGGATATCTTCTTTAATATTGTAACTGAAATTCTTGCTTGATAATTGTTTTGTTATATGTAATTTTACTATGTTAAAGTTAAAACCTTCCTTTTTGAAAAAGAAGAAAAGGGGAAGTGTTGTGGATATTGCTCTGTATAAATAAAACACTGATTGGCCAGTAGCCAGACAGGAAGTATAGGCAGGACTAACAGAGAGGAGAATTGAGGGAAGAGGAAGGCAGGGAGGAAGACTGGAGCCGCCGCCAGGACAAGGAAGATGTAAGGTACCAGTAAGCCACGAGCCACGTGGCAAAGTATAGATTAATAGAAATGAGCTAAATATAAGAGTAAGAGCTAAACAATGATAGGCCTGAGCTAATGGCTAAGCAGTTTAAATAATATAAGCGTCTGTATGTTTACTTTATAAGTGAGTAAGGGACTGCTGGGGCTTGGCGGGACCCAGAGAGAAAATTCCATCTATACTTCTATTAATGTGTTGACAGATTAACACTCATATTAACAGACAGAATGAACGTCTCTACTTCCCATGTGTTTGAACATCATCCAGTCTCTTCAAAACCCCAAAAGAACAAAACTAAAGAAAGAGCAAATTCCTCAAACGCCTCCCTCTCACTTCCCCTCCTCCTCCTTTCCTTCCCTCCCTTCCTCCCTCCTACTTTCTTCTCCTCAGCCCCTACTCTCACTGCCCTTCTTCTTTCTCCTTCTCCCTCTTCCTTTTCCTCCTTCCTTGCTCTCCCTCCATACACACCTTGACTGACAAATACAGTGAGTTTCCATTCAAATTCTACCTTTAAGCTTATCAAGGGATTCTTATTGCCATGAGAGCTGATTTAGATAGCAGTTAAGTTCTGGATAATAGTTAATTCTCATGCCTTAACCTGGGTCAGTCCACTCTGCTCTCTCTACTTCAGCATTCCCCGTGATTCAAAGTTCTCCAGCCTCTTTTATGGTCTTATTTGCTTCTGTGTCTCTAATTTTCCCTTTCTTTTACATACCCTTTTGAAACATTTTTAAAGGATTCTTCTCCAAATCCCCCCTTATTCCACCCTCGCTGTTACATAAAGGAAGCAAACACTGTACCTTTCTTGATTATTTAAACATATTCATAAAAAGTTTTAAAATAAACTTTATTATAAAAAACTTATGATTTTAAAATATTACATGGTGAAATTAACCAGACCCAAACTCTAAGCAACTCAGTGAACTGTTATACAGATAGGATTGGCTTAGAAATAATTAGAAAGAGGTTTCTTAACAGACAATTTCTCACACATTTCATATTGTGTAGTGATAAAGTGATTGGCTAATTAATAGGCCTTTGTAAAAGAATAATGAAGTAAACATCCAATGTATCACTTACTTATAGTGTGAAATTTCACAAGTCACAAGGACTTCGAAAATTTCTATTAACACTTCAAAGAATGTGAAAATACTGATCTCAGAGATATGTTTGAATATTCAGTATACAATTTGTTGTGTGGTGTGTAATATAAGCAATTTTCAGTGTATATATAAGTACATAGGCAAAAATAAGAAAATGGTAATTTACAAGTCAACTTTTTATTACAAGTATTCACAATGTATTCACATACATTTAATGTTTTGACAATTTTTGAACTTTAATAATTTCTAAATTAATTTTTATCTCAAATATTCTTAATGATGCTATTTTATTTTTATACATTTTACACCTTCTTATACTTTTATTTTCATAATATTGAAAACCATGAAAATACCGAGTACAATATATATTAATATTTAGTGTATTGAAATTCAAATTGAAAAATCCTTAAAATATATACTAATTCCTTTAAAAATTATTATTAATGACCATTTGTATGTTCATAGAAGTAAGATTTTTATAAAAATAACAACTATATGAAAAATAAGAAACACCAAAAAAGCAGAAATCTTCCTAGTTTTGAAATTTTTAAAAAATTTTCTTGGTTCATGAAAGACAGGTTTTCTATCTGCTCTGCATTCAATTTTAAGTGAAATAGTTTCATTTGAACCATAAAAAAAAATCCATCCTATGCCAAGCATAAGGGTGCATGTCTAATCCCCACACTTGGCAAACAGAGGCATTAGAATCTCTGAGAGTTTGAGGCCTGCCTGGTCTACATAGTTCCAGGACAGCCAGAGCTACATAGTGAAACCCTCTCTCAAAAGCTACTCCCCACACCCCTCTCTCAAAATCCATCCTAAACATATACTACATAATATGACTATTTTAATGTTTGTTTGTTTCCTGGATACACTAATATGACACTAGTTCCCATACTCAGCAATGGATGATTTCTTGAAAGGAATTCACCATGGCTATGACCTTATTAATGGAACATTGAAATCCATTGATTGACCTTATAATTTGAATGGAACTCATTCATGATCTTGTTACATAATACATTTTTCACATGGCATAGTTATTCACTATGTTAAAAAGACTTTCCAGTTATTAGAATGTTTTGTCTTACAGTACTAAAAATACAATCGCTAATATTACTACTGCTCTCATTAGAAAATTCTCCTTATGTATTGGCAAGCTATCAAAGCCTTAGTAATGAACATCTTCTCCAGTTTGTATTTTTATTTTATTGTTAGCAAGAGCTTTATTTTTAAATTAAATTAATGATAGTTTGTCTATAAATATAAGGTGCTGTTGAAAAAACAAATAGTTAGCATAATGACTCAAACATGCCTTGGAAACAGTACCTTTCTGTAAAAGAAAGATGTTGGGTTTGTATTTTTCTTTTTTTTATTGATAATAAAAATATTTATATTCGGCCGGGCGGTGGTGGCACACGCCTTTAATCCCAGCACTCCGGGAGGCAGAGGCCGGCGGATCTCTGTGAGTTCAAGGCCAGCCTGGGCTACCAAGTGAGTTCCAGGAAAGGCGCAAAGCTACACAGAGAAACCCTGTCTCGAAAAACCAAAAAAAAAAAAAAATATTTATATTCAAACATAAAGACAGTATGCTCAAGTATTTTAATGAGTCATTAAGAACATTAAGTTATATTGAATATTTTAAAGATATATTTTATTTATACTGATATATGTGTGGGGGGAATGTGTGTGTGTCTATGTATGGATATGCACACTTCAATGCTGAAGCTCACAGAGATCAGAGGCATCAGATCTCTCTTGAGTTGGATTTACAGGCAGCTGTGAGCTGACTAACCTGGGTACTAGGATTGGAACTTGGTCCTCTGCAAGAGCTGTGGAAGGTCTTAGATGATGACCCATCCCTCCAGCTCAATTTTGAGCACATTTTCCTTATACTTTTTGGCTATTTGTATGTTTACATGAAAAACATAAATGTGTATGAAGTTATCATAAACTACTTTTAAAATATGAACAAATATGTATCATTAGTTGCGATTGACCTTAAAAATTAAAGTGTGGTGTTTGTACAAAGCAGGTGAATGGAAAATACAAATGTCTTAGAATACTAAGGATGATGCATGAACTTTTTAAGGTGCTACATGCTATGATATAAACTAAGGAATAAAACAAAGCAGAGAATGCAGGTGAACACAGGCAGAAGCCTAGGTTTATATAGAAAAAAATTATCCAATTTCAAGTTATATTAAGTTTTATAAATTTAATAAATAACTACATCGATAGGAGTGGAAAAATAAAGTAAAAGACATGTTCTATAGCAAATGCAGGAAGTTAATAAATACTATGGATGAGATAATCAACAGGTAGGTCACTTACAGGAAGGCTACACTTTTTTTTTTCAACAAAGCCTTATAGGGAAGAAATCACCATTAAGTGCTTTCCAAAGCTACTTAACAGGAGTGAGCAGAGAGGAGAAAGCAAGCATTTGACATCCACAAAAGACAATAAAGAGAAAGATACAAGGAAACTTCAAAAATGTTTTATAAAATAGAGAAATATGGAGAATGAGCCCATGATAAGAGAAATGCTGCTGATTCTATAGATAAGGAATTATAGTGCTGTGAGATAAACCTAAAGGAAAAATAGTTCTCTTCCATAGGAGAGACAGATTTTTGTCAAAAATTAATTTATGGGTGTATCAACTTTTTAAGAAACAAAAGGAATGGAATGCCAATCATTTTATGAAGATAAAGAAAATGTAGAGAGAAAGGAGTGTATGGAAAAACCCTATGGGAACCAAATATTTTGTAAATCTACTTTTAAAAACAACATGATTCTAATAAGTTTGAACAGATGCATCCTGTATGAATAGATAGTGCTCCTTCCAGAAGCCAAAAGTTATTAAATAAACCCAGTAGTAGGTATAGGAGACTTTCCTACAAGCTCCCAGAGGCTATGTTAATGTCCTTGGTTGCCCACCAGAGTTAGAACATAAGATTCTATTGCTGTCGACACAACCTCCTTTGTTTGCAACCCACGCTAGAAGTTTCCTCCATGCTGATTAACATTCAAAGGGATGCAAGATACTACAAAAGCTTTCTGGGAAGAAAATGTACCAATGGCCTTATCTAGCTACGGACACCATGAGCTGTGAACATTGGTGCAGTGGTGGCCTGACAATTAAGAGGCTAACCAACCATTTTCTACTTGGATTTGAGGCCCACCCCACTAGAAGGAACTCATGCCTAGAACTATAAACCCGGCCAAGAAGTTGTGGCTTGGGAAGTCGTAGGCCGTAAGACAGAACCTACTACTGTTTTGCTTAGATGGGCATAGTGTTAAACTGTCTCCTAAACATTAATATATGTAGATGGTATGTTGACCTCAGCCTTCATCAGAGAGGGTCCTTCTTACAATGGCAGAAGTTAATGCAGAAACTCATAACTGAGTAAAATTTTAAGTCCCAGGCCATTAATAGGCATTTAGATGACATCCTTCAAGGCTCAAGGTACGTCTCAGATGAGGGGCAGAAGGAATGTAAGAGAAGAAGATCAGGAGGAGTGCTTCCCAGCAGCAGCATTCTGGGATAGGACAAGGTCAGTGCAATATCACCTCACTGCAGCTGTGGTTACCTGCACAAATCCTGAACAAGATTATGTTACAAATGGGTGAGGGTCTTATGAGGGCATTCTCCTCATTGAGGAACTACGGGCAATTAATGAGTGGTGGGAGAGGATTACTGTTTTCTTTTTTATTTTAAGATTTATTTGCTTATTATGTATAGTGTTCTGCCCACATGTACGCATGCCTGCACGCTAGAAGAGGGCACCAGATCCCCTTATAGATGGTAGTGAGCCACCATGTGGTTGCTGGGAATTGAACTCAGGATCTCTGGAAGTTAATGCTTTTAGCCTCTGAATCATCTCACCAGCACTGGATTATTGTTGTCTTCAGTGGTATAGTCACTTCTCAGTTGCCCATGTTCTAGCAAGTATCTTCCCTGACTCATGCTTAAGGATACAACCATAATTAATTTCAGTGAATCATAAAAAACAAAAACAAACAAACGAAAACCCTCAAAGAAGCACTTGTCACTTGTTTGGAAGAAGGATTTGTGTGCGTGGAGGAATGAAAAAGTGTAATTGGGTGTGAGAGTCAGTAAATATACATGTGAAATTGCTGAAGAATAAAAACTATGATAAAAAATATTGATTGGATTAGAGTAGTTTATTTTAGAGACAGGGTTGTATTTATGGGGATGACCACAACATTATGCTAATGTAACTAAAATATACACATAGAACCTAAGAACTAAGATTAAACTAAGGAGTTTTCCTACTACAATATTATCGAGGAAATTTTGGGGTGCCCTTGGGTTGAGTAGATCTGTGACGTGAATAAATAAAGATGCATTTTTTTTTGAGGATCAGGTGAACTAAACCAACTGAGGAAATTCACTGTCCAGATAAATGCTTAAAGTCTGTATGGGCTGACGAACTCCTAACAAAATCACTTACTGTACTCTTGCCTCTAATGTCCCATCTCCTATCATGTGAATGACAGTTCAGTGAAAATGTCTCTGAACTAAGATACTACTACAGAGAGGCTCCCAAAGTGATATGATGTGTATATGTATGTATAGATAGATAGACAGACAGACAGACAGACAGATAGATAGATAAATAGATAGATATAGATATATATGTAAAATTCATTGACAAGTAATTATTAAGTATAAAATATTGAATCACTTAAAAATTTGCACAAATAAAAACATCTACTGAAAATCAAGGAATTTGAGGAAAAATATCTTGTTGTTGGATGTGATTGTTCGAATGAGAAATGCCCACATAGGTTCAGGGATTTGAAATTTTGTTTCTAGAACCTTTGGGGTCTTCAGCCTTGCTGGAGGAAGGGTGTCACTGGTGGAGGGCTTGGAGAATTCGTGGCCTAGCCCATGTTCCAGTTTTCTCTCTGCTTTGTGTTTGTGATTGCAGATGTGATCTCTCTGCTTCCTGTTCTGGCCGCCTGTTGCTACTATTCCTACCATGCCATTATGGACTCTCCCTGTGACTATGTAAACCAAAGTAAACTTTCTTCCATGAGTTGATTCTCATTATGATATTTTATCACAACAACAGAAAAGTAACTAATACCTTGGACTTTTCAGATAGAATACTTTTTGTTTTTTTGTTGTTTTGTTTTGTGACATAGTCTTGCTATGTACCCCAGTCTGGCTTTAAACTTACAGCAATCTTTGTGCCTCAGCCTCCTGAGCCCTGAGATTAAAGGCATGAGCCACAATGCCCAGTTCAAAAACACTGTTTTAATAAGCTAAAGGGAATGCACTGGGTGGAAGGACGGCTCAGTAGGTAAGCACTTTTGTTGCACTACAATCATGAGGATGTGAGTTCAGATTTCAGAACTCATGTAACTAGTCTGACATGGTTCCTGGCCTGCTTCTCTCCTCAACCCTGAGCAGAGCAGAGCAGACATAGGTGGACTGCTGGAATGTGCCAACTTCTAGCTGGAATCACAAGCTCCAGGGTCTGAGAGAAAGAGACCCTGCCTGGAAGAATGAGGCAGAGAGTGGAAACCTCCTGGTTTCCTCTGGTATACTCATGAATAGACACATTTACTTGCACATATACATTTTAAGCCTCTTGGATTAGAAAATGAAGCTGATCTTTGGCTACTTAATCATGTGATTCAATACTCGGAACAATATAATATGCTGTTTACTAAATTTCAGAAACTCAGTATCCAATGGATTTATTGTAACATTAAATCCATACATATATATGCATCATATCCATATACATGGTTGTGTTTCTCATTGTTTGTAGAATTTTAAATATAGCATGCCAATATTTCCAGATTTCTTAATTGTTGTTTTTTGTTTTTGCTCTTTTCGGGGTCCTGCCACCCAGCTCCCAAATAAATCATACACAGAGGCTTGTTCTTAATTATCAATGCCCAGCCTTAACTTGGCTTGTTTCTAGCCAGCTTTTCTTACCTTAAATTATCCTGTCTATCTTTTTTGCCTCTGGGCTTTTCCTTTTCTATTTTTGTACACCTTTCTTTCTTACTCCGTGGCTTGCTGTGTAGCTGGTTGGCTGGCCCTTGGAGTCCTTCTCCTTCTCTGGCTACTTCCTCTTTCTCCCAGATTTCTCCTTCTATATATTCTCTCTGACTGCCAGCCATGCCTGTCCTTTCTCCTGCCTTGCTATTGGCCATTCAGTTCTTTATTAGATCATCATGCATTTTAGACAGGCAAAGAATCACAGCTTCATAGAGTTAAACAAATGCAACATAAACAAAAGTGACACACCTTAAAATAATATTTTATAACACTTAATATAATTATAATACTAATTATCATAGCATAGAATACACAAAATCTTAGAGCATTGAACTTTTTATTGTTATAATTCAAATTTATGTATATTGATTATGAATCACAATGGGGATATATTTATGTATACATATGTATATGAATCTGCAAAAATAGGACTACATGAAATTTCCATTTTCATTAACTGCAACTTGACACCATTCTCAGGATCATTTAATAAAGCCAAGTTGCATGATAAGCTTTTATGAGAAGAATGGAATTAATTTCTTGGTAATAATGTCCCTTTTTTTTTATTTCAAACACACATAGTCATTATTCAAAAATGTAAAATAGGTCCCCATCACTAGCAAAATGGTTTATATAATCAGAATATGTTTTAACGTGGATTGCATGTTTATGATGTAGTTGACAAGAATAATTTAGCACTCAATTTGTGTGTGATATCATAACACTATAAAAATAAGGATATAAACAAAAATTTTAAAGCCAACATTTGCTATTGTATATTACATTTACTCCATTGTTCATATGCCAGGTCTGTATCATGACATTTGACTCCTGGAGAGATGACATTTGGTATGAAATCAATGTGTTGTCTGAGCAGTCACAGAAAATTTAACTTTCTGAGAATATATTGTTTTTCCTGTTGCTATAAAAGATCAAAATTAAATTCCCCATGGGGATTTTAACTGACATGCTAAGATATACAAAAGTAATTTTCTAACAAGAGGGACTACAGAAATGAACTCAATTTCATTTTGATTATGATATATGTTACAGGGACAAAAGAAGATTCTAAATGAGCCTTTGGAATTTTTCATTAAAATTTAATATCATCTGTTGCAATATTTGAAATGCCTTATAGTAATAGTATGAAAAGAGACAATACATATTCAATTCAAATATCAACATCTTTTAATATGGTATTTATCTCACAGGATCGACTGGGCTTTCTAACTGCCAATAATAGTACTGTCAAATAGCAAAAGGTATATTTATATTTTGATGTCAGTCCTTTATCAGTAAAGATGAACTTATAAGTCAACATATCCATAGAGAAATATGAGCATTCATTTTGTAGCCTCAAGACTGGCCTCAAGCCAAATATAGCCATCCATGGTGACACAGGTCTTCTAAGAACACAGAAGTGTGCCACCATGCACAGATAGTTCAAACTTTTAAACAGAGACTCTCATGTATAGCTTGATTTCCATAATTGTAAAATCAGAAAGGTGAACCCTTGATTTACATTCTCAGAAATCCTATATTACAAATTTTGGTACTTTTCAAACCAAATGCTTTAAACTTACTTTATTATAAATCTGCCTAAAATTTAGATTATTCTTTGCCTATCATCATGAAGGAGTGCCTTTGGCATAGTATCATGAAACACTTTTGAGACATTATAGAGACAATTGATTCAATCTCTTGACATTGATTAGCAGGACTGTGAGAAATTTGATTACCTTTGAAAACATAGCTTTTCAGCTGTCTAGATCACAGAACAGAATGTGAAATAAATACCAAACACAGCTGGAATCTTTATCCTAATATCTCCACCACTGCCATTGCCCTTTTCTGGTTTCTGCGGGATGAACTAGACGGCAGTGTGTCAATTATATAGACACTCACAAGTAAGGCAGGCGGCACAAAAATGTCCCAATGAAAACATTATTCAGTTTAAATGTACTATAGGTTGTTTTTTAAATTATATTTAGTAAAGATACATGAAAGAAGAAGGTGGGCTGATTTGGGAGAGGAGATCAGCAGGCATGGGTTCAAGGGGGTAATAGAGGTTTGGATATGATCAAAGTGCCTTATGTACATGAATGAAAATGCCATAATGAAACACGTTAGTATGCATACTTAGCACATGTTTCAAAAGGAAGTTAAAGAAGCATTACCTTCACAAATTGAATAGTAATAGAAGTAAGCATGAGCACTCAATCCAGGGCACAGTTTCTAAATTTAAACTGCCCTCAGACATAATAGGGTTTATTATCGGTAAAATGTAATTCACACAGATGTTATGATTTTCAAAAGACCAGGGAGACAATTTCATCCTACTTCTTACTGGCTTTTTAGTTTGGTTAAAAACCTTAAATGTATTAGTCATCTCCAGAGATGCTGACCTTTAGTGACCCACATGAAATCAAAGTTAGACTTATCTTGTTTCGGGAAAAGAAGCCACTTAACCTTAGAGCTGTGGTGTGTAAAGCATGAAGCTGGTCTTATGGGATGTGGCTTTGTGCTAGGAAACTCTTGATAGGTTCGGGAAAGGAGAATCTGAGCTTCAGTTCATCTCCATGATGATGTGGGGCAGTCTCCACCGTTTCTCTGGACAGAAGTGGATTTCTCTTAATGAACTGGAACTTCTAATTTGGCATAGTGTAAATGTGCAGCAAACAAACACACGTTTGTGATGCTGGTGAGGGGTACACCAGTGGCAGTGTGAGTGAGAAACATTTGGGGTAGTCATTGCCATTAGAACACTTTGTCCCCAGTAGACAGTGCTGTTTGGAGAGCTTCAGGAGGGCTGGCATTGTTGGAGATAGTATGTTACAGAAGACAGGATTTGAGAGTTTCGAGACTCCATGCCATCTCTAGTTCACGTTTGTGTTTCAAGATGTGAGCTCAGAGCTTCCTGTTCCAGCCACTCTGCTTGCTGCCTGCTAACTGCTGTTTGTTGCCGTGCCTCCCTGCCGTGATGGTGATGGACTCTTAGCCATTTGGAACCGAACCTTAAGCCCAAATGAACTCTTCTATAAGCTGCTGCGTCATGGTGTTTTATCACTGCAACAGAAAGGTTACTAATACCCAAATCTTATTTATAACCTTGACCACAAAACTGTGCATTCTAAGTATAGCATGTACAGCACCACTCATAATAATTCTATGGTTCAGTACAACACAAGAGCTTATAAATGACATCATCCACAGGTTGTCATTCCTGAAAATGCTGCTTACTATTTTACTATTAGGTCAGTCAATCCAGAATAAATCAACAGCGATTTATTAACAATGTGCCTGTAGTCATATCAATCTTCATATCTCACTGAGGAACACCTTGCTTGTTCATCACGTTATCTACAAATTTTGAGAGATCATAATGAAGATGTACTCAAGGCAAGTTGGTAATAAATGTCAGTTATAATACAGATCAGATCAACTGAAGGCCCTTTCATGACGGAAAAAAAAAAACTGTAATCAAAGTTCCACCAAAACTTGCAGTTTGAGAGACTAGTATTAGGCTAAGCTTCAGGTCCGTTAAACATTTAACAGTGGCAATGGCTAAGCTCCTTTTGTCAAAAGGAACCTAGCTAAAATTCTCATTAATGTAACTCAATGCCTGGGGGGAAAAGGGAAGTAATAATTTGTTTTGTCTCCACTTCTGAGAGGACAGAGTCTACTCTGGTAGTGAAAGCATGACAGCTGGTGACTCCAGTGATGGCAGTGGTAGTATAAGACAGCTTGCTCACAACTTGAAAACAGAGCGAGAACCAGAGACCTGTACTAGTAGCAGAGCAGGGCTAGAATCCTCAAGACATGTAACCATCGGTGCCCTACTTTACTAATGGTTCCACAACTTTCCAAAGCAGTGCCATGATCTTGGAATCATGTGTTCACACACATAAACCAAACTTGGTAAGATTGTTTACAACGTTGTAAAGTTTGCAAACTGTTCCAAACAGGAGCAATGTTACTATAGTCCTCTCCGTAAGTGGCTGTTGAGGAAAATTAAGGGGGCCACTGGCTTTAAAATATCAACTATATGCTTTAGCTCAGATCCCTTGTTCAAATTCCCTTTCTTGTTGGCAACTTGCCCCTCTACATCAGCATCTGGATGTTTGTTGGTGTCATCCAACTCAGTACATCCCACAGTGAAGACTCTCCAACACTTGCCATTTCAGTAACATCATGTTACTTTTCTCTGACAGTTTTAGTCTGTAACCTTGAATTTATTCTTAAACTCTTTCCATTTTTTATACTTTCTAGCAGATTAATCAGGCAGCACATTGGCTAACTAAACATACATCCAGAATCCTCCAACATTCCTCCTTCATAGCTATTGATACCTCTATCACCATCCCTTCTCATTTAGAACATGGCAGCCTTTCTTCCTGTGCCGTGCTTACACCCAGCAATTCTGTCTTAGAGAAACTCATTTCACAATACACCATTTTAAATCCCTAGCTCACCAAAGTAAAGAAAAACATTGGCCTTCTCCTGGATATCACCCTCACAGGTCCCTTGTATCACACTGAATTCTCTGTTCTGGTCGTGCTAGGTTTACTGCAGCATGTATGCCCTAGATTTACATGTTTCTCTCAACCTGCAACATGTCAAAATCAAGTATTTGCATTCACATCCTCTACCACTCTCACATTATCAGACAGTACTGTTGCCACCATGATCATTAACACTGCTTTCCAACATCTTACTCCACACACACTAATGAACTCCATTCTCTATTTGATTATTTACTTCCACTGAATGTTTTTGTTTTGCTTTTGTTCTTTTATGAAATGATCAGCACCATACATTCATCTATACATTATATTATTTACTATCTTTATGTTTGCTTTGTACCTTTGTGATGGAAAGTCCTTGAAAAGAATCACATCTTTTACTGAAGCCTTAGCAAGACTAATAAATTGATTAGAACTTCAGTGACTATAGAGGTTGGAATGTTGCAGGTCTGGAGCCCATTTATGATTTATCTTAGGTTATCATCAACCCTCTTGGTAGCCATTCTTTCCCCACCTCTGTCTAACCTAACATCTCTGTGACTAACAGACAAAAGCTTTTAGACTATAATAACTGAACAGACCACTGGTTCCTACCTGCTGAAAGGTTTAAGAGTGTCAGGAAACATCTGAAGCCTACAGCAAAAATTTCTCTAATTTTTCTTTAATCCATGAATTAATGTTTTCATCAATGTAATTGGAAAGTGCCTTAACTTATTATTTGCTTCATTCTGTTACTACAAAAACCTCATTAAACTATTACCATCTTGGAACATGGGATTTGGGGTAACGTAAATCTGTATTCCAGGGCCATGGTCCATCATACTCACACGCAGAATAAAATATTTCTTATCTCATTTAGACTAAGTGTTGTGTTTTGCATTGACAGCTTTTTGTTTTGCTTTTGTTCTTTTATGAAATGATCAGCACCATAAAGGCAATATTTTTGTTTGATCAATTAATGTACCACGGTGAATTAAAACAGTCTCTTATACATAGTCTACGTTAATAAATATTTGTCTTAATAATTAAGAAATGTGTAGTTGTATGAAAAAAAAAAAACTTCATCACCACCAAAACAAAGGTCACACTGAAGTCCCAAGTTCTGGTGAAGTTATTGGAAACAGGGTCATTGCAAAGGAAACCAAATTAAGGTAAGATTACTAGGGTTAAACCTAATCAAATAACACTGGTGTGTTTATAAAAGGGAAGTTGGAGCATTGACATAGCCATTGAAGGGTAGATGAAGAGACAGATACAGACAGAGCTTTAAGTGATGATGAAGGCGCAGAGTGAGGTGCTGCGGCTGTAAGTAAAGAACCCCAGGGACTTCCAGCAAATCACAGGAAGTCAGGAAGAGACCAGAGAGTCTTACAGACCTCAGACAAATGACCTTGTGAACCCTCGGGTTTCTGACTTCAAGACATATGAACAAGAAAAATCTTTTATTCCTGTTTTAAGACCCGTGGTTTATGCTACCTTCTTTTAGCAGTCCTGGGAAACTAACTGCTAAATTTGGTAATTAGTCATGTCATTACAAAGAACAGTTATGAGAAAATTGTTATAAACAAATTCACTAAGTTTGTGGAGCAATCTGAAGCCAGTTTAATTAATTTATCATTTTTTCAAAAGTCATTGCAGAATATCTAGAGAAACTTTGAATTTAAACTTAAAATTATTTCATATTTGTTAAGCATGTTTGAGATATTTGTCATTTATTTTCAACTGAATTACTGCATCTTCCTTTTGATCTTCTAAGTCTTTGATTATTGTTTCTGCAAAATGTTATAGATTTATTTTTCCACTTTTTATGAAATGTGTATATTTCTATTCACTATGATACATCCCTGAAATTACATATTTTTACTGTATGTACTATGATTGTGTTATATAAACAAATATATATATATATATATATATATAGTCTGTCACATTAACAATTAATAATAAAATAACTCTATTTAATACCCAATTAAAGTATTAAAACATATCTTATATAAATATTTGTTTGAAATAATTTCTGATCTTGATCATCTGAAAGGAAGATCTTTTTATACAGCCAAATAGGAGCAATATACTCCAGAATTCTATAGAAAGAACTAGATGAGAGACAGCCCAAGATCCAAACATAAAGAAATAACTAGATGGTAGAAGTTACCTTGATTTGTTCTTCATATATTCTATAAATATTAAATTATCCTGCATTACTCCATAAATATATGTAATTACTGTGTGTTGATTAAAAAAATAGGAACTAGAAGTCCCATACTTAGTTTGATGGATTAATTTAAAGAATGTGTTTCCTCATTAAAAATCAAAATCTCTAATTCAACTCTTGATCTATTCAGATTTTAATTACCAGAACATCTCTCTAGGTGTGTAGTATTTAACAGGTTGTAGTAAACAAAAATGCAGGTAAGTTATATTCTTACATTTTTTCTACCTTATTAAAGGTTTGTTTTTAATGGCACTCTGAGATTATCTAAGCATCTTTGTTACCCTTTGGGTTCAAACTTTCAGCCCAGTATCCCATTTCATTAAACTGTATTCCTTGCCATGGTTATTGTGAAATAGCCAGAGGTAAATTCAAGTAACTAAAAAAATATATAGGCTTCATTTCCCATGCATGGGAAGTTAAAAATCATGTGTAAATCGTGTGCTTGAAACATGATACCTACCAAGCTTTTTTCTCCTTCAATGTCTGCTTAGTCATTTGCATTTCTTATCTTGTCCATAAATACAACATCATGAATATGGTATTAATTACAATAACAGATCACATAAAAATCAGCAAAAGACAGAAAAGAAATCAATTTCTAGTTTTATGGCACATCTGATCAATCCATATAAGTCATCAGTCATATAGTCCTTGAGCTTATTAGCAATTAGTTGAAATATGAATTGGTAAGGGGTGAAAATAATATAATTCCCTTGAAATTCAGTCTCTGTGTAAATTAATATCCTTCTGTACATCCCATCCTAATACCATTTCAAATTTACATACTTTAAATATGAACATAGATTATTTTGCCATGTTAGACATTTTAAACTAGTTTAAAGTGCCATCTCCATCCTTTACGTGTATTTACTTAGTAGTTTCTACCTGGTTCACAGAACGCAATTTTGTACTTAGACCATGCTAGCCCATCCTCTTACCAAGACATAACAATTCATATTTTCTTCATCTCCTTGTCACTATGGATAGCATTTTAATAAGCATTGCTATGCACGCCCTGCCTTGAACTATAGGTGTTAGTTGATGGGTAGGATGTTGATGCCCATAGGCACAACAGCTAGGATTAGAGTAGAGGCACTTGTCTTCCAGGATTGATGAACCATTAAACATTCCCAAAGGGGATTTATTTATATCTCCTTCAAACTCATAAAACTTGCTTAAGTTTTATGTAAATGCCTCATTCTGCTACACTTAACTATTGAATAAAAAGTTGGTCTGTCAAAAGGAGATAAGTGGATTAAAGGTAAAGATTTAATTATTGCAATCAAGCATACAGATTCTGTAAGTAAAATGACCAAAATAATCTATTGCTGAAGAGAAACGTCTCAGACTCTGCAGAGGACCAGGATAGAGACACAGTAATGATTCCTTGTATTCTAGAATGGCTCCTACCATCTTCCTCAAGAAGGGAAATCCGCTAGTATGCTCTCTAAAACTGTGATGAGTATCATAAATTTCATTGGCTGTTGGCTCTGCAATTCTTCTGCAAATAGCTGTAGCTGTGAATTGTTTGCCATTGTTTTTAACCTTTCTCAGAGACCTGTCTAAAATAAAAGATGCCTCCAGTCCCCTCTTTATTCAACAAAAAGACCCACATATCTTCCATACCTCCATTCTCAGTCATTCTGTGAGAGTGTGATAAAAGCCACCTATTTGACAGTATGGAAAGGAAGGACACATTAGATTAACTATTCTCATGTAGTCAATCAAAACCAAGCATGTGACTCAATTATTTAGATTAAACTTATGACTTTATAGTTTACCATATTAGAAGCACTTTCTACCTGAGTCCAATATTGATCCTATTGAGAAAAGGGATGTGATTAGCAGCACTTCTTTCCCTGTGGGTTCATATTCCCAGAATTGCATATCTTGTGTGGAAGCTACACATGAATGCACTTGTTTTTTACAAAGTCAGTGATATTTTTTGCCTTTGGAATATTCAAAAGTAGCTTGCAAATAGATTGTGCAGCTCTCACTTGATTAAGGAGTTTGTGTAAAACAAGAAATTTAGTTTTATGTGCATGCTCCAAGGAAATTTCCCAATAATAGCAGTCATTCCATTAAGGAAGTTGGGACCTAATTTGCTCCTAATTTTAGTTGAAGTTACCAGTGCCATGTGAGTCAGAAAAGGAGTTCAGGTCAGTTTCAGCTCCCTAGATAGGGTTACCACATAATGTACTGCTTCCCTAGACTCCTTTGTGAATTAAAATGAAGGTATATCTGGATTAGTACCTTAAGTTAGGTGGAAAGGTCAAAAGATGCCTTTAAAAGGTATTTATGTGTTTACTAAGTAGACATGAACTTGGAGGATATGTTCAGCAAACGGACATTGGAACTCTGGGAGTAGGTCTTGATAAATAATACAGATTAACAATCCACTGTGACAGTCTCACCCTTTGGTGGTAGCTCAGTACATGTGATATATAACAAGTTGAATGGATATGGTGTCATCCTTAACAGTCAGATGAATGAATAAATTACATGGGAAATTTTTTATGAAAGGCTAAACTGAGAAAAGAAAACTGTGTATTGTTGAGACACATTCCTGTAGAGACTGCTCACAGTTCTTTGTATATTATATA
This sequence comes from Peromyscus californicus insignis, assembly GCF_007827085.1. Taxonomy (NCBI): domain Eukaryota; kingdom Metazoa; phylum Chordata; class Mammalia; order Rodentia; family Cricetidae; genus Peromyscus; species Peromyscus californicus. The sequence goes on from NW_026294595.1 coordinate 59,815,282, forward strand.
CAGGCACATTGACAGATTTGGTTCAAGTCCTTTTTTTATCCATGATTTATACTAAATTGCCTTGAAAGACAGATTATGATTGTTTATGCTTAACTTTATATGTCATCTTGACTAAGCTAAGACATACCCTGGTAGCTTTTGGGGGGAAAGTGTTATTGTTCTGACTCATTTGCAGGGTTATCTAAAATGCCATTAGTTTTATGTGGAACCCAGAACAAGAGAAGGTTCTGCAAAGTATTCAGGGCTGTTCTGTATACAGTCAAACATACATGATCCAGGACATGTCATATGATCTAGCACATACAATCAAACACATAGAATGTAGTGCATCTAATAGTGGCAGACAGGGATGTTGCTTAGAGTCTTTAAAAAGCCCTTAAAAATATATTAAAGTGTGGTCCTTCAGGATTTGGGGAGATAGTTCTTGGCCTTCTACTGAGTCATAGACGAAACTGAAGGCTTGACAATAGGCGCCCCCAATTATCTAAGTACCTGATCTGCACATTATTAGCTGGCCCACCAAATCTCACCACTATGTATCCCAAACAATATTCTACTACCACAGTGTCATTTTAACTTCAGCACAGTAGCTGTGCCTTAATTTACTGCTAGTTCAGTCAGAAATTGCATTTCTGCAAATACCGGCCTGCTCTTCTGGCAGTGGCCTGGCCGTTTAGGCCACAGCCTGGTGGGAATTCTGTTCCTGCAGGCACTGGCCCTGTCACTGCCACTAAATGTAGCTTTAACTGTATATCTGTCATTCTATTTATAAATAAGACTCAAGATTCAAAGACTGGGATAAAAATCTTCAAGCTCCAAGAGGAAGAGTAGCAACTAGCTTACACTCTTTCCTTGAATCTCAGAAAGAGCATGTCCTTCTGCTTCACCAAAGCATAAAAAGCTGCAACACTTCAAACCGCTCCCACCTACTTCCTAAGACGTAGCATCTTCCAGATGCCCTCTGATGCTCAATGACTACATTCTGTCAACTAGCTGCTAACTCAGCCTCCTGACCCAAGGTTAATTTTATTTAATTAATGCAAACCCAAGCTCAGAGTTCACAGTGTGATCTAATATCCCCCAACATCACAGTCTTTTCATACCATTCATAGCTCATTTTTTAAAAAACAATAAAATGTATTGCAAATCCCACAGACATGTACAACACCTCAAGTATCATATAATGCCTCACAATATATATTCTGTTACCAAAGGATTCAACTATAGCTACCAATAATGTTCTACCCTATTGTTAAGATGAATTCATGTGTCATACTAAAATATTAAATAAATAAAGTATATCATGAAATTAATTTAACAAGAAGAATGTTATTGCATTGATGCTTGTTCTCATATTTCAAACTGTACAATAAATTTTACTTTACGGAATACAAAATCTTCTAAATTTCACATGGAAAATTATACAATATATATTATATAATAGTTCCCCAAAAAAGCCTCAACAATCTAGAAAAAGATTGGTATTCATATTGGATAAATTTTTGGCCACAGTGCAATACAACTGGAAATCATTTGATATTAGAAATTACACCAGTACTCACAAAGTAGCAAACTTATTCATAAATAACCAATAAGACAAGTAAGTCTAGATGAATATTTAAAAGTATTTGTTGAGACAAATAAAAACACATAATATTAGGAAGGAAGTTTATAACAACAAATGACAAAAAAGTAGAAATATCTCAACTAAAGACCTACTACCTAATGCAATGAAAACTAAAAATAAACAGCCCAAATTAGCAGAAGAAAAGAAAGAATAAAAAACAGTAGAATTTAATAAAGTGGAGGTAAAATAAAAGAAGACAAGTTGAAAGTTGACCACCCAAAGCAGTCTCTCCCAGGACCCACTGGCCATACCATCCATGGAATTAGGCAGGGGATTTTCATTCTCCTTATCCTCAATTGCAATTTTCCTGTCTCATTTCCAGCCTGGTAACAGACTGCCTGCTGTAGCTTCTCCTTTCTCTCTGCCACCCCTCCCAGGAAACTAACCAGATCCTTTCCTATACCTTTCCTCACACCACCCTTCTAGCTGATCCCCATTCCTGTGTGACTGGAACCCCAGTAGTCACACCTGAGAGGAACTCATAAGCACTCCCTACCCATAAAACCACAGATACTACATGTTCCTAAAGATCAAGAGGGAGAATCAGAAACCAGGGAAGAAAACAACTACTCAACAAAGATGAGACCAGATATCAACACCTAGAATTGCAACCATCCCAAACCAGATGCTCAGAAGCCAACATAAAAACACAATCAATGTCTTTATTAGAGCCCACCACCCCTAGTACAATAGACTATGGGAAATGAAATATAACTGAAGCACAAGACAATAACTTAAAAAGCAGCTATTATGAATATGATAAAGGACCTTAAAGGGTGTAGCATGAATCCTAATTGGACTTAATAAAAACCCAGAGCCAGATATGGGGGTAAATGCTGAAAGATCAGAGAGACAAAGGAACAAGCCACAATCACCTCTCACTTCACCAACTCCTCAGCCAAAAAAGAACTGAGCTCCTGTCTCCTTCTGCCTTATATTCCTTTCTCTGCCTAGCCATATCACTTTTCAACCTCCCTAGTGCTGGGATTAAAGGCATGAGATCCCAAATTCTGGTATTAAAAGTGTGTGCCAGCCCTGCCTGGTCTCTATGGTTAACTAGTGGCTAGCTTTGCCCTCTGATCTTTAGGCAAGGTTTATTTGTCAGAGCATACACAAAATATCACCACAAAAGGGGATGTATATAAATCCATTAATGAAACCCATGAAAACAAACAATGGAACAAAGTGAAGAAACTATTCAAGACATGAAAGTGGAACTGCATCAAGAAAGAAAAGTCAAACCTAGAGAAAACTGTACATAAAAAAATATACAGGAACTAGAACAGGACCTCAGAGGAAAGTCTCCCCAAAAGAATATGAGAGATGGAAGAATGCATCTTAAGCATTGAAGACAAGATAGAAGAAATGGATATCTCAGTCAAAGAAAACGTTAAATCTAACAGTGTTCTGGTACAAAACATTCATGAAATCTAGGACACTAAGAAAAGACTAAATCTAAGAATAATAGGAATAGAGGAAGGAGAAAAAGTCCAGGTCAAAAGTCCATAAAAGATGCTCAACAAAATCATAGAAGAGAATTTCCCTAAACCAGAAGAAGAAGAAACCTATCAAGGTACAAGACACATACAGAACACAAAATAGACTAGACCAGAAAAGAATTCCTCTTTATGATCAAACACTAAACATACAAAGAAAGAATTTTAAAAGCTTCAAGGGAAAAAGACCAAGTATATAAAAGCAGACCTATTAGAATAACACCTGATTTTTCAATGAAGATTTTAAAAGCCAGAAGGCCTGAATGAATGTCCTACAAACTCTAAGAGACCACAGATGCCAAATTACTATATCCAGCAAAATTTTCTATCATAATAGATGAATAATGAAAAACATGCCATGATAGCAGTATCTGTCTACAAATCCATAAGGTGCTAGAAGGAAAACTCCAACATGTAGAGGTTAATCACACCCAGAAAAGTTGAACAAATAGATAATCTCAAACCAGCAAATAAAAAGAGGTGAGGATGCCGGGCGGTGGTGGCGCACGCCTTTAATCCCAGCACTCGGGAGGCAGAGCCAGGTGGATCTCTGTGAGTTCGAGGCCAGCCTGGGCTACCAAGTGAGTTCCAGGAGAGGCGCAAAGCTACACAGAGAAACCCTGTCTCGAAAAACCAAAAAAAAAAAAGAGGTGAGGAGAACCCACACCTTAACAACAAAATAACAGGAACCAACAAATACTGCTCATTGATAACTCTCAACACCAATGGTCTCAATTCCCAATAACAAAATACAGATTGGATATGAAAACAGGATTAATCCTTTTGTGCACCTAAGAAATACACCTTAATATCAAGATTAGGCATCATCTCAGGATAAAAGAATGGAAAAAGATATCCCAAGAAACAAGCCAGTATAGCCACTTAATACTTGACAAAATAGACTTGAAATCGAAGTAAATAATAAAATATAGGGAAGGGCACTTATACTTATAAAAGGAAAAATAAGCCGGGCGGTGGTGGCGCACGCCTTTAATCCCAGCACTCGGGAGGCAGAGCCAGGCGGATCTCTGTGAGTTCGAGGCCAGCCTGGTCTCCAAAGCGAGTTCCAGGAAAGGCGCAAAGCTACACAGAGAAACCCTGTCTCGAAAAACCAAAAAAAAAAAAAAAAAAAAAAAAAAGGAAAAATAAGTCAAGAAGACATTGCCATTCTAAACATCTATGTACCAAACAAAAGGTCACCAAAGTTCATAAAAGAAACACTACTGGAGCTAAAATCACATATTTTCCCTCACATGCTGATAACAGGTAACTTCAATACCCCACTCTCACCCAAACAAAAACTAAACAGACAAATGCTGCAGCTAAATTACATCATAAAGCAAATGTATCCAACAGATATTTACAAAAATTTCACCCAAACACAAAACAATATCCCTTCTCAGAATCTCATGGAACTTTCTCCAAAATTGACCACATACTCAAACACAAAATAAGTCTCAACAGATACAAGACTGGAAGTTCTTGTACAAAAAGAAGAAATAATGTTTAAAAGGAGTATATGGCAAGAAATAATTAAACAAGGATGAAATAAATAAAATAGAATAAAAATGATAAGAATCAATGAGTCAAAGAGTTGATTCTTTGAGAAAAATCAAGAATATTGACAAACTCGCCAATTGGTCCAGAAGGTTTTAGCAAAGATTTCTACCTGACTTTCAAATAAGAATGAATGCCAATACTTCTCAAATTATTGCACAAAATAATGGCTAGGCAAGGTGTCTTGAGCTATTTGGCTGTACTTGATGTCCTTTCCTTAGATTTTTTTCATTAAACTCTATGCAGAGGGATCACTGTCTAATCTGTTTAACAATGCTACAGCTATCCTGATACCTAAGTCAAATAAGACTCAACAGAGAAAGAGAATTACAGAACAATTTCCCTTATGAACAAAGATGCAATAATTATCATTAAAATATTTGCAAGCCAAATGCAAGAACACATAAAAATAAAAAATTTCACCCACCATAATCATGTAGGCTTTATCCCAGAGATGCAGAGATAGTTCACCCTATGTAAATTGATAGGTAAAATCTACCATATAAATAGACTTAAAGATAAAATTCATATGATCATCTTGTTAGATGTAAAAAGGGTCTTTGATAAAATCCAATAGCCATTCATGATAAAAGTCAAGTAGAGAAAAGGGATACAAGGGACATACCTCAACATAAATAATAAAGGCAGTTTACAGCAAGCACAAAGCCAACATCAACCTAAATGAAAAGAGACTCAAAGCAATTCCATTAAAATCAGAAACAGATGAGGTTATCCAATTTCTGCATACCTAGTCAATATAGTAATTCAAGTTCTAGCTATAGAATTAAGACAACCAAAGGAGATCAAGAGAATATGAATAGGAAAGGAAGAACTCACAGTATCTTTATTTGCAGATGTTATGATAGTATACATAAGTGACTGTAGCTTGAGTTTCCTGCCTGGCCCACAGTCAGGACAAATCTCTCTCACCTGCCAGTCCCACAGCCGCTCAAACCCGACCAAGTAAACACAGAGACTTATATTGGTTACAAACTGTATGGCCATGGCAGGCTTCTTGCTAACTGTTCTTACAGCTTAAATTAATCCATTTCCATTAATCTATACCTTGCCACATGGCTCGTGACTTACCGGCATCTTCACATGCTGTTTCTCATCGTGGCAGCTGGCAGTGTCTCTCTGACTCAGCCTTCCATTTCCCAGTTTTAGTCTCCTTGTCCCGCCTATACTTCCTGCCTAGCCAATGGCCAATCAGTGTTTTATTTATTGACCAATCAGCAACACATTTGCCATACGGAACATCCCACAGCACTTCCCCCCCCCCCTTTTTTTTTTCAAAAAGGAAGGTTTTAACCTTAACAAAGTAAAATTACATATAATTTGGGAATTTGGGCGTAGCTTCTCTTACTACTTCCTGCTGGAGGGGGGCACTGTATCTTATGGGGACACAAAGAAAATTTTAGGATTATGGAATAGTCCATGAGGCTGTATTGTCTGAGCCAGATGCCTTCAAACCATTCTGGATATTGGATCATCTGGGCCATGGTGTCATCGAAGACCTTCCAGGGGGTCTTGGCTGGTCAAACCTGATGTATCTTAATCTGGAACAAATCCATAGCCTCTGGCTTTCTGTGAGAACAAAAGCAGAGTCTCCTTTCCAAAGCAACATATCTTTATATCCAAATTTTGAAGTCAAGGTACCTTTAAAATATACATTTTGGCATAACTCAACAGCTTTTACAATCAAATGATTTTCTGCAGTTAAAAATCCCAAAGACAACACAATCCAGATTCTCTGTGTAATATTCATCTTTATGTGGCTTATTTTTTATATTAATTTTACAGTCTCTTTAAAGACTTTATTTTTTTAAACAATGTATTTGTTTCTATAACTGTATATATCACCTTTTTTGTCTCTTTCAAGCCTACGTATATTTTATACATTGTAAACTATTACATCTGAATCTGTCTTATTGTGAATCTATTGCATTAAACTGCAGCAGCTGTGGCTGCTGGCTCTGCCCACCTCAGCTTCCCAACATGGTGGTGGTAGTTTACCACCAGCTCTGGGAGCTATCGTGGGTCTCTATGCTTTTATCCAAGCAGTGTGTAGCCCAGAAACCTCTTTTTTTGTTTTGTACTAGCAAAGCCTACATCCACCACGCAGCTTAATGTGTCACTTGCAGAGGCCTCATTCCCGCCATACAGCAGGTCGAGCGCACAGGCTAGGAACCCACAAGTAGCTCAAACCGGCAGCTGCCGCTCATTTGAGAGAGACAATTAGGAAGCTGTTTTTAGCTCCGTTTTAGAATCTTTTTACTCAGGTTTTCGGTGGAAACTCTTGCCACCACGTTGGACGCCAAGTGACCCTAATAACTCCACTGTAAAACTCCTAACACTGGTAAACACTTTCAGCAAATAGCAGAATAGAAAAATCAATAAACCAAAGTCAGAATCTTTTCTATATCCAATGACAAATAAACTGAGAAAGAATTTAGGAAAATAATACCTTTCACAAAAGATTAAAAATATATCCTGAGGTAATTCTGAACAAGCAAGTAAGAGACTTGAAGTTAAAGAAAATTTAGAAGATGGAAAGATCTCCCATTCCCATGGATCTATAAGATTAACATGGTAAAAAAATCCCATCCTATCAAAAACGATCTGCATCAAAATTGTAACACGTTCTTTACAAAAACTGGAAGGATAATATTCAACTTCTTATCCAAGCACAAAAAACGCAGGATAGATAAACCAATCCTAAATAACAAAATAACTGCTAGAGGTATCACCATCCCCAACTTCAAAATATACTACAGAGATATAGTAATAAAGACAGCATGCAAGAGGCACATGAAATAGACATGTTAATCAATGGATTCAAATTGAAGATGCAGACATAAATTCGCACCTATGAACACCTGATTTTCTATAAAGAAGCCAGAAGTAGATGCTAGGGACTGAATGACTGCATGTAGAAGAACCCAAATATATCCAAACGTATTGTGCTACACAAAACTCAACTCCAAATGAATCAAAGACCTCAACATAAAACCAGATACACTGAATTTGATATATGAAAAAGTGGGAAGCAGTCTTGAACTCATTGGCACGGGAAACGATTTTCTGAACAGAACATTCTAAGCATAGGCACTGAGGACAATTAGCTAATGAGACCTTATGAAATTGAAAAGCTTTTATATGGCAAAGGTCAAACAGACAGGCTACAGAATGAAAAAATGTTTTCATTAGCTGCATATCCTATAGAGGGATAATACATAAAATACATAAAGAACCTTTAAAAACTGAACTCAAGAAAACAAAGAATCCAATAAAAAAATATGGCATACAGATCTAAACAGAATTCTCAAAAGAGTAAACCGAAGTGGCGGAGAGCCATTAAAGAAATGGTCAACATCTTTAGTCATCAGGGAAATGCAAATCAAAAGCACTTTGAGATTTCATCTTACACCATTCAAAACAGCTAAGATCAATAAAACAAATGGCAGCTCATGATGGCAAGGATGTAGCATAAGCAGACACTCATCCATTGCCAGTTAGAGTATAAACTTGTACAGCCACTATGGAAATAAGCGTGGAAGTCACTCAGGTAAATGTGAATATATCTACTGTAAGATCTAGCCATCCCACTTTTGGGCATTTACCCAAAATATTCTACATCATACTAAAGAGATATTTGTGCAATCTTGTTTATTGCTGTCCTGTCCATAATAGCCAGAAACTGGAAACAGTCTTGACGTCTGTCAATGGATGAACCAGATTAAAAAAACAAATGTGTTACATTTACACAATTGAATATTTATCAGTTGTTAAAAAATAAAATTGTAAAATTCTCAGGTAAATGGATTGAGCTAGAAAAAAATCATTGCAATGAGTTAACCCAGATCTAGGAATACAAATATGTATATATCCCCTTATAAGTTGATGTTAGCTGTTAACTCTTTTTTTTTGGTTTTTCAAGACAGGGTTTCTCTGTGTAGCTTTGTGCCTTTCCTGGGACTCACTTGGTAGCCCAGGCTGGTCTTGAACTCACAGAGATCCACCTGCCTCTGCCTCTCAAGTGCTGGGATTAAAGGCGTGCGCCACCACCACCCGGCAAACTCTTTGATAAGCAAGTTATAATCCATATAACCACAGAGTTTAGGTATAAAGTAAGTGAATAGAGAGAAGATGAGATCACCAAAGGAAGTGGAAATAAAATAGGTAGTTATAGATGGATTGGAGCAGGACTGGAATGTGAGGATCAAATGGGAAGGGGAGAGAAAATAAAGGGGAGGGGAGAGTTCGAGGAGGGGAGAGGTACAGTTAACATTAAGGGCCAACTGAGGGAAACCTAGTGCAATAGAAACTTCCTGCAAAACATACATATATAAAGGTGATCTTATTAGAATAATGGGGAGTCAGAGCCCCAGCTGGAGAGCTCTTGTTGTCAAATGAAAAAAACCAGTTCTAGGAGTGGGTTACAACTAATTGTGTTGATGACCAAAGGAACCCAGTGAAAACTCCCAGATAACTCAGGCTATTTCCAAGGCACTTGGTTGCTCTCCAAAAACAGATGGTAAGGCCCTGGTGTTGAAGACAGCGTCTGTAAAACGCACTGAATATGGAGAAGTCGAGCTGGTGCCTATCTAAAGCCTACACCCCTGCTGACTAGTGTTCATGGTACTGTGTTAGTTACAGTTTTTTATTGTTGTAAAGAGACACCATGACCACAGCAACTATTATAGGGAAACATTTATTTGAAGCTGGCTTACATTCAGATATTTAATCCATTATCATCATGGTGGAAAGAAAGCATAGTGGCACACAGGCAGAAACAGTGCTGGAGAGGTAGCTGAGGGGTCTATATCCAAATTGGCAGGCAGCAGGAAGAAAGTGAGACAATGGAACTAAGTTGAATATTTGAGGACCTCAAAGCCCACCCCCAGTGACTCACTTCCTCCAGCAAAGCCACACTTACTCCAACAAGGCCACACCTCTTAATAGTGCTACTCCCTATAGGCCCATAGGTCCATAGTGGCCATTTTCATTCAAACTGCCATGGTTACTCTGCATGCTACCAATGGGTAAAGTTAAGGCCAACCCAGCTACAAACCCTTCAGTCTACAACGATGACTTGCATGGACGATGTGCCAGTGCAATAGCAGCACAAAGCTTGTGGGACTAAACAATATCTGATTGGACTTAAGGCCCACTCTATGAGATGGAACCCATCCCCAGCATTGATTGGGTGGCCAAGAACCTGAAACTAGATAAGCCATAGACCTAAGGGAAAACCAAATCCTACTGTTTCTGCTAAAGAAATGTAGCAACAAAATGACCACTGATGACATTCTGCTAATCTCTTAGATCAGTGTCTTGCTCAACCATCTTCAGAGAAGCTGAAGATAGGAACAGTACAGAGAGCCATGGCTGAACAATGTGCAGAGAATGACAGACCTTGGAACACTCAGTGCCAAATCAGATGTCTCCATCAATTCCCCCAGGTCTCTAGAGAAGAGGAGGCAGAAAGATTGTAAGAGCCAGAGCAGATGGAGAACACCAAGGAGAAAAGGCCCCCTAAACAAAGCAGGACTGATACATATACAAGCTCACAGAGACTATGGCAGAATGCACAGGGCCCACACAGGTCTGGGGATGACAGTGTCCCAGTGCTGATGAGAGAAGCAAATACAAGCTCACATCACTAACTCAGAAGCTACAACCTAGCTATGAAAAATTAGTTTCTCTACCAAAGTTTCTCTACAAACCACTCTTAAGGCCTGGCCCCATGTCCAGCAACAGATGGTCAATGTAAGTCAATGGTAATTTTGGGAGGTCTTTTATCTCATAATGCTGTTTTGCTGTGGGATGTTCTGTATGCTGTGAATATGTGTTGCTCTGATTGATTGATAAATAAAATGCTGATTGGCCAGTAGCCAGACAGGAAGTACAGGAAGGATAAGTAGACAAGGAGAATTCTGGGAAGAGGAAGGCTGAGTCAGGAGACTCCTGCCCACCATCCAGGGAGCAGCATGTAATGGCACACAGGTAAAGCCATGGAACACATGGTGACATATAGATTAACAGAAATGGGCTGAGTTTAAGTGCAAGAGCTAGTCAGTAGTTAGCGTGAGCTAACGGCCAAGCAGTTTTAATTAATATAAGTCTCTGTGTGTTTACTTGCATCTGAGTGGCTGTGGTGCTAGGCAGGACAGGAGAAACCTTCTGTCTACACTGTTTTGGGTTGTTTCTTCTTTTATTTTTTCCATATAGGTCTTCTGCTTATATATTATTATCTCCAATTTGTGTTTTATGGGATTTCTGAGTTTACCAATATGTGTGTCTCTGCATCTATACATGTTTCTTATGCTTTTTATTTGATTCTTTGTTTTTATTTTATCTTATTTTATTGTCTTTTCTCTTTTCTTTTAGATGTCTGTTTTCTAACTAGAAAGAATGTAGATTTAGGTGTGTGGGATGTGGGGAGGATCTGGGAGGATTGGAGGGAAAAGAAACCATAGTCAGAATACATTGTATGAAAAGAATCCAGTATTGTTATTTCAGAGTTCCTGAGTTCAGTTCCCAATCCCCACATATCTACGACTCCAGCTCCCTGGAATACAACACCTCTTGTGGTTTTTGTACACACTGTATTCATGCACACATACCCACATACAGATACATACATTACACATATTTTCTTTAAAAAACTTAAATATAAGCAACATTTAAAAAGCTTTAACTGAATTAAGAAGAAAATATTCAGAATCAGAGTTAAAAGATAAAACAGTATAGGCATCATTACAGGTTATTAAGAACTACTATATGCCAAGGCATCTGATAAAGTAAAAGAAATGAACAAATTCCTCAACTTTAAGTTACAAGGACTAAATCATGAAAACCTTGAAAAGACTGATAATCAGTGATAAAATCTTGTAAGTAACAAAGAGTCTTCCTCAAATAAAAGTCTAGGGTGCCGGGCGGTGGTGGCGCACGCCTTTAATCCCAGCACTCGGGAGGCAGAGCCAGGCGGATCTCTGTGAGTTCGAGGCCAGCCTGGACTACCAAGTGAGTTCCAGGAAAGGCGCAAAGCTACACAGAGAAACCCTGTCTCGAAAAACCAAAAAAAAAAAAAAAAAAAAGTCTAGAGTCTAGGGAAAGAAGGCTTTGATGTTTAGTTTTAGTAAATGTTTAAAGTGAACAAGTAATAATTATTAAATTATTTAATCTAATCAATAACTAAAGAAATAAATTATTTTGTTAATGAAACAATGAATCCATCTAAATACATTCTATAAGGCCAACATTCCACTGACATAAAGCCAGATAAAGGCTCAACCTGAAGAAAGCTGCAACATCATGTTCTAGATAAGGACACATGAAAATACTCAATAAAGTTCTAGCAAATTGAATCCAATATTACAATGAAAACATCATTTACTATGATCAGCCGAGATTCATCTCAGGACAAAAGGATGATTTGATGATTCCATATTTGCAAATCAGAAAACATACTATATCAACACAATAAAGAGAAAAAAGTGTGATCATCACCATAGATACAGAAAAGGCATTTAATAAAATGCAGCATCTCAGACTGTTGAGAAGGCTGAGCTGGTAAAGACACCAGCTTCCAAGCCTGACCACCTGAGTTCCTGAATTCTGTCCCCAGGACACACATGTTGGAAGGAGAGAACCACTGTTACACTGTCCTCTTATACTCATGCTGGGCAGATACAGCTATTTCATATGATTTTTCATTCCTTGGAATGCATTCTCCTTTCATATATGTGATGCATCATCTAATTTCATAGAAATTCTCTCTCAATTGGAAAGCAAACATGGGTTAGACCAGATGGCTGTTGACCTTCAGTCAATAGAGAGTGGAAGAGATTCCCAATTGCATTCATTACTCTGAACAGTGATCTCATTTGGACCAAGAGCCTTAAGAAGCTAACACCTGGAAAACAGACACTCTCTTTGAACACCAGACTCTGCTGTGTATTTGTTGTGAAACTCTAGGTTAATGGACATGATACCAATGAAATAATAAAATTATTTCCAGTAAGTTGTATTTAAAGTTCTATTCCTACTTATTCTTTACTTCTTACATGCTCAACATACATGTTTATATGGAAAATATAGCATTACACTTGCTAGAAAACTGAAAGAGCCCATGAAGGGGCTTGACGTAAGTGTATTTTTTTTCTTCCATTTCTTTTGGGTTGCATTTTAGATCTGATTTGACCTGCCATCTCCTCTCAAGGACATCTGAGTGTGCAGGGTTTATCAGTCCTCTATCTAAAGCTTATTGTATAATTTAAGAAAAATTGCTATCATACTGGCCTATATCTTTGACTCTCAAAACTGCAGATATTAAATGAATAAAACAGAAAGAAATAGGAAAAAAAAGAAATTCTCTCCTGCTACTTTAAAAGATGTTTTCTCCATTTCATTTGCTTTGTCTTAATTTAGTTACATGTCTCTATATAATATCACTGTGCATTATATTTTTTATTTTATGATTTGATTTTGAGCATTTCATTAATATTTAATCCAACTTTCATACAAAAATAACCTAAGAAAGAATGGGAAGTTCTTGTGTGTTTTAAAGGATAATCTTAAAGAAGAATGGGGTTTTGTATCCTTATTAGTAAATTATACTAAAGGAGAGGTTTCTAGAGTGATGCAATTCCTCCATCCTGACAAGCTAATAGCTCATTGAATCAACAATGACTTTAAAGACCCAGATGAATCTATGAGTGTGATATAGTTAACAATAGTGAATGAATCTCAGTCACATTAAAGTAACATGAACCTGGCAATAGGGTTCTTGAAAGAACTAAAAATGATTTTACTACAGAGAGATTACCTGAACTAACTTTAAAGGGTGTTGATTCACCATCACTCAGGTATTTAATATTTAATTCTGAAATAACTTTACATACTATCTTCTGCCTATCTGAAATCAAGACACTGTTTTTCTTTTATTTTGTCTTTACACTAAACAAGTTCACAAATTATGGGATCCAACACATGTATAGGTTGTGTGATGATTAAGTCTGGTGATTAGTGTAGCTACTATTTTAAAACTTTGTCATTGATTCACACTGAAAACATTGCAAGTCCTTTCATTTATGTTTTGAAGTGAATAGTACATTATTGTTAATCATCTCAGTGTGCTACAAAGTATCAGAAATAATCCGTATTTCATGATCTCATGCACATGCAATGTAAACACCTGAAATCATAGAAGTTAAAAGAATAGTGGTCATCAGAGAGTGAGAAAGAACAGGGAAAGGGAATGATTAGCTAAAGGTATTACAATTATGGTGAGAAAAAATATTCTTCTCCCAAGTGAACAGTTAGTAAATTCCAATCAAGGTATTTGACAATTATTTTACTTCTTTTTTGTGGTAAAATAGCTAAGTCGAGGTCATGTTTTAAACACACAATAGGGTTTCTATAGATTAATACTTAAAGTAAAATATATTTCACAATAAGAGTTTTTGTTGGTACATCTATAAACAATAGAAAAATTGTAGGGTTTTGCAATGTAGTTTTTATTGATTCTTTGAGAACCTCATATATTTACATAATGTACTTTCATTATATCAATCACCTCTCCTCAACTTCTGCCAGATGTCACCCTACAAAATATTCCTTTTCAATTCTCATGTGCTTTTTTTTTTAAACAAATCACTGTCTGATTTGTGCAGCCAGTATTCATGTGAGCATGGTCATCCACTAGAGTATGGTCAATTACAAGGAGACAAACCCCTGAAGGAACTGATCCTCCCTGCCCTAGCAAACATCACCTTTCAGTAGCTCATCAGCTAGGAGTAGAATCTAATGAGACCCTGCCCCCTATATCCATGCTGGAATATTGACTGGGTTAATTTTGTATAGGTCTTGTACAAACGGCTGTTGTGAGTCTATGAATGCAAAGGCCATGTCATGTTGAGAAGACACTATTCCATAGCCTATACTCCTTCCTGAACTCTGGCTTTAACAGGCCTTCTTCCTCTTCTGTGAAAAAAGAATTTAAATTTAAAAAAAAACGTGGTTTTTAATTTTTCCATGAATTTTTTTCTCAAAGCAGTTTATTGAGCCAAAAATATAATTGTATTAAATATAGGTGTGATTGTAAATTGTTCACATGGTAAATCAGCTAAGATTATTATTTAGATTCATTATATGTATTTAGATATTTTAATGATGTTTTCATTTATATTAATCATTAATCACTGTAGTTCAAGTGACTGAATAATGCATAAACTCTATGTGTGTCTGTGAATCTCATTGAATTTAACTGCTAGCATGAGATTAGGCAATTTAGTCAAAACCAGAATTTGGGGGAAGATTCACTCCTTTGTACTTTCCTATAATAAATAAGAAATAACTGTTGAACAATATTATCTTTTAATATACAAGATTATTTGTCTTCTGAAGATAATTTGAATTGGGTTATAGGCACTTGGGGTACATATTAAAAGTAAGAATAATAAAGGGGCACAATGGAGCGTGTCTGTGTGTTAGTATGAGAACTATACCCTACAGAGTATAGAAGCACGTTTGATCTGTTGTTAAAACATGTCTGTACAGCCGGGCGGTGGTGGCGCACGCCTTTAATCCCAGCACTCGGGAGGCAGAGCCAGGCGGATCTCTGTGAGTTCGAGGCCAGCCTGGACTACCAAGTGAGTTCCAGGAAAGGCGCAAAGCTACACAGAGAAACCCTGTCTCGAAAAACCAAAAAAAAAAAAAAAAAAAAAAAAAAAACATGTCTGTACATGATTTAGTAAGTGGTGTGGTTTGAATAAGAATGCCCCCCCCCCATAGGCTCATACACTTAAATGCTTAGGCATCAGTGAGTAGCACCATTTCTAAGGGATTAAGAGGTGTGGCCTTGTTGGATGAGGTGTGTCACTGGAGGGGAGCTCTGAGGTTTCCAAAGCCCAGGCTCAGTGTCTCTCTTTTTCTCTACCTGCTGATCAGGATATAGCTCTGAATTACTGCTCCAGCACCTGCCTGCATGCCACAATTTTCCCCACTATGATGATAATAAAATTAAACTCTGAAGTTGAAAAATAGTCCCCATAAAATGTTTTCTAAGAGTAATTTTTGCCATTTTCTTTTTTTTCTTTTACTTTTTCATTTCTAACTTATTTTATTTTGTTAATTCTTTTCATTTATTTTACATACTGACCACAGTTTCCCCTCCCTCCTCTCCTCCCATGCCCATTCCCCACCTCCTATCTACCTACCTCTCTATCCACTCCTTCTCCATCACCATTCAGAAAGGGGCAGGCCTCCCATGGGCTTGAACAAAATATGGCACACCAAATTTAGGCTCCCTCCCCTGTATCAAGGCTGGGCAAGGTAATCCAGAATGGGGAACAGGTTCCCAAAGGCCAGCTAAGTGCCAGGAACAGGTCCTGATCTCACTGCTAGGACCCTTACAAACAGACCAAGCTACAAAACTGTCACACACACACAGAGGGCCTAGCTAGGTCCCATGTAAGCTCCTTAACTGTTGGCTCAGAGTCTATGAGCTCCCATAAGCCCATGTCAGCTGTCTCTGTGGGTTCCCCCTTCATGACCTTGACCCTCCTGGCTCTTACAATCTCTCCTCCCTTTTTTAAGCAGGACTCCTGGAGCCCTGCCAAGTGCTTGGCTATGGATCTTTGCATCTGCTTCTATCAGTTACTGATAAAGGCTCTCTGATAACAATTAAGATAGTCACCAATCTGATTACAGTAGATGGCCAGTTGAGGCACCCTCTCCACTATTGCTAGGAGTCTTAGCCGAGGTCATCCTTGTAGATTCCTGGGGGTTTCCCTGGCACCAGGTTTCTCCTGAACCATGCAACAGGCTCCCATATCAAGATGTCTCTTTCATTATTCTCCCCCTCTGTGGTCCCCAAACCTGCCTCTCACACAGCAGTAGAACACCAACTAAGACAGTAATTTAGGCCAGAACTGAGGGTATTGCTGTGACAGACCTGACCATGCTGTTTGTTAGTGTAATTGGGTTTTTGAGACTTTGGATTAAGAAAACAGTTGAACATTTTACGTGAGGCTTAATGGGCAATATTAGTAGGAACTTAGAAGACAGTGGTGCTCAGAACAATGTAGATTACAACAGCCTGGCTCAAGAATTTTTAGAGGAGAAGAATATTAGTAACTGTCCTAGAGACTGTTCTTGTGATATTTTGGCTAAGAATGTGCCTGCCCTCTATCCTTATCCAAAAAATCTGCCTAAGGTTACAGTGAAGAGTTTTGGGTTAATGGCATTGGCAAGGGGGATTTCAAGACAGCCTAGTATTGATGCTGTTGTGTGGTTATTAGTAGTCACTCTTATGCAGATCTAAAATAAAAAGGAGCAAGCTAAACATGGAGCACCAGGAAGTGCAATGAAGCTAAGTACAATATGCAAGGAGATAGAATATTTAAAGGAAAAAAGCCTGCTACTAAATAGAATAAAGAGAACGGTGTCCTCAGGGCAGCTGAACTTCCAACTTCTAAAAAGGAATTAAAGAAAAGCTTAATAAGTGAATACAGCCATCAACAACAGAAAGCTGATGTGTTGTGATTGAATGAGGGGGGCCATGTTCCAACACCAGGAAGCAGCAAAATTTGGCAATGTCAGCCACATGATTCTGGCTTTAGAGTTAAGGATACAAGACAAGAGTTGTAGAATCTATCTCCTTGACTATGGAAAACCACTAAGACCAAACATACACCAGTGATGTCCCTGCATGGATTCCCAGAGAAATCACTGCATGAAGCTATGAAGGTGAATTTTGGATTTCATTGGATACCCCAAGATTTTGGATGGGATAGAGTCATGGAATACATGCCATGGAAAGCTGCAGACCTGGTGTGGAGACACCCCAAGTGACAGAAGTATGTTGCAGTCAAAAAAGCTGAAAGGTATTAGAGATCTGAAGAACTCTGATATCAGACACAGAGATACAGAATTTGGAATTTGCCGTACTGGTTTTCAGTCTTACTTTGATCCAGTATTTTCTTGCTATTCAACCTTTCCTTCCTTTTGGAATGGCAATATATATCCTGTGCCATTGTATGTTGGAAGTATATGATCTGTTTTTTCATTTTGATTTTGTAGGGGGTTACAGTTATGAGATTGCTATGAGTCTCAGAAGAGATTTTGAACTTTGAAGTTTTAAACAGTGTTGAGACTGTAATAGATTATGGAGACTTTTGAGGTAGATGTAATGCATTTTTACATTATGATAATGTTTCAGACCTATGGGAGCCAGGCAGTGCAATGTGGTGGTTTAAATAAGAATGGCTCCCATAGGCTCATATATTTGAATGCTTAGTCATTGGCAAGTGGCACTACTTGAGAAGGATTAGGAGATATGGCCTTGTTGGAGGAAATGTATCACTGGGGGTGGGCTAAGCTCTTATCTCAAAAGCTTGAGACATGCCCAGTATCTCACTCTCTTCCTGCTGGTTGCAGATCAGAATGTAGAACTCTCAGTTACCTCTCCAGTACCATGTCTGTCTGCATGCAGCCATGCAGCCATGCTCTCCATCATGATGATAATGGGCTAATCTCTGAAACTGTGAGAAAACTCCAAATGAATACTTTCTTTTATGAGAGTTGCCGTGCATGGTCAAGGAGTCTCTTCACAGCAATAGAACACTGACTAAGAAAATAAGCTGACAAAACTGTGTATAATCTTGTTAGTCTGAGTGTCCCAAAGCTGCAGTAAGTTCCTGTAAACACTTTTTCTAGTTTGATTCCCCTTGTGAAATATAAATTCATAAGTGTTGGCTATGCACCAGGGAAAATATGGCATGGTAGCCAGAAAGATCTTGAGCTGAAAGGGTATATACCACAGATGATACACTTGAGAAATAAACAGAAGTAGAAAGAAAATATAGAAATGAAGCAAAAGATAGAGAACATCTACAAAAAGGAAAAGTCGATGCTTTCATGTGTAGGCAGGCAAAGCTATTATATTGATAGATACTACAGGTAATTGATGAAAATATTAATGTGAATTGGGTAAGGAAAGGGATAGTGAAGCCTGCTGGAAATAATTTATAGAGAAAAAAACTCACAAAAGAAAATGGTTTTCCAAGGAAGGTGATAAATTTGAATCAGGGCTGTGAAATGACAGCTTGAGCTTCATAATTCTAGCTTTAGCGGTCCTCCCATTGAAACACTCTGCCATTCTTTATCATCATAATACTCTCTCTGCTACCAATGCACTGATGTTAAAGGTCATTCACAAAATGTAGGTTTTCAATGCTTGTCTAATTAATCCATCAAATATAACTGTTTTGTAAAATTAAATTACTTAGTGTTTCATATATTATTGAATTACATACAATTTTGTTGTATTTCCTATTGTCTTAAAAATATAGTAGTGAACTGTTCCCTGAGACAGAGTCCGCCAGCACCCAATTGAACTAAGAGGTGAGTCTTTATCCTCATACCTGAACACCCCAGCCCCTAGGCTTTGGGTCTAGGGACGCAACCTACACCTGAACACCACCACTCATTGCAGTCCCAGTTACAGGCCAGTTGGCAGGCAGTCCTCCTGCAGGCAGGTAAGACTACCACCATCCCCCAAGAGACCCTGCAACACACAAGCCTCACTTCCCCCAAATCCCACCGACCCTCTGAGACTCCAACTGTTCCCTAAGACAGAGCCTGCCAGTGCCTGACTGGACTAAAAGGTGAGTCTTTGTCTAGATGGGGTCGAAGGGCACAACCCTGAGCTCCCACACAACCACCCATTGCAGTCCCAGTCTCAAGCCAATAGGCAGGCCTCCTGCAGACCATCAGACCCTGTAACCACACCTCATCAGAACCACAAGCCACACCTCCCCCAAACCCCACCCACCCTCCAAGACTGCAAGTGTTCCCTGAGACAGAGCCTGCCAGTGCCAGATTGCACTAAGAGCTACTCCCTGAGACAGAGCCCATGAGTGCCAATTGGACTAAGATCTGCTCCTTGAGACAGAGTCCCTCAGCACCGATTAGACCAAGAGCTCCCACTGGACCAAGAGTATACATCAGAACAAGAGAGGCTCTCTCAGACACAGACACTGCTTCCACCAAGTGGAGAAAGAGATGGGTAGATGCCAGTGCAAAAATACAGTCAACAACAAAAAAAACCAGTATGGCACCATCAGAACCTACTGCAGCAAGACCTGAACATCCCAACACAGAAGAAACAGAAGAAATCGACCTTAAAAATGACCTTAAGAAGATGATAGAGATCTTTAAAGAGGAAATGAAAAATTCCCTTAAAGAATTCAAGGAAAAGTCAAACAAAAAATGGGAAGAAATCAGTAAATCCCTTGAAAGCCAAGAGAGAACAATTAAACAAGTGAGGAAAACAGTTCAAGATTTGAAAACTGAAATCCAGACAATAAAGAAGACACAAACTGAAGGAATGCTGGAAGTGGAAAATCTGAGTAAACGAACAGGAACTACAGATGCAAGCATAGCCAACAGAATGCAAGAGACGGAAGAGCAGATCTCTGGCATTGAAGATACGATAGAGGAAGTAGATTCATCAGTCAAAGAAAACACTAAAGCCAAAAAAGTCATGACCCAAAATGCCCAGGAAATTTGGGACACCATGAAAAGATCAAACCAACAATTAATAGAGATAGAAGAAGGAGAATACCAACTCAAAGGCATAGAAAATATATTCAACAAAATCACAGAAAACTTTCCCAACCTAAAGAAGGAAATGCCTATAAAGATATAAGAAGTTACAGAACACCAAACAGATTGGATCCAAAAAAAAGTCCCCTCACCACATAATAATCAAACCACTAAACATACAGAATAAAGAAAAAATATTAAGAGACAGCCCGAACTGACCTACTCTGGTGATAGGATGGCCAAACACCCTAATTGTCGTGCTAGAAACCCCATCCAATGACTGAGGAAATTGGATGCAGAGATCCACAGCTAGGCCCCGGGTGGAGCTCTGGGAGTCCAATTAGCGAGAAAGAGGAGGGTTTATATGAGCAAGAATTGTTGAGACCAAGGTTAGATAAAGCACAGGGACAAATAGCCAAACAAATGGAAACACATGAACTATGAACCAATGGCTGAGGGGCCCCCAACTGGATCAGGCCCTCTGAATAGGTGAGACAGTGGATTGGCTTGATCTGTTTGGGAGGCATCCAGGCAGTGGGACCCGGTCCTGTGCTCAGTGCATGAGTTGGCTGTTTGAAACCTGGGGCTTATGCAGGGACGCTTGGCTCGGCCTGGGAGGAGGGGACTGGACCTGCCTGGACTGAGTCTACCAGGTTGATCTCAATCCTCGGGGGAGTCTTTGCCCTGGAGGAGATGGGAATGGGGGGTGGCCTGGGGGGAAAGGGAGGGGGGTGGGCGGGATAAGAACAAGGGAATCCGTGGCTGATATGTAGAATTAAATTATATTTTTAAATAAAATAAAATTAAATTAAAAAAAGAAAAAATATTAAGAGCTGCAAAGGAAAAAGGCCAAGTAACATATAAAGGCAGACCTAGAAAAATAACACCTGACTTCTCAATGAAGACTCTAAAAGCCAGAAGGACCTGGACAGACGTTATGTAGACACTAAGAGAGCATGGATGCCAACCCAGACTATTATACCCAGCAAAACTTTCAATTAACATAGATGAAGTAAAGAAAATATTCCATGATAAAGCAAGATTTAAACACTATCTTTCCACAAATCCAGCCCTACAGAAAGCACTAGAAGGAAAAACCCAACCTAAGGAAGTTAGATACACCCATGAAAACATAGGCAATAGATAGTTCCACACCAACAAATACGAAAAAAGGGAAATATACAATACTACCACCAAAAAAAAATAACAGGAATTAACAATCACTAGTCATTAGTATCCATTAATATCAATGGTCTCAATTCCCCTATAAAATGAGACAGGCTAACAGAATGGATATGAAAACAAGATCCATCCTTCTGCTGCATACAAGAAACAAACCTCAACTTCAAAGACAGACACTACCTCAGATTAAAAGGCTTGGAAAAGACTTTTCAATCAAATGGATTTAAGAAGCAAGCTGGTGTAGCTATCTTAATACCTAATAAAATAGACTTCAAACTAAAATCAATCGAAAGAGATCAAGAAGGACATTACATATTTATCACAGGAAAAATCCGACAAGATGAAGTCTCAATTCTGAATATTTATGCCCCAAATACAAGGGCACCGACATTTGTAAAAGAAACATTACTAAAGCTTAAATTGCACATCAAACCCCATACACTAGTTATCGGGGACTATGGGGGTCCAGCCCCTCGATAGTCCCCTCCCAGGGTCCGGGAAGAATCTACAACCAGCTGATAATTAATCTTTGATGAGAAGAAATGAATCTATGTACACGAAACTCCTTAGTCCATAAACTTTATTATTCTGTGTCAGTTACAAGCTTATATTCTGCGCTCATATTTAGGTCTTTTCTTGCCTGATTTCTCTCTACACTTGTCCGCGGTCCCCTCTGGGTTCTATCTTAATTCCTTCATCTTGTTCTGCCCCTTCTAGGGTCTCATCCATCTTGTTCCTTCCCATATCATCTTTTCTCCCATCTCCTTCTCTCTCCTCATCTCGTTCTTCCTCATCTTGTTGTTCCCCATCTGGCTCATCCTCATCTTCCATCTCATTCCTCTAGTACTCTCTTCTAGCCCTTCAATCTAGTTCTTCCCCATCTCAGTTTGTTCCTCTCAAGTTCTTACCCGTCTAGTTCTTCCATTCTCTTTTCTCTTCTCTGACCCTCTGCCCTGGAGGTCCCAGTATATATAAGGAGGGTCCGAGCTAAATTGTGTAAAGCTATTACTTAACGTCCACCTGACCTAGGCGGTGTCTCCTTGTCGAATTTACCTTAAGTCAGGAGACTTGTATGTGGGCTGTTATCACTGTTAGTCCTCGGAAATTGGGCAACCACCTGGGCGGTGTCTCCTTGTGGAATTTACCTTAAGTCAGGAGACTCGCCTGTGGGTGGTTATCACTGTTAGTCCTCGGAAGTTGGGCAACCACCTGGGTGGTGTCTCCTTTAGCCCTTGAAAGTGGCTAGGGGAGTTATCTGATTCCAGAGAAAGCCTTTCCTGAGGCTGTTCTCCAAATGCCTGGAATGTGTATGTCTAGAGAGTGATCAGTCCACATTGTTAGCCGTTCTTAGGGAAAAGTCAATTGGGAAAACTATGAAGGCACACATGATTTTCATAACAGAAGACAGCTGATATATAACAAGCCAAGTAACACCAAAAACTCCTTGGGATTTGGCTTCCTCTGGAGGAATTCCCTGATTCCTCCAGGTAGTGACTTTGCCATAACCAGCTGAGTTCTTATGATATATTCCTGCGGCCCGCAGCAACTAGTAGTGGGAGACTTCAACACCCCATTCTCACCAATGAACAGTTCTGCCAGACAGAAACTTAACAGAGAAATAAGGGAACTTACAGACATTATGACACAAATGGACTTAATAGATATCTACAGAATATTCTACACTAACACAAAAGAATATACCTTCTTTTCAGCACCCTATGGAACCTTCTCCAAAATCAACCAAATTCTTGGTCACAAAACAAATGTCAACAGATACAAAACAATTGGAATAACCTCCTGTATATTATTGGACCACCATGAATTAAAGTTAGATTTCAACAACAAAAATTACAGAAAACCTACAAACTCATGGAAACTGAATAATACCCAATTGAACCACCAATGGGTCAAGGAAGAAAGAAAGAAAGAAATTAAAGATTCCCTAGAATTCAATGAAAACAAATTTACAACATACCCAAACTTATGGGACACTATGAAAGCAGTGCCAAGAGGAAACTCATAGCACTAAATGCCTACATAAAGAAGTTGGAGAAATCTCACACTAGTAACTTAACAGTAAACCTGAAAGCTCTAGAACAAGAAAAAGCAAACTCACCCAGGAGAAACAGATACCAGGAAATAATCACTTTGAAAGCTGAAATCAATCAAATAGAAACTGTAGCTAGAGTTTTCCTGGCCCACAGTCAGGACAAATCTCTCTCACCCGCCAGTCCCGCAGCCACTCAGACCCAACCAAGTAAACACAGAGACTTATATTGCTTACAAACTGTATGGCCGTGGCAGGCTTCTTGCTAACTGTTCTTACAGCTTAAATTAATCCATTTCTATAAAATCTATACCCTGCCACGTGGCTTGTGGCTTACCAGCGTCTTCACGTGCTGCTTGTCATGGTGGTGGCTGGCAGTGTCTCCTCCCACCTTCCTGTTATCTCCTTTCTTCTCTCTGTTAGTCCTGCCTATACTTCCTGCCTGGCCACTGGCCAATCAGTGTTTTATTTATTGACCAATCAGAGCAATTTGACATACAGACCATCCCACAGCAAGAAACAAAGAGAACAATGCAAAGAATCAATGAAACAAAGAGTTTGTTCTTTGAGAAAATCAACAAGATAGACAAGCCCTTATCCAAACTAACCAAAAATCATAGAGAGAGCATCCAAATTAACAAAATCAGAAATGAAAAGGGAGACATAACAATGGACAATGAGGAAATCCAGAGAATCATCAGGTCATATTTCAAAAACCTGTACTCCACAAAATTGGAAAATATGAAAGAAATGGACGATTTTCTGGATAGGTACCCCATACCAAAGTTAAATCAAGACCAGATAAACTATTTAAATAGACCAATAACCCCTAAGGAAATAGAAATGGTCATTAAAACTCTCCCAACCAAAAAAAAAAGCACAGGACCAGATGGTTTCAGCACAGAATTCTACCAGATTTTCAAAGAAGAGCTAATACCAATACTCTTCAAATTGATCCACACCATAGAAACAGAAGGAACATTACCAAATTATTTTTATGAGGCTACAGTTACCCTGATACCCAAACCACACAAAGATGCAACAAAGAAAGAGAATTACAGACCAGTCTCCCTCATGAACATTGATGCAAAAATGCTCAATAAAATACTGGTTAACCGAATGCAGGAACACATCAAAAAAATTATCTACCATGACCAAGTAGGCTTCATCCCAGGGATGCAAGGATGGTTCAACATACAAAAATCTGTCAATGTAATACACCATATAAACAAACTGAAAGAAAAAAAAAAACACATGATCATCTCATTGGATGCTGAAAAAGTCTTTGACAAAATCCAACACCCCTTCATGATAAAGGTTCTAGAGAGATCAGGAATACAAGGAACATTCCTAAACATAATAAGGGAAATTTACAGCAAGCTGACAGCCAACATCAAATTAAATGGAGAGAAACTCAAAACAATTCCACTAAAATCAGGAACAAGACAAGGCTGTCCACTCTCCCCATACTTATTCAATATAGTACTTGAAGTTCCAGCTAGAGCAATAAGACAACAAAAGGAGATCAATGGGATACATATTGGAAAGGAAGAATCAAACTTTCACTATGTGCAGACAATATAATAGTATACATAAGTGACCCCAAAAATTCTACCAGGGAACTCCGACAGCTGATAAACTCCTTCAGTAAGGTGGCAGGATACAAGATTATCTCAATATAAATACTTTTGTAATATTAATTTATTTTGTAATATTAGCATTTTTTCAATGTCAGAATGTTATCAGTTAGCAAATTTGCCCTTATTAATCATTGATTACATATAAAAAGTAGGAATTCAAACAGTTATCTGGTGTCTGAATGTCGTCTCACAATCTATGATATTAAATTTCAAAGTTTTCTCCAGAAAGTAACACAGCATTCCCAACAGAAATGAAAACATCCTCTTTCAAGGATTTTTGATAAAATTGGAGAAAACTCACAGGAAGTCTGATTTATATGAGCAGAGACTCAATAAAGAAAGTTAAGAGCATTCAGAAACTGAATATTCATTTGAATCTTTTGGTCAGAAAACATGTAATATACTCAAATTTACACCCTAAAGTTTTATTCCATAAGTAGAAGATAAAACACTAATGAGAGCGAGAAATAACATGTACTAAGGCACCTCTGTTAACAGTTGCACAGAATCTTCTCATATATTATTTCATTTTTAAATACTACAATGATTTTAAATAGATGTTGTAATTATTACCTTTCATAAATTGAGATTCTGGTGTTTACTGTCCATTCTGTTAAAAATTAACAGAGTCATAGGCTCTGAGGTTTGAATACTTGGTTCTTGGTTGTTGGCCCTATTTTGTAAGTCTCCTTGTGAGAGAAACCCTGTGACTGGGGGAGTATTTTGAGAGTTTATAGACTCTAGCCTATTCTAGTTTGCTCTTTCTGTTTGCAGTTAAAGATGTGACCTCTAAGCTTGCTGCTCACTTGAAGCTTCCCTGTGATGGTGATGGACTCTCATCCCTCTAGAACTATAAGATTAGATAAGTCAATCCTTCCTTATATATATGAGGTTCCTTGGATAGTTATCTTACACAAATGCATACTAGGTTTTGCTTTGTTTAAGTGCTTGTTTTTAGTGTATCAAGGAAAACTTGTACTTACCGAAATAACACACAAGGGCTCTAAAGCATGACAATTACTTTTTGAATCTGTAACACTGACCAACCTATTAAGTCTTGAGATAACTCAAAGGATTGCATTTGCAAATAAGACATACATGATTCATGAAACTTATTTACTATAAAAATTTACTAGTAATTTCAAATATATATATACACAACTAATAAGATTTAGGATTTATCAATGTCTACTTTAGTCCTTTAAGCTCAGATACTCACTAAAAAAATATTCAAGGTACCACAGAAATTAGAGAGTACTTACAGTATTAAAATCTTTTTGCCCAGGAAACTGTGTATATTGAGTGACATTGTCAAAGAATGCACACAGTCCTAGGAAAAAAATATTAAGTTGCATTTTTCTTTTGTTCTGTTAATTTTTTAAGCTTTATTTTCATTTTTATGTATAGAGGTATTTTGCCTGCATGTGTGTCTGAGTACCGTGTAGTGTAGTGCCCATGTTTGCCATGTGTACCGTATGGGTGTAGTGCCCATGATTGCCCTGTGTGTCTGTGTACCGTGTAGTGCCCATGGCTGCCATGTGTGTCTGTGCACCATGCGGGTGCAGTGCCCATGGTTGTCATGTGTGTCTGTGTACTGTGCAGGTGTAGTGCCCATGGTTGCCATGTGTGTCTGTGTACCGTGTGTCTGTGTGCCCATGGTTGCCCTGTGTGTCCGTGTACCGTGCGGGTGTAGTGCCCATGGTTGCTATGTGTACCATGTAGGTGTAGTGTCCATGGTTGCCATGTGTGTCCGTGTACCATGTGTCTGTGTGCCCATGGTTGCCCTGTGTGTCTGTGTACCGTGCGGGTGTAGTGCCCATGGTTGCCATGTGTACCATACGGGTGTAGTGCCCATGGTTGCCATGTGTACCATACGGGTGTAGTGTAGTGCCCATGGTTGCCCTAGAACTGGACTTGCAGATGGTGGTGAGCTGCCATGTAGATGCTGTCAATTGAACCCAAGCCCTCTCTGGAAGATCAGCCAGGATTCTTAACCACTGAGCCGTCTTTCCCCAACACTAGGTTGTTAAAGCACAATCTTAAACCAGACCTACCCTGCCCAAACATAAGAACCCATTCCAGGGAAATGCCATCCGTTTACCTGAGGGGAGGGCAATTGTTCACATTCATTTTATCTGGTAAGATTTTACGAATCACTTACCTTATTTTCCCTCAGAAACACTTACCACCTCTCCTTTTAATTGGAAGAGAAATGGAAATAAACCTAGCTGCTTTATAAAGGCCCAATGAGATAATTCATGCAAAGAATTTTACCCAACACTTACCAAATTTAAAAACACAATTACGAATTCTGACCACGCGAGTGTGATGCACGCCTGAAATCCCAGCCACTTGGGAAGCTGAGGTGTGAGGACCAATAAACACTACACGGTTGCTTAGGTGGGAGTTAGTGAGCGCCGGAAAAGTATGTAAATCAGTGAGACACTAGCTCACCATCAGAACTGCAGATAGCAATAATTATAACCATCATCAACCTTCCTATTTTCATCCATAGTTTACAAATGACTAGCCATAATGTGCATAAAACTTGGTCATGTTTAATGTGGAAAAATATAAAATTGTTGCTCTCTTGTTTCAGTCACTTTTGGTTTAATCGCTAAGCAGAAAATACCTTCATAGCAAGCACGGTTTTCTTTTAAAAAGATACTGACTATAAATTATTGTCCCTAGTTCACAAAAAAGTTAAAAGGTTGAAATAAAGTAGAGTAACAAGTATATTACTTAATATTACTAACTTTAGGAAATGATAATTTATTATTAGTTCTCTGATAAAGACCACCATAACATGAAGCAAAGTTTTCTGGCATATCTTTTGTAGCAGAGTACGATCATAGAATTGCTTTAAAATTTTTAAAGAAAATTTAGTTTAAGTATCTGAGTCTTAAAAATCAAAGTTAGAAAAATCAGTTGCCTTACTATTTCTGTTATAAAAGAAAGGAAAATACATTAAATCCAATATTATAAAGTGCCATAAGAACTGCTTCATAAAGATATTGTTCCAAACAATGGTTTGGGGATTTGAAGGTTATCTAACCCATAACAAATTTGATTTTAAATAACTGCAAATCTAAAACAGGTGTAGAACATATCTGAAATGAAGCACCTATGTGTTGTGAACTTACAGGTATTTAGCCTTTAAATAACACATTTTCTCTGAGCTTTCTTTTCTTCTTTGCTTGAAGGAAGCATTTTACTTTTGTATCGATAAAATCACAGAAAAGAAAAACTTACAATTTGAATGGTCCTTTAATGGAAATCTCTGAATGATTTCTATCTTTAATAATATTTACTCCCTGGGCCAGGACAGAAAAGAATCATTAAGACCACTACAAAGATCATACCATGTGTGGCAGTGGGGCACATGCCTATAATCCCAACAGTCCAGAGGCTGCTGCAGGAGGATTGTGAATTCAAGACCAGCCTGGGCTACATAGTTAGATCCTTTCTTAAATGCACAGACACACACAAAGCAGTATACTTATAGATGGATTTTTCTTGGATCACCAGCCCTCAAATCATGACACAGAAACATTATTAATTATGAAAGCTCGGCTTTAGCTTAGGCTTTTTTTTTTTTTTTGGTTTGTTTGTTTGTTTATTTTTCAAGACAAGGTTTCTCCGTGTACCTTTGGTGCCTGTCCTGGATCTTGCTCTGTAGACCAGGCTGGCCTCGAACTCACAAAGATCCAACTGGCTCTGCCTCCTGAGTGCTGGGATTAAAGGGATGTGCCACCACCACCCGGCATAGGCTTGTTTCTAACCAGTCAAGTGGTTTGTGGCTTTTATCTCTGCTCCTACATGTCCTGCTTCCTCTGCATCTGGCTGGCAACTCCCCCTCATCTAGATTCATCTCTTCTTTTCTTTCTGCCCGGAAGTCCGGCCTAATCTCTTCCTGACCAGCTATTGGCCATTCAGCTCTTTATTATACTAATCATAAGGTGGCTTGGAAAAGACACATCTATACAGTGTACAAAAATATTATTTCACAACACATATCTTTCTGAGTCAATACCTTAAAACTTTATTGTGGTATTTTTGTGTAAAACTTTCAAAAAAGGTAGCAGCATTAACTAAAATACTTTATGAGGAGAGTGAGAGAAAAAGAGATAAAGAACCAAAGATATAGTAAATACAGAGTGAAGCAACTTAAGGATGTATACAGTATCTTATTAAGTGAAAATGAGTGAATTTATAACATTTACAAAGATTCTTTCAAAGTGCATCATGAACCAAAACCCAACAATTTTCTGCCTGTAGGATGTCTTAGTTAGAGTTTCCATAACTGTGATAAAACACCATGACCTAAAGCAATTTAAAGAGGAAAGGTGTAATTTGTTTTACATATTCTGAGCCACAGTTTACTGAGGAAAGCCAAGACAGGAAGGCCAACAGGACAGGAAACTGGAGGCAGAAGCTGATGCAAAGACTGTGAGGAGTGCTGTTTACTGGCTTGCTCTCCAAGGCTTGCTCAGCCTAAATTTTTATACACCCAGGACCACTTGTGAAAGAGTGGCACCATCCACAGTGAGATGTATCCTCCCATATTAATTGCGAATTTTAAAAAATGTACCACAGGCTTGCCCACAGGCCAAAATAGTGGGTCATTTTCTCATTTGAAGGTTCCCTCTTCCCAAATAATTCTAGCCTGTGCCAAGTTGACACAAATCTAGTCAAAATCGAGGGACTATATCTAAAACAGCACAATTGAGAAGAAGTTTCAAGAAAGAGATTGGAAAGAGTGTGACAAATGTACACAAGTAGGAGCCGAACAGCGTGAGCAACTGATAGCTGACAAGACACTTTCACATAGAGAAGCCTCAGCATGGAAAAGATGCTAGAGAGGGGCTGTGTTATTTTATTTCTTACAGAATGTCTCCAAAGATGCACTTTATTCTCAACTTCATTATTTGTGAAGACACACTAAAGATAAAGCTTTTCTCTGACGGTCCACTAATTAGGTGGAAATATTAGCAGCAACGTAAAATCAAGCCCTAAGTGATAAGCAGCTACCTTAAATAGCACTGTGATCCCCTGCAATGTTAATATAAACAGCCAGCTGGCAGGAGATGATAAGGATGTAGTAATATTTTAATTGGCACTTGTTCTGCACACATACATTAGAATGGTTACAATACCAACTACATGAATCAGTGACAATTATTCCATGTTAACAAAAAAACAAATTTCCTTTAACTCAGTATTATGAAGATTAAAAAGTAAGGAAATTACAAAATTGCAATTAGAGCCACTTTATTTAAATGCATTAAAATGAATGTTTATTCTCTGAAAATATTGAAAAGCACCACCTTATTTCTGTGGTAGTTGCATGTGATATGATGTGGTTTTGAAAAGACAAGAACAACAAAAACCCTGTGAACTCAATATTCATTTCAGGCTAATAAGAATAAATGTGAATTATTAGACAGTTTGCACGATAGTGTGCTTTGTGAAAATTTGATTTGGGTTACAACTTTAAACACTATTATAATTTTTTGTTTTTATTTTTTTCATATAATTTAACTTGTTCAGTATTCCTCTCTCCAAGCTCCTCTCAGGTTCTCCCCCATTTTCCTATCCACCCAACTTAATGTTCTATCTCTAAAACTAATACAAAATACACAAAAACAAAAATCAAAACATTCAACAAACCAGTAAGACAAAAAAAAGCCAAAATAAAACAAACAAAAATCTTAAAAAGAAAGAAACTATGGAGTTCATTTTGAGTTGGTCATCTACTCCTGGGCATGAGGCCTCCCTGGAGTGTGGTTGATATACCCATCTCTGTAGCTGGAGTTTTCTCCAGTCCCACTCAGACCCAAGTAAACACACAGAGACTTATATTACTTATAAACTGTATGGCCATGGCAGGCTTTTTGCTAGCTAGAGCTTAAATTTTAAATTAACCCTTTTCTATTAATCTATAAGTTGCCAAGTGACTTGTGGCATGGCAGCAGTGGCGGCTGGCAGCATCTCCTGACTTAGCCTTCCACCTCCCAGAATTCTCCTCTCTCTTTGTCCTGCCTATACTTCCTGCCTGGCTACTGGCCAGTCAGCACTTTATTTATTAACCAATCAGAGCAATACATTTACAGCATACAGATATCCACAGCACCTCTCAGAGCCGAGACTCCATCTGGCTTAAACTCGTATAGGCCTTGTGCTTGCACAGTCTTTTTGAGTTCATGTTTATCAGCTGTTGAGTATGGAAGACACTGTTTCTTGGGGTTATTCAAAACCTCTGGCTCTTACAATCTTTTCAACTCCTCTTCAGACAGATCCCTAAGCCTTTAGGGGAGAAGTCTGATGCACACATTCCATTTAGCACTGAGTGATCCAAAGTCTTTCACTCTCTGTACAGAGTCTACTTGTGGGTTTCTGTATTATCATCCACTGCAAGAATAAGCTTCTCTGATGAATGTTAAGTAAGACACTGATCTGTGGGTTAGCAATATATCATTATGAATCATTTTACTGCTGTGTTCTTTTAGCAGAATAATATTAGTAGGCTCTCCACTAAGGCCCATGACCTATCTTGCCTCAGGTTTTGGGCCACTTTAGTAGTGTCAGGTATGGGTTCCATCACATAGAGTAGGCTCCACAACCAATAAAAAAAAAAGTGGCTGATTACTCCTGTAACTTTTGTGCCACTATTCCACCAGTATATTTGCAGTAATCGTGTAGACAGATTACTGTTATCATAGCAGAGTGTGTAACTGAGTGTCCTTTGTAATTATCTTTCCCCTCTAATGGTGTGCAGAGTGCCTTCCAGCACCATAGAATCTGATCAGAAGGATGAAGCTTATAGTTAGACACCAGATCTAGTTCTTCATGTTCAATGACATAAATGCTGTCAGCAGCAGTAGGGCCTTAGAAGCTGTTTGTAGAACACAATCAATCACCTTGACAACAGCCTGTGATGCTTTGGGATTTCCATGGGACCATTTTGTCCAACAATTCCACAAAATGCAATCCATTCCCGGCAGTAGAACTTTCACTTGTTGACAGAAAATGTCTAGCTAGGGCATTGTCTCCCCTATTAGCTATCGTAATTCATAATTTTGAAAGTAATCCCATTTCACTCACTCACTCTGCATCCTTATTTATAAAAATATTCAGTTAAATGATATCCAACAGTAATTTCTATACTCACATTTGGAGGGATGTCACTTTTCAGATTATCACATCAATATTTGAAAATAAAAAGCAAGCTATTGACAAGATAGTTATAAATTTAAGGAGGTATTTGGTATACAGAGTTAATAGTTTTAAATGGTCCAGAAAGAGTGCCAATGGGTCAAGGAACCTTTGAAACAAAGTCCTAGTTCTTGACCAGTCAGATGACCGCCTAGAGCCTCCTCTGTCCATACAACTGCTCAAAGACAAGCACCATATATTATACAGCTGTGTTCTACCCTGTCCAGTCATGACTGGCTCAAAGGAGCTGAGAATTTTACAAAATTCGGTTGGATAGTTGAGAACAGGAGAAAACAGGATAAAGTAGAGGACACAGAAAGAACAGGAGAGATACTAAGAGAGAGAGGAGAGAGAGAGAGAGAGAGAGAGAGAGAGAGAGAGAGAGAGAGAGAGAGAGAAAGAGAGAGAGAGAGAGAGAGAGAGAGAAAGAAAAGAAAGAAAGAGAGAGAGAGAGAGAAAGAAGAAAGAAAGAAGAAAGGAAAGAAAGAAAGAAAGAAAGAAAGAAAGAAAGAAAGAAAGAAAGAAAGAAAGAAAGAAAGAAAGAAAGAAAGAAAGAAAGAAAGAAAGAAAGAAAGAAAGAAAGAAAGAAAGAAAGAAAGAAAGAAAGAAAAAGAAAGAAAGAGAAAGGGAAGACTAGAGGAGAATGGAGCAGGCTCTTTTGTTGGATGTGGGTCTGTTGTGGAAAGTTATGAGAGCTGGGTTACAATGTTTCCTTGCAGAAGATGGATACATAGCCTGGCCTTAGACACTAGGTGTGTGTGGAAGCGCTTATAGTTTTTTTGGTGAAGAAACTAGCTGCCTCTTGGCTCTGTTCTCTCAGTCTCCCACCCAGCAGAATTTTACATTTTTCATTTGTTTGTTTGGATTGCCTGAGGGGTGACGGTTTCCAAGAGAACCAGACTTTCGATCAAGGTCGTCACAATCTGCTTCCCTGGGGCCGAATTTCCCAATCTGAGGCACTCAGTCTTCTGCGTGGCCTCCACAGTTCCACGTGGAACGTAAGCTCGTGGGGCCGCAGTGGGCTGGCACCGGTCATTCGGAACTGAGGGACCGCGGTGAAGGAAGCCAGGAAGCGTCAAGGGAGGACGTGAGGCTCAGGCTGTCATGGAGCAGTACCTCAGCGCCTGCTCCAAGACCGCCAAACTGGCTGCCAACAAAGCAGCCTCTGGCAGCCTGACTGAGAGCAGTCAGCAATGCAGAGATGTAAGTGGAGTGGCCTCAGGCCAGTGTGGATGTCCTCTGTCTCAGGCCTGGGAGTAGCCATTGTGGGCCTCGGGCCTGGGAACGGGAATCACCAGCTCCTGTCTGGCTATAGCAGGGTGTCCTAGGCTCGCTAAAGAGAGGCACACTGTGAGTGTGTGCCCTTCAGACCTTACCCTTTGATTCTTGGATTCTGTCCTTGTTAAGGGAGGAGATGGGCCAAAGCAAAAGACTGTTACCGAAAGAAAAGACAAATTATCTGATTCCATTTCACAGGGGGCACACAAAGCCCGAATTCCAGGGGTGGGAGCCGCTCAACTACTAGATCTTCCTCTTGGAGTCAAGCTGCCCGTGATCCCAGGGACTGATACTGTGTATTTTACGACGAATATCGGTGAAAAGGTAAGGCAACTTTTTATAATTACATGAATTGTCTTACATTACAACGCTGTACTCTCCTTGCTGTTAGACAATACAGAGTATATGAGGAGAACGTGTACTGATAGTCAGACATCGTACCAACAGGCATTGTTTAGATTGTGAATAAAGCAATTTCATCCAACATGGCTTTATAGAATCATGATCAAAAGGACTTAGATCGTCAGCCCTATTTTAATTTATAGTACATAACAACATACTAACATTTAATTATAAGCCCTTTATATGCCTATGTATTAGGTTTTTTCTTAGAAACATTTGATTTAAAGGCTATTACTATTTGTTCTTAATCAGCACTAGGATTTTAATCAATACTAACTGGTGCTAAACTCTCGATAAAAGACATTTTTTTTCTTTTGAATCAAACACTATCTCATGCAGTAAATTAAAAAATAGATTTGAAATTATTTTTCATGTTTGGTATTATAATTCTTGTAGATAGAAAAATGCCCTGCTTCTATGATGATGAAACCCCATGATCAGCTTGTCCCTGGTCCTTCCTTCATAGCTTCAGAATGAATTCTTCCAGGCAATATGTTTTAAGTCCATGCAAACAAACAACCATTACTCATTATTTTTATCCAGTTTGTCTCCAAACTTACTCTCCTTTCTTCCTAATTTGTTACTTTGAGTCATTCTAGAGGATCACCAATATATTTTTGCTTAGAATTCACATTTCTTTAGGTTGAATGATGACACTCATCATTTGTATTAAATTCTATGGTACTGTCTACTTCCCTTAAATGCTTAGATTTTTGTCCCATCCCTAACCGCCTCCCGTTCTTGACTAAATAATTCTGAAGAAGACTTATTATATTTTTGTTAAGTGGGTACTTTAATTAATATTGAAAAATGTGTTTGTCATTGCTAAAAGTCAACATCTAAAAAGAGTTGACAGTCAAATGTCATCTAAGAGAGACAATTCTTTCCTTGACATATATTTCTCTTAATGATGTGCACCTCTTATCTGGTCCAATTCTCACTAAATGAGACTTTAAACTACAGGGGGACTGGTGTTCTCTGGGAAGCTTTGGTAGTCATTCAATCCACTTTTCTGATTAGACCTTTTGAAAGGTATTAAACTTGTGGCATTTTATGAAAAGGAAGAGCTACTCTGCTATCTTGCTCCCTTAGGCTTTCTTTTTGCCTTTTGCCTTCTAGTTCTTTTTAGACCCTCTACTCCACCTGATTCTCCAGGATTCAAGAAATGAACAAAGATCACAAACTGGTACCTTCAGGACCCTCTTGATTGGTGCACAATATTATGTAGTAGCGTAAATTGAATTAGAAGCCTACAAACAAAGGCACATGACCTCTGCTTTTCCAGCTCCCCCGACATACTTCAACATCATCACCTGTTTTCTGACTTGGCATTGTATTAGTAAGCATTAAAACTGAAAGAATGCAAAGACAACATTAGCACATTTTTACACATCCTTTTTCAGTTACCTTTTCATCTTTAGAAGTGCTTGTACAAGCTATTATCATTATTCTCCTTTTGAAAAAGTAACTGAGAACTGACACCAAAACCTTACTCAGACAATGTTTTAGTTAATAAATGAGATTAAATAACTTAGGTGTTTCCTTCATAGTAAAAAATAATAGGGAATCACGAACATTAGTTGACTATCTTTCCGTTCATTCTTTTACATGGGTAAGTTTATTATGCTATTTATATTATAATATTTATATTTATATGGTAAAATTGTGTTTATATGTTAACATTTATTGTATGAGGTTGGGTTTGCTGTTAACACAGGACAGGACAAAAACATTTTCTGTAAATATGCCTTAAAATTAATATTTCAATATGTGGAATTATATAACATAGACATTGATTTTCTTTATGACTATAATACTCAAAGTGCTTTGGGTTTGTTAAAAGTCCCAAAACACTATGATTCTTTATCCTTAGTATTTAGCAACTAAGTTCTACACTGTTTTCATGCATTATTTCCATTTAAACTTGGTAAAAGATTTTTCCATTATTTTTCTTCACTTTCAGATGATTGAAACAGAATAATTAATATTATCCTTTTTCCTTTTGTGTATAGTTTCTTGATACAAGGAGAGAAAGAAAAGACAGCATCCAAGCATTGGCTTTATTTCTTAAAGCAAATCATACCCTATTCCCATTCTTTCCCTTCTCTCTGTTTCTCTTTCCCTTCTCTCATGTTTATAAGGTGACACATCAATGAGAGAACTGATTGAGTGGGGCCGACTGTTTAAATTACTTCACATGGGTAAGGGGAAGAAGAGAAACTTACCTGAGTAAATCCTCCTGTGGCTTGCTTATTCCCAGGTCAAATTTAAAGTGCATGTTTGATTTTTCAGTCATGTCAGCAGGTTAATTAAAAGTGAAAATACATTAATTTATATTTGTAATATTTTAATATCTGTGTATGCAGCTTTTTCGACCTTCCTATGATTTTAACCTGAGTGACCCTTACTGTCGACTTTTGGAAACCCAATATAAAAGTCTCCATGATCCACATTTAAGAACATACTATAAGCGCAAAGATATTCTGCGAAGGCTAAAAAAAGGCGGCTACATCACCAGCAATAACAAAGTGAGTTGAAGGGTGCTTTCTTTTTCTTAATCAATGAAAACTTAGACTATTTTGTGTTTGCTCCCCTACCCTAAGGGGAAGCCAGTCCCTTGATGCAAAAACATTGCTCTCACTTCTAACGGAATAAGAAATAATTTCTTCTAGAGTTGAAAATGAGTGACCATGGCTCTGGAACACAGATTTAGGTTACCCCAAATTCCATGATCTAATGTGGAAGTAACATCATGAAGTTTTATAAAACTAAACAAACAAAATCATAAATCAAGAGACCTTTAAAATATGTTGGTGGAAACATCAGAGAAGTGGTTATAGCCAAGCAAAGAAGTCTCAGCTATATGCGTTGGATGCTATGTTAATAGCATTCTTAGCCCTTTGATGAGTAAAAAATAAGGTTTTGCTAATAGATTAAAAGGGGTTTTTAATCTGTTAGTTACAATACAGGTGGGTAAAGAATGTCTCTCCCCCTTAGGATCAATTACACTTAGGCTGCAACACTCCATCCTCACCACATCCCTGAAGTCCTAGTAGGTCAGCCTTGGCAGGTACAGCGTCTTTCTGTAGTGGCACCATTAACATTATTGTAATATTATACTTCTTGATCAGTTTTATAGAATACTCAGAGATCAGAAATGAGTGCTTCTACACGTGATTATTTCCATTACCCTTTATGTTTAACATAAAAAATTATTATCGTCTATTTTAAATAGGCAAAGGTATATTAATGTTCCCAGCTGAATCATAGTTCTCTATTTTCTGTCAGTAATGGT
Organism: Peromyscus californicus insignis; assembly: GCF_007827085.1. Lineage (NCBI taxonomy): Eukaryota > Metazoa > Chordata > Mammalia > Rodentia > Cricetidae > Peromyscus > Peromyscus californicus. Next base: position 59,852,636 of record NW_026294595.1, read on the forward strand.
TCTGTTTTCGTGTATGTGATTTATATTTTTAAAAACTTGAAATAGAAATGTAGGAAATGTAGTTTGTTAGCATCCTGAGATGATATTCTTATTGCATTTGAACATTATATTTATAACCATACTCTAATTATAATTAATTAGATTTATTATTTTAATAACTACAGCTATGTGTGAATAATTACTTCCTTATTATAATAAGAAGAAAATTTTATTTCTAGATAGAAATTCCTTGCTTACAAATGTAGAGGTATCACCTATCAAATTGTTAATAATTTCTCACTCTTCACACCAACGTGTCATTAAAATTGTCATTGTTCTTTTTTTCCTCTAATAAACAACTGTTATGAATTTCAGTCTTTACACATTTAAAATATTTATACATTTTTGTTTCATTTTTAGATTGTATGTAGCTTGAGGGAACTGAATAAATACAGGCAATATCTTACAAGCTTAAAAATAGACTTTGAAAGAAACTATGTAAGAGAACAGGTAAGCTGTGCATTTAAAATCATTGGTTTAAATAGAATACAAAAGATTTTTTTCTCTCTGTGTGTGATATTGTCTAATATTTTGAAGTTTAGTTGCTGATACTCTATGTGAAATTAGGAGCAGAAATGAATAATATTTGGAAGTTGCAACATTTGCCCAATAAGAGAAAAGGGATTAGATCATATCATCAGTACACTGATATTTAGTATTATTATTTATATTTAGTTGTTAATTTAGTAAGCAATTCAGTAAACCAAAAATTTAGTAAGTCAGATAAGCTACTTAGACCTTAGCTGGCACTAGAAGCTGTCTGTAGTACTAGACAAATTCCAAAGCTAAAACCCAAACAGTCTTAGGAACAGCTGAATTCCTTTGTTACATTTGTAATATCCTACATAACACCGAAGAACCAAATAGACTGTGTGTTTGTATCTATATACATAGTCTGTATTCATTCACAAAAATTCATAAAAATGAGACAGAATTCTTAGATTATGCTTGTTTCTTTTAATCTTGAATCAAAGTTGTGTATACCATACATCTCCTCTCTCTCTCTCTCTCTCTCTCTCTCTCTCTCTCTCTCACACACACACACACACACACACACACACGTGTGTGTGTGTGTGTGTGTGTGTGTGTGTGTGTGTGTGTGTGTGATATGTATAACTGGATTCATATTTTTCTTAAGAGTCAACAAAGCTCAAAATGAGGCAAGTGTGTGCTCACAATTTTATATTACCAAGTGAGAATATTAGAGAAAAATTAGAATGACTAAGATCTGTACACACTTGAAATCCCAGCACTCTGTAGGCTGAAACAGAACTGTGAGTTAAAGGCTAGCCTGGGTTATATGTTGTGAGATCTTGTGTCAATAAAACCAAAAATAAATAGAAAAATAGGCAGACAGAAAATGTAGTATTGATGAAAAATTAAAATATTTGTCTCTCATTTTTAGAGAGAGAAAGTCTTATTTTAGTTCTTTTTCTACATTTGAAATTGGTTCAAAATAGAATTAAATGCAGTTAAACAATTTACCATCTGTAAAATATAGGAATTTTAGTGATTGTGTTTCTGGGAAATGTAAAAACATTATATATTTCTGGCATTCTTTTATAAAAAAAAAATAGCAATTGATTACAAAACAGCTACATAAACTGCAAGAAACCAGCCAGTTTCCTCACTGTTCTGACGTCACACGGTTCCAGAACTGGTTGTTACAGGACAACACGCAGTCTATCAAGGACCAAGAACATTTGTTAAGACACAGGTGAGCTTGAAGTTATAGCATTGTGTGTGTGTGTGTGTGTGTGTGTGTGTGTGTGTGTGTGTGTGTGTGAAATGAATTATATTAAAAAGCATTGTAAGCAAGACTTTCATTTTCTTAAGCAGTAAATAATGTTTAGCTCCCCTTCATTCCTGAGTGGAGAGAGAAAGGAAGGGAAATCAAAGAGGTAAAGAGATAAGGAATCTTGGTCCTACAGCTGTGAGTGGAAACTTCTTCCAGGAGAGTTGAGTTTTCTGGGAACCCAAGAGCTAATGAAGTGAGAGCTGGAGGAAGCACCACATCTCAGAGCCATTCTATAAGAGAAATTATTTTAGCAGCAGCTAAAAAGAAAAGCAACTTTTTATAATCACCCTTTAAAAACTGACAGCATTAAATTTGGAGAAATCAGTCCAAATAAAAACAAAGTTTTAGTATATCTGAAGAAAACATAAACATTCTAAAATAACTACAGATTTATTCAGCTATTTCTCATTCGTAATCATTAATTAGCATTACATTACCAAATTTATCTTTCTGAAAGCAAAACGATGTTCCACTCTTCCCTTTACTAAGAGTGAGCCTTTTATGTTACGTGACTCTGATATTGTGCAGTTTTGTTTCCCCACAGTGCCATAAGACACACTGCTGTCCCCGCCTTCAGTGGGAGTTTGTGTTGCTACCAGGAGCCTAGTGCTCACTTCGTCCTGAAAACATTCTTTCAGTGAACGTACTTGAAGCCTTGCTTGTTTTCTGTTGTGTTTGTAAGTCCAGATTCTAAACCCACTGACTTAAACCCACTGACTTACTGTTCACTGTGTAAAACACTGAATCAGTTTGTTCCCACTCTTTCTTTGACCTTGATAACAAATATGCATGCAAAACGAAGAATTAAAAACGAGGCAGACATTATGAGTACGTCTGATCTGAATGATGAATGGAACTGATAAAACAACATCAAAATACAAAACCCCTATGAAATTCTCATGACAAGTCAGGCAGGGCTTGACTTGGAGTATGACGATAAAGTTGAGCTCCCAGTTCACCTGCAATCATATGTTCGTTCTCACTCAGATATCTGGATATGATCAGTAGAGAATTAGAACAGCTTGACCGCACAGCAGAAGAGCAGCGCCTGCTCCGCATGGACAGAGAAGAGCGACGGCAGCGGGAATACACAAGAAAAAAACTTAATCTTCGTAGAAAAATCGAAGAGGTAAGAGGTGAATTAAATGTTATGAGGAATAAAAATGTGTAGTTTTTCCATTTGTGAGTATTTTTAACGGTAGAGGCATATATAACTGCATAATGGACAAATTTTTGTTTTTAAAGATCATTGTAAAAAAGTTACAAAGCGTGGCTTCACGTCTCGTTAAACTTGAATGAGTGTGCATGGGAAATAATTTTTAAGTTATCTTTAGTAAAATTTAACCATAGCTAATTTTTATTTTTAACTAAAAATTAATTTATGTGTGCACACCGCACAGTGCAGTGGGAGAAGTCCGGACAGCTTATGGGAGTCAGTTCTTTCCTCCGGCTACGAGGGTTCTGGCCACTGAACTCAAGTCGACTGGCTTGGCAGCAGGCACCTCACCCCTGAAGCACCTCCCGGCCTCATGTCGGCTTTCTTAATACACGTGCCCTAAGAACAGCCCATTCGAAAAGCACCGAGGACTTGCACATATCCGGCCCGTAACTGTTGGACCCACGACTTGCTGGTTTTTTCTTGGTGGTGGAAACAAAACGCATCTTCCGTGAAAACAAAACGCGCTCTCACCTGCATGGTACTTCTTTGGTCCCTAGGAATGGAAGACAAAGGAGATGCTGCTGCTCTCGAAGATTGGAGAAGATGCCAAGAGAGAGCAGAGGGTGGAGGAACAGAGGCGCAGAAGCCGAGAAGAGAGTGACAGAAAGGTAGTGGAAGCTCTAAGTTCTTTCTTGGGATGGTGGAAGAGAAGCTTGGTTGTTCAGAGTAAACATTTGAGTGACCAAGTATTCAAAAAATATATATTCTGCAAAACTAAATGTTAAAAACTCAAGAAACAAAACCTGGCTATTGCTAAGTGCACGGCCTGTTCATGAACTCCTGGACAGGCTCCAAGAGACCTGCAGGCTTCAGCTTTCTGAGAGCAGACGGGCCTTGTACCCACTGCCATAGCCACTATACCCGGATACGCACACTTTTACATGTCCTGTCTAATGCATTTTTATAATGTAAAAAGCACTGCTCCATTATTTGATGTAACCCCTTTTGGATTTATCTTCACAATACAACAGTAGCTTTAATTCCCATAAAAATCTTACTGTTATAAAAATGTTCTTTTAGAGAACTCTAAGTTTTTGGTAAATTCTTTTTTTTCCTTCATTTTTTAAAAGTTTTATTCCCTTTAAGTTTAATAATATGCTGTGCTTTGTGATTTAGAATGTAAAGCTGTATAAGGAGAAACAGCAGCTTATAGAATCCTTTTACGAGCTTACCATCTGCTAAGTACACACAGACACACACAATGTACAATCTTCTTATAAATATTTATTTACTCCTAAAGTAAGCACATTCTCTTACATCTTTTTAAAAAGACATATTTTTTTTAGTTTATGTCTATGAGTGTTTAACAGCATATATGTACTGTACATTGCGTGTACAGAGGCCAGAAGAGGCAGTCAGGTCCCCTGTAACTTGAGTTACATATGGTTGTGTACCACCATGTAGGTGCTGGGAACCAAATCCAGGTTCTCTGCAAGTGCTCTTAACACGCAAGCCCCCTCTCCTGGTTTTGTTTTTATATCTTATAGATTATTTTGTAGGTTGCTTCTTCATTTAATAAAACACACTAAATGATTTTTCATGTTAATAAGTAGGTCTAAAATTCTAAATTTGGGGTAAATTATTCTTGACAAACTTAGGTATAAAATTTACAAAGTTTGACTTGTATTACAATATTTCATTATACTTAAACTTCATAAAATATTGGAAATTGAAGTGTGTATTTTATTTTCCTATAAAATATCATAAATTGGGCCGGGCAGTGGTGGCGAATGCCTTTAATCCCAGCACTCGGGAGGCAGAGGCAGGCGGATCTCTGTGAGTTCGAGGCCAGCCTGGGCTACCAAGTGAGTTCCAGGAAAGGTGCAAAGCTACACAGAGAAACCCTGTCTCGGGAAAAAAAAAAATCATAAATTGAAGTTTGTGTTTTATTTTTCATTCTGCTTCTCACACGTGCATCTTAGTCTTGTTTGAGATTCACTGTTCCTATGAATAAGTAGGCTTGTCTTATTTAGTATAATCTGCATATCACCTGATGTTCAATGTTTCAACAGCTCCATAAACACCTACAGATAGCACACATACATACATACATATATATATAAAAATAGTTAATTACAGTAGGCTTTAATAATAGAATAGTAGTAGGCATACTCTCAAAAGTAAAACATTATCTTTTGTAGAATTAGCTATAATGTTCTGTGTCTTTCATAAATAAGTTTCATCAGGTTTAGAAAATTCTATTACTAGATTGCCAAAAGTTTTATCAGGAAGGAATGTTGGTAGGTTGTTGAATATTTTATATTATGATTTTGTTGAATTGATATTTATGGTTCTTGGGAAGTGTATAATATTTAAAATCAAATATTAAATGTTCAATAAATATGAAATTCATGGTCATCAAAACAATTCATTTGGTCAGATTGTAACTGTAATTTATATGACATGTAGTTTGACACAAATAGCCAAAAGTTTGTGTAGAATTTTGCAGAAGAAATGTTAACATGGGTTTTTTTATTGTTGTTGTTTTTGGTTTTTTTTGTTGTTTGTTTGTTTTTGTTTGTTTGTTTGTTTTATCTTGTGGAGTCACTGTCTAGATCTGGTATCAGTGTAGCTTGATCTCATTCAGTTGTTTGTAATCCTGCTCAGGGTTCTCCTGAACCTCTGAGTTCATTATTTGTAGCAACTTTGAAATTTTTTTAGGTAGTATTTTTAAAATATTTCTGTTCTATCTCATATTCATTACTTTTCTCTCTGTAGTCAAATGTCTGACAAGAAGTGATTCAAGAATGGGAGAGTTGATTGTGGCTTTCAGTTTGAGAGGATCCAGTCTATCTGTCATTTTAGGAAAACAAGAATGCAGGATCATGACAGCTGCTCCCATTACTTCCACAGTCTGAAACTGTTTGTGCTCAGCTCGTCTTCCTTCATTTTATTAATTTATTCTGAGGTTCCAGCCCCTGGATTAGTACTGCCCACATTTTGGGTATGTCTTTTCTTTTCATTAAACAACCTTGCAGACCCACCATGTGGTATAAACCCATGGTTACTCTTAATCCCAACAAGTTTGCAATGTAGATAACTGCACTGCACATCCATGCTTTCCTCTTCCCAGGGCCTTCACTACATAAAATGGTCTCTATATCTGAGTCTTTTCCCTTTCAGTGCTTCCTTTAAGATACATTCTATCATTGAATCCATATAGAATGCAACTATGCTGGGTGCATTCATATTCTCGGCCTGAAGTCTAATTTCTCTGCCTTTCCTAGGATAATTATAATTGAATGATATATTTTTATAGGTCACATGGCCTTGTATCTTTACAGGACTAGAATCTTGAACTTCATGCCATATATTGACTTCTTGTATTCAGTCTTTTTATAACTTTGGAAACAATTTGATTAATCAGATTTTTTATGATTTATTAGTTGAGGCCAGTGTTACCAGTTATCTGAACTAGTTATTCCCTATTATTGAAGCAAGGGTCATTTTAGTATTCTAGCCAGTATGACTCATGAAGCCTTTTTACCGGAGCTTGTGAAAATACATGTAATTTTCATCTTTATGGAAATGCAAAGCTCTGTTCTCATCTTACTCAGGATGTTCCTTTATGCTATCTTGAGTGCTTCTCTATGTGTACTAATCCCTTTTCTTATAGAATGCTAAATAAAATGTCTAGGGCTCTCTCTATACATTTATCTCTCTTTTGCCATGTCCATGGTCAGTAGTATCCAAGAGATTCACAAAACGTTACATACCAAAGTATTCAGTGAGGTAAATTGCACCTACGTGTTTGATCAGAAATAGAAATCAACTCCTTACTGCTCTCGAAATACTCTAAATTGAAAAGTCACAAAACAAGAATAAGTGTTTATTTCTACTATACTAGATTATTTAAATATTTGTTTTGGATTTATAAATGACAAACTAATACTAATCAGTATATTTTCTTTAATATTTTAGAAACAAGCAATGTTAGAGAAAAAAATGGCTTATCATTTGCAAAAAATGCAGGATACTGGCATTAAAGATGACATGGGAAGAAATGCATTTGACTATAAAGGACAAAATGGAACTGCTTATGAATGTGAGAATATTATGGCACTAAGAAGGAAGCATTGATCACTGTAATGTAATATCTTACATACTTGTACTTGCTACTCACTTTATGGGCGGTCCCAGACTAACCATTTCCACATTATTGTTCAAGTTGAAAAGATCACATGTGCAAACACACACACACACACACACACACACACACACACACACACACACACGCGCGCGCGCGCGCGCGCGATCCTAAACTAAAATAATCTTATCAACTTGTTTAAGAGACAAATTTGATTGCCCTACAGTTTTTGCACCAATTTCCCTGTACTTAACACATAGTCTACTAACACATTAAAACTAATATGTAAAATAATTGTTTATATACATCAACATTGTGTTTTGGTGTGTTGTCAAGTAGTAAGAATTGAAAGAACCTGGGAAATTAGGGAAATAAAGATGGAGAAAACATGTAGAGAAAAGAAGGGCGAAATAAAATGGAAAAGAATGGAAGAAGGTTTAAAAGAAACAGCATGACTTGACCAAGTCCAATTCATATCAGCTGCATTTTATGTGTAACATTAAGATATTACAGTGAAACTATCTATATTAGTTATTGTTTAACACAGAATTCTAAAAAAAGTTTTAGGAATGCATACTATTGAGGAAGAACACTCATCTCTAAGTCAAATTCAAGAATCTCATAGTCACTGTGGTGTAGCTGGAGAGTTTTCTCTCCAGGTCCCACCAAGCCCTGGCAGTCTGACAGCCCACTTATAAAATAAACACACAGATGCTTATATTATTTAAACTGTTTGGCCTAATGACTCAAGCTTCTAGCTATCTAGTTCTTACATCTTAAATTAATTCATTTCTATAAATCTATACCTTGCCACGTGGCTCGTGGTTTACCAGCATCTTCACATGCTGCTTGTCATGGCAGCAGCTGGCAGTGTCTTCCTCCACCTTCCTGTTCTCTCAATTCTCCTCTCTGTTAGTCCTGCCTATACTTCCTGCCTGGCTACTAGCCAATCAGTGTTTTATTTATTGACCAATCAGAGTGACACATTTGACATACAGACCATCCCACAGCATTGTGGCCTGGTAAATATTCATCAATGTCTTTATGCTGGTATGCATTCCTCCAGAAAGGAAACTACATGCTCCAGTAGATTATAGTGCAGGTTTCTTTCTTTCAAAAGTAAAAAATAGTCTCTCCAAGTATGTCTTTTAAGTTAAATGCATAATATTTCAGAAATAATTATCTTCTCCCATTTGACATTTCTCCATCTTCTCCTCTATGTCTTCTAAATACCACATATAGATTAACAAAGACTTACTTTCTCTTGAGCACAAAAGGGTATTTGATCTTGGCTAATTCTATTATCACTACTAATAATATGTCTTGTTACATTTTTAAGCTTCTGTAAAGAAGAAAAAGAAGCATTTTGATGATATAAAAATAGTTTATCCTGATGGTGACCAGGAATCATTAAAAGGAACATCAGGTAATTGAATATATTAGTAAATATCAAATATTTAGAGTAGTGATTTGGGGGAAAACTGAGTTGGTGGTGATCTTCACTTGAATGCACATGAAGCTTTAGTTTATTCTGATTTTTGAGGCTGCCTGCCATGTATTGCTTTCAGAATTTAATCTCTAGATAACTCATTTAGTGTTTTTGACTGGTCATTGAACTGTCACTTAAGAACAGTTTGATGCAGTATTTATTATTATTAATTATAGATACAAATTGGCTGATTGTACTTTATATTCTCAGAATGATTTTAGAAATCTCAGGAATATTTCAGAAGCTAAATTCATTGACTCCATGATAAAATGAACTTTTATTGAAGTATCACTTTCTATTATTATTAGGCTGTGTCACTTTTTGTTCTTCATTTAAGCTCAGCAGATTATACCATGAGCTCCCAAACAAGAAGGACTCTAATGATAAACCTGAAAATGAAAAACATTGAAACTGAATACTATGACACTTCATTCATTAATAACTCTCAAGGTGCAGTTAATGTGTAAACTTGGAATAACCTTGAAACATATCTTACTGATTAAAACCTAAAGAAAACAAAGTCCACGTTTTTTTTGTTCTCTGTGTGTAATATTTACTTTTTACAAAATCCAGAAACCTGGCAAAAGGACAATGCTACTAATCTTTACCTGTCTAGTCTGTCACAGGACCCTCTGAATTTGAGCTTGTCCATCTCTGTGATGCCTTTAATGAGAATGACTTCTATAGGCTCATGTATTCAAATGTTTGGTCCTTAGTTAGCACAACTGTTTGCAAAGGGTTAGTAGCTGTGGCCTTGTTGTATAAGGAGTGTCACTGGGGGTGGGGCAGCATTTAGGTTGCAAAAGCCAACCCCACCTCCAGTTAGCTTTTCTCAACCTCCTATTAGAGTTTGGGCAACATACCATAGCACCTAAGGAAATCTTACTCTCCCTCTACCAACAGTTATCACAGCTAACTGTGGCTATTTCAGTCATTAATTCTGTGAAAACACATTTGGTTTATTTTTAGCCTCTTTGTAAAAAATTAGTTGACTATCTGGTAGTGTGGGCTTATAGGGTCTTCTGTTTTATTCCATTATTCTATATGTCTTTTTTTGTAGCAGTGTCATGTTGTTTTTGGTATTATGGTTATCTTAGGTTTCTACTGTTGTAATAAAAACCATGACCAAGAGCAACTTTGGGAAAAGGGGTGTATTTCACCTTACCATTGTAGTCCATCAGGAAGGAAAGTCAAGGCAGGAACTCAAGACAGGAGCCTGAAGGCAGGAACTGAAGCAGAAGCCATGGAGGAGTGCTGTTTATTGGGTTGTTCCTTATGGCTTGCTCAGTTTCCTTTTATATACATCCCAGGATCACCTGCACAGGGATTCACTTTCCACACTTGGCTGGACTTTTTCACATCAATCACAAATCAAGAAAATGCCTCATAGGTTTGTGTACAGGCTAAACTAGTGAGGATATTTTCTCAATTGAAGTTTCTTCATTACAGATTACTCTAGCTTGTGTTCATTGGACAAAATACAACCAGAACAATGGCTCTGTAGTATGACTTCAAATTCAGTATGGTGATACTTTCAGCACTGTTTTTGTTCAGGATTGTTTTGGATATTTAGGGTCTTTTGTGCTTACATTTGAATTTGGGGGATTATTTTACTTATTTCTTTCAAGAATTTCATAATAATTTTGATAAGGATTACATTAAACTTGTAGATTGATATTGATGTATGGCCATTTCCACAGTATTAATTATGGTGATCCATAACTTGAGAGGTCTTCCAATTTTCTTGAGTATTCAATTTCTTCAGTGTTTTAAAGTTGTCATTGTAGAGTTCTTTTGTTTTCTTGATTATGTTTACTCCCAAATATTTAATAAGCTTTTGTGATGGACTACAATGGTAAGGTGAAATACACCCCTTTTCCCAAAGTTGCTCTTGGTCATGGTTTTTATTACAACAGTAGAAACCTAAGATAACCATAATACCAAAAACAACATGACACTGCTACAAAAAAGGACATGTAGAATAATGGAATAAAACAGAAGACCCTATAAGCCCACACTACCAGATAGCCAACTGACTTTTTAAAAAGAGGCTAAAAATATGAATTGGAGAAAATGATATTGTCTTCAGCAAATGATTCTGGGAAAGCTGGATATCTACAAGTAGAAGAATAAACTAGATGTCTATTTCTTACCATATACAAAATTCAATTCCAGATGTATCAAATAATGTAAAATATCTGAAACTGTTAGGTGAAAATTAGGGAATGTGCTTAAAGACATAGACATAGACAAGGATTTAACAAGATTACCAAATTACCAAGTGTGTTTGCACAGAATTAAATGACTTCACCCTCAAAAAATGTTTTTAGACAATAGAATGATGAAATGGTGTACTGAATGAAATAAAATATTTTCTAACTACACATCTAATCTGGATTAGCATTTGGAATATATATATATATATATATATATATATATATATATATATATGCACACAAAACAGGAAGTTGACCAATACAACATGTAAATAAATTGATGCATAGGCATTTCTCAAAAGATAAAGCATAAATGGCCAACAAACTGATGAAATAAATGGTCAACATCATTAGAAAAATGTAAGCCAAAACACCTTGAGAAGTGCAAATCAAAACATTGACATTCTTTCCCACTCCAGATGGAATTGAAATCATTAAAAAACAAATAACAAATGCTGATGAGGATGTGGATTAAAAATGAAAGAACGTCTGTCTATGCATGCTGGTGGGAATATAAATTAATCAAGTCACTGTAAAAATCTGTATGGATGTTTCTCAAAAGAATTAAATACAACTCTACCATGTAAACCAGCTAAATCACTTCTGGATATTTACCCTAAAAACTCAAAACATATAGAGAAATTGCACATCAATGTTTATTTCAGTACTGTTCATAATAAATTATGAAATCAAGATAGATGTCCTTCAACAAAAGAATAAAGAAAACATGGTATATATGTATAACAATTATATTTAGTTAAAAAGGGAACATTGTGTCATTTGCAAAAATATATATGCAATTGTAGAAAATTATATTAAGCAAATTAAATCAGACTCAGTGAAAAATACTGCATGTTTTTGCCCATTTGTGGATCCTAGATTTTATGCAGATACATAAAATTATATATTCCTATAAGACATGAATTTACAAGTGAAACTATGTAAGATTAAAGGTGACTAATGATAATGGTAAGGGAAAGAAAGGGAAAAGAGAGTGGAAGTCTATTATATGCCTGTATGGAAATGTCTTTATGGGGGCTGGAGAGATGGCTCAGAGGTTAAGAGCACTGGCAGTTCTTCCAGAGGTCCTGAGTTCAATTCCCAGCAACCACATGGTGGCTCACAACCATCTGTAATGAGATCTGGTGCTCTCTTCTGGCCTGCAGACAGAACACTCACTGTATACATAATAAATAAACCTTAAAAAAAAAAAGAAATGTCTTTATGAAGCCCAGCACCGTATAAAGTGTACACACCAATTAAAAACAAGGGGGTTGTGAAATGTTTGCACTTCAGTGACTTGAAAGTTTGTGTAAATTTAATTTCCCTTGGAAATCGGCTTCAATTCTATAAAGTCACTTAAACCCAAGAAGTAATTTGTGTCTGGGACCATTTTGTAGGAAAAGTTTTTAAACTAGTATTATATTTATTTATTAGACAACAATTTTATCCTGTTTTTACTTATTCATAAGTAGGAGTGGATATGTGAATTTTCAAGATCATTATCTTCAATGTATATTTTCATATCATGCATTTTGTATTGTACTCTCCTTTCTTAACCATTTGGTGATTATCTGTAGACTCTGCTGTGTTCATTTATGTCCTTTTCTTTCCCTGGTCGGTCTTGTTTTTCATTTTTACTGAATTTAGAGTTGCTGTTGGTATTATTACTTTTTTATTTTCTTAATATGTATGTAAATGAATGATTTTCTCTGTCTAACACTAATTAAGTGTTGACAGGAATATGTGAAAGAAGAGAAATTATGATCCACTGGTGATTGATATTAAAATAAGATGATCACTTTGATAGTTTTTGAGGTTACTACTTAAAGTTATATTTACCATATGGTAAGGCATGTTTTATGATAAAGCTTTATTCAATTTAACTGAATTAGATTAGAGACAGATCAATACTTTTATAGATCAATATATATATTTATGTTTGATATATATGTGTATATATATATATATATATATATATATATATTTGTGCATGAAAATTCACAGAAGTTCATGTAAGAAATGGCTGGAATTAAAAACAACTGAGATGTCTATGAACTCATCGTAGACTACAAAATGTGGTGTACCCAAACAGCATTATACTGCATAAAAAAATCATTTTACTTCCTCCAAAATAAAAATAAAGGAAAAGTGTACACACTGTATAATTGCATTCATGTAAAATTTCAGAAAATACAAACTAACCTTAAGAGTTATACATTAGTACTCTTGGGACTAGAAAGATGGATTGATTACAACCATCCAGGGGAGCACATATACAAGTAATCCCAATATATTGTTGATTGAATGAGTCTTTCAGTTGTATTTCTTTTGTAAGTATTGTTACTCATGAATATTTCAAATTTTAATAATTAGTTAAAGAAAATACAATTTGTTTCACTTAACAACATGTTCAAAGCCAAAGGTTTTCTTTCTCATTTACTCCTAGGACAAGTATCAACTGTTGTTAATCATTCTCAGAGTAGTTCAAAGAATGTTACAAAAATATCAGGATCCTCAGTTGCGTATCAGACAGGGATACAGAACAGTAGCTCAGAACAAAAGGTAAAAATATTTCAAATTTTGTGCTTAGTATTACTTCATTTGCTTAAGTTTTATTCATATGTGTTACCTGTTTTACCAACCTGGTATTATTAGGGGAAATGAGTTCTTGCAAGAAAAAGTGATCCCATTCAGGGGCAAGAAAGATTCACTTTAGCTTTATTATCCATGTACTGTGACATTTAACAGAAACAAATCCAAAGCCCATTATCAATAGTGATGATAACATTGCTATTTACTAGTAATATAAGAAATCTATACTCATGTGTTTGACCAAGCACTGGGATAAGCTAAACATGAGAAAGTAAGAAAATTGAGTCAATTGAATGCAAAGGCTAGTGAGGCAACACCCATCTTGAGGACACATTGACTAATTAGGCATAAACATAGAAAATGTTACACTAATCTGGGGTGACTAATTTTTATTCTGGCTCTAGTTCAAAGGAGTACTTTAAATAAGGGTTATAGTGTTGCCTGGGGTTTGAGTTGGTAGAATTGTATTTCTCTTTATCCAGTTGAATGACTAAGTTTGAGAACTTTCCATTGAGTGGCTCACTGTGACTTTAAATAAAGGGCAGACAGAAGAGGAGTAAGACCTATATTGCTATAAATTGAGCTCAATATTGAACTAAATTTGAGATGGCGAAAGGTATTCTGGGAAGTTAAGTATATTCACTGTGCTTGCTACACTTTTTATGACAAACTTTAGACATGAAGGGTAGAAAAACATCTAGATTCATTTGGTTTCCTGAGAGAAGGCAGAATCTCTTCCTGAAGTAATGTTACTAATGAATATTTTTCTCTTTAATATTTTGCTATATAGAGAAATGGAGTAACAAAAAAAATAAGTGATGAAAGAGGTAAGGTTATGAACAATACTAATGATTCTGTTATTAAGTACATAGTTGGACTCCATTGTATGGTTTTAAAAGCTGTTTTGTCTAATTTTAAAAGGAATGATTAGTTTGACTTTTTCATTATTGAAGTACCCTTTCTCTAATCACTTCTTCCTCTTTTTAGTTCACCATAAATCTTGCTGTGAAAAAATCTTCTTAAAACAACTTTTCATCACTTCTATGCCTTTTGCATAAAATTAATTTAAAATACAGCTTTATTTCTTTGTATAAACAATAAGTTGTTGTTGCAGACTGAATACAATTAAAACAGTCCAGTTTGTCCGTGGGCCCTGTTAATTTCATGAGACTAAGTGGTTGTGGTCATCAAAAGATAAGGGTTTCAGATTTTTCACTGGATGCAATTGGGAAGAAGTGACATTTTTAGGCAGTAAACATCCAAATAGATTCTGTCTTTGAAGAAGTTTGTTTAGCTTAAATAGATTGCTGATTTTGATTATTCTAGTCAGTGTAGCAGCTTAGTGGGGAAAATGCTAGAGCAAGCCTGAAAGTTATAATTCACCTTTGGCACTATGGTACACTCATACTTAAAGCTATTTCTTTTTTTTCTAGTTCCTGTAAACACATCAACGAGAGAGTCAATTATTTCAGCTCAAAATTCACCCACAAAGACTAATAGACTTTCACGTTCATCTTTGTGTCCTCAAAAAGAAGAGGTATGTAACATTTAATTTATTATAAATTCAATAAATGAGATATTTTATGGTCATCTTAATATATGAAAATGCCATTCTTTAACCTTACAGTATAACTTCATTCCATGAAAGTTGTCGTACAATTATAAAAATGTAATAACTCACGATCAGGGTATCTAAATATAATCCACAAGGTGTAATATTTAATGTATACATGGAACTCTCAGAGGAATCAGCTGAGATTCTTTGGTGGGCTTCTTATAACACTGATTTAGCACTTTTTATCAGTAATCATGTATCTTTTCATGGAAAGTTATCAGTGGGTATCCAAGTGTATAGCCATTTCAGATGAAATAAACATTATCTATAAATTGCCAACATGTTATCTTAGGAATAAAATCAATACCCTCAGTTCCAATATTAGCATGGTAATAATTAATTCACTATGCTAAGAAGTTTACATGGTTTTCAAAAATTTTAATAGATATTTAATAGATTATCTCCTTATGAATTCTTCATATAAAAGTAGAAAATGATATCATTTTATGTGACTTATAATACATAGCAATTGATATCAAATAATGCAGAATAAAAAGTAATGCAGAATATCTAAACTGTATTATGCTTACCATGATGGTATGTCTCTGTGACACATTTTATTATAAATAAATATTTGTTAACTGTAGTTTTACATAATTAGTTCACTAATCTGCTGTGTCACTAGCTCTGTTAAATATGCTAACAATCAGGAAAAATTTTAACTGTTGGAATAGTAACATTGTTTACCATATTTTAAAGCCTCTAACATTTAAGAAACCAAGAAGGCCTGTTAAAACAATATCTTAAAACACACTGTAGCATACATCTTTGTTTTGTACATTTTCAAAACATTACAAGGAACAAGAGGCCAAAAAGCATGTGTCAAGTTTATTCATGGGATTGTAAAAAAAGTGGCATAATAATATACTCTGTAGGTTGATTATTACAATACTCAAGACTGCAAAATGAGAACATCACTGTGCTACATCCAGATAATGTTCAGTAAAGAACAAGGAAACAATTTATATCAGGACACAAAAATAGAATATGTAAACTGCATTACTGACCTTTCTGAGTATTACATGCTCTACTCACTTTCCATTTTACTCCCAAATGGGTAGCAGATGTTCACAGATACCAAATTTATGGTAAGAAGTTTAATTGTTCTCTGGCACACTGTGCAAAGCCTAAAATTGTCAGACATTTTTCTCATTGCTTGCTTTCACATTTCAAATATTGAAAAATTAAGATACTTAGTGTTATGATTCTTTTTTCTGCAATCAGGTTGAGAGCCCAGAAAAGTATAGAAACTCACAGTCACTCATAGAGGGTACATGGTCTTTTTCAGTACCACTGAGCTGCTGTTTTCAAAAATATCATGCACTTCTAATTAAGTTGATTGACTTCTTTGCCTTTATGAAGTTAATTTAGGGTTACCAGAAAACGCTATATTTGTAGGAAAGAAGTATCATAGCAGGAGCACAGAACCTTCCTCTTAAACATCTAAATCTTCAGTTTTCACTCCTAATGCCCATTCCAACTATATATAATTTCATTGAATTTCATTAAACTCTATAATGATACTGCATTTGTCATGAATACAACTACACGCTGAGTATCAAAGTTGGAAAATCATCAGATGTGTTAAGTATTGTAGACATTTTTGATAAATATATTAATTTTAATTGCACAAATAATAAATATAACATAAGCACAAAACATGAATATTTCTTACAAATGGAGATTTGTGAGAAATTTAACATTATTAATTTTTAAATAAACATATAAATATAAGTTGGTGATAAAAATTTGGAGAAATCTCTCTTCTTCGTGTTTATGTAGCAGGATATGAAAGGTGATTGGAATGGAAGACCAAGCAAGAAATCAAGTTATGTTGGTGAACCAGGTAAACATCAGCAAGAAGTCATGCAGCTATTAAAACATTCTTTCACCTGTCACTTATTCCCATTACAATGCTCTGCCAGTTAATGTATTAATGCAGTGATTTCTGCTAGGTCTTGTACAGAGTACTGAACATTGAAGGAAAATGTAGCCAGGATGTTACCCAGAGCTTTTACCCTATAACAGAAGAAATAGTTTCGATAAACACACAAACCAAGTTTATAAATGCAATAAAGTGTGTGTGTATAAAAGTCATATACTGTATGAAGAGAATACCTAGAACTATGTTATTTGAGTCATGAAGAAAGTTTTATAATTCTTATTAATTATTTATTTTACTTTTTAGATTAGACTATAATTACATCATTTCCCTCTTCCTCTCCTCCCTCCAAAATCTGCCATATACCCCTCCTTCCTCTCATTAAAATATACATATATATATTTCCAAGTACAACATGCTTATTCTGTATAATGTTTTTTGTATGTATGTTTTCAGGGTTGAGCAATTGATATGCTCATCCCTGCGGAAGACTGTTTCTCTTGCTCTCAACATTCACCAGTTGCCCATAGTTTTTGTGTGGGGTTCAGGCCTCCTGGACTTCCCACACCCTCCCACTTTAGAATATCTATTATATTGTCCTTGTTCTGTTTATGTCTAGGTAGTCAAGTCAGTGAGAGTTTATGGGTGTAGCGCCTGACATTACTAGGAGACACGGGCACAGCACGTTGCCTCTTCCTGCAGCTCCTAAAATTTTTCTGCCCTCTCTTTCTCAATGTCCCTGGCCTTTGAAAGTTTTATGTTTTAATCTCATGTTATTTTTAATGAGATATCTCATATCAAAACTGAAATAACTTCCTATGGATGCTTATATTTTATGTCCTTTTTACTTGTCTATTAGCTTGTCTTTTCCTGTCTTCCAGACTTTGAGGCATAGTTTACAATTAAAATAGTATGAATTTAGTACAAACTACTTAGTAATTTGAGACATATCAAACTATTGATATACATACAAATATACAAATACTGTATAATAAGCCAATTGACATATCTTTAACCTCACAGTTACACTTGTGCATGTAAGTTTGAATGTGTGCATGGTTAGAACACTGGAGGTCATCTCTCCTAACAATTTTTAAGTACACAAAAAAAATACTGTTTACAATAGTTAAACTATATATTGGATCTGTAGTATTTATTAATTTTACAAAAGACTAAACTGTGACAACTATCACTCCATATTTCTTTCCTTCAAGTCCATTATATTCTGTTGTTGAGTTTGACAATCTGTATTTCACAAGTAAGGGAGAATATGTGATAGTTGCTTTTCTGCACTTTCGACTTATTTCATGTAACATAATGCTCCCCAGGATTGTGCATGTTCCTTTTTCTTTTTCCTTCCAAGAATGCCCTTAAACTTTATGTCCTCCCGCCTTCACCTGAAGATCCATCTTTCAATGTACAGCTAAGTGCCCATAACAACATATTTTGTATTAAAAAATCCACAAAGTGCCGGGCGGTGGTGGCACACGCCTTTAATCCCAGCACTCGGGAGGCAGAGCCAGGCGGATCTCTGTGAGTTCGAGGCCAGCCTGGGCTACCAAGTGAGTTCCAGGAAAGGCGCAAAGCTACACAGAGAAACCCTGTCTCGAAAAACCAAAAAAAAAAAAAAAAAAAAAAAAAAAATCCACAAAGCTGAGTAGTACACTGTTTATGTCAATGCTGGTTGCATCTATACTCAGTATGTGTATAATTATCCTGTTGTTATTCTGTAAACAATATAATACACTCTATACTCTTTATTTTGTATTAACTACTGTAAATTATCTGGAGAATACAATGTGCAGGAGACATGGATAGATTATGTGAAAATCCTATGCTATTTTGTGTGAAGCACCTTCAGATCCATGGACTTGATCCTCAAACCAATATCCTAAAGATACCAAGGGATAACTCTATACACCAATGTTGGTAATCCACTTACCCATCAACATATATTTCTTTGTATTAGTACATTTTTGTTCCTATAACAAACTACCCAACCTGAAACAGGACCCAGTGTCTTAATTTCAGCTCTTGGGCTTGAGAAATTGACTCAGTCAATCATTACTTGCTGCCCATTCAGAAAAGTGATTTGCTGTAATGATTATTGTTCATGAAAACTTTCATATTGCTTATTTGTGTGTGTGTGTGTGTGTGTGTGTGTGTGTGTGTGTGTGTCTCTCTCTCTCTCTCTCTCTCTCTCTCTCTCTCTCTCTCTCTGTGTGTGTGTGTGTGTGTGTGTGTTGCATTATCTTTTTTATCAGGGATTCACACTGGCCTGGTATTTGAGAAACAGGCTAAGCAGACTCACCATAAAGTTCAAGGCATCTCCCTTAGTCCATCTCCCTAGCAAAGGGTTTATAAGCACATGCCAGCATGTGTGACTTTTTTCTGTGCATTCTAATCTCAGTTTCTTCTCCAAAACCAAAGATATGAAAACATATCCACAAAAACCAAAAAAGTACAGAATTTAAATAGTTTACATATATATGATTGTTATTCATTATTTGAGAAATTAATAGTCACTAATTAAATTGATTTTTAAATGACCCTAAATAAAAACACAAATTTTTTCTTGATAGTCCATTCTACGACTTTTGTTTCCTGTTTATTTGTGTAATTGACATACATAAATCTACACATCTTATCCAGTAAAGCAGTGGAGATGCTCTGCAGAAAGGCCTTGTCTATGTCTTTATTAACCACAGTCAGAGGCAGAATCTCACTGTGTTATATACTAAGTCAAGTCAGACATTTCAATGGAACAAGATAAATAACAAATTGATGAACATCAAGTGCCAAGAAAGCATATACCAAATAATATACTCCAATTAGGTATTGCTGAGAATATTGTGGTAAAGCTATTACATTTTTTTCTTCTTTTTTCTTCTTTTTTCTTTTTCAGCTATTACATTTTTAAGATATATGAATAAACTTGTGATTATAGGAATGAGTTTTCTATTTTTTATTTTAATACATGTTTTATTTTTAAAAATTATTTGTGTGTATGTCTGTGTGTGCATGTGCACAAGTTCAGGTGTCTGAAGAAACTAGAGAATGGTATTGGATCCTTTAGAGAGGGTGTTTCAAAACTGTAAACTGTTTGACATGGCTTCCAGCAAATGAACTTGGGTTCTCTATAAGAGTAGTACATACTCTTACCCTATGATTCCTCTTTCCAGCCCCTTTTAAGTTTTTAATATGAGCATTGTAGAGTGTTTTAGAATTCTAAGGAAGGATATCTATTTGTTTATGTGAGTTTCAATGAAAGATTTCAAAAGATTTAACACAGACTTGGCAAAACCTTTAAAAATAAGAAGTATAAATAAAAAGTCTCCAAAGGAAATGGCCAAAGTAATAGTCCACAGGCATAGAAAGCATGTTACAGTGGGACATTAAATTTTACTCTATGTCTGTAGGCCCTATAATACATGCAGAAGACCTAGGCATCTAGAAGCATTGGAGAGGTAGATACAGAGTTCAGATTTTACAGTATATTGAACTGTGCACTAAGAACTTTGGAAGGTGCTATGAAAGTCCTGAAAAGCTTGGGAACAAGTCAGTTACAAGTGAGAATAGGTTATTTGACAATGATATTGCCATTTTAAAAATTACTGAGAATGAATATAAACTATAGTTTTCTTTTCCTGATACTTAGGATCTCAGGGTGGTGCTCCACCCCCGGGTATTTTTTCTACTCCTGTTTACTCGAATATGTAAGTATCCAAATTATTAACATGGAATCATGTATTCATATTTTGATAATTGCTTAAGTACATGACTATGTGAAATCTTCCCATTTTTGTAGTTCTACTTAGATTTGCTGAAAAGTCATTGCTTAAAAACTTTCAAAACTGAGTTTGAATTGTAGACATAGTGAACGCCATCCTCCTTCCTTCTATCCAGTCCTTTGCTCTCTGTACCCATGATCTTTGCCCTTTTTTCCAGGGTTTCTTTGTATTTCTCTTTGAAATATTTACCTATGACTTTTGAGATTATTGGCTTCTAATGGATGATAAAATAGTTCATCATACCATTTCAATGACTTGATCATCTTTCTCCTTCTTAAAAAAATTTGCAGTGTTGTCCAGAATAATACTCATGTTGGAAATTGAAACCTTTAGAGATGTTTAGCAGCAAAATTTTTTCATTTCTCAAACAAATATTGGGAAACAGATATTTTAGCATTTTTTTCAACTTGAAAAGAACCAGCTACTGTTTTAGAACCATTGTGATCTTTTAAAATATGTTTATATGGGAATAGTATCTGTGTGTGCATGTGTGCACAGACAGAAGACAGAAGTCAACATTACTGGTTGTCTTTATCTTCTCTTTGATATTTTATTTTTTATTAGGCAGAGTCTCTATCTGAACCTAATGCAGCCTTTATGTGTGTGATCAGGATGGGAACCCAGTTCTCATGCACAGCAAGCTATTTACAAAAGACTGTCTTCCCAGTGACCCAATGCTAAAACCTTAAAAGGAAACCATCAAAGCAAATGAAATACAAACCAAACTACACACTTTACAAACCTAGATTCCTGTGTAAATGGCTATATAAAAGAAAAGATCACTGATGACAAATAATTTTCATGTTCAGACTAAGTATTGTCCATGAAGAGTTTCAATGTGAGGTTGATGGGTGTTAATAAGTAGAACTCAGTGAATGTTCACAGAATGCATAGCACTGTGTTACAGCCAGAAAGAATGAGTCTTATCCAAACAAAATGAGGAGGAAAGATGCCTACCGTGTGAGGATAATGATTACTTGTTTTTAATGGGATAAATAAGTGCTAAAGGAAGAACATTATAACCCCCTTTACTGTCTGGTCAGACCCTGCTCATCACACGTACCAATTTAACTATGTATCATGAAATACTTTACCATAGGGACCCTACATTTGTTCTAATGTCAACCACCTTTCACCTCCCTCAAATATTTATTTGTCCTTTTTAAAAGTATAAATGCAAAAGATTGCTAATGTAAAAATGAAAATTCATGACAGAGAATTGAGATAAATTGTGTTAGCAGTGGGAGGAGAATTGTAAAAACTAAGCATTAGACAATTAAGTTTGAAATCCTCTGCCATACAGATTATAGTTTAGAACCTGTACTAATTGTTTATTAATCCAATAGTTTGGGACAATAATATTGTGATCAAATTAGCATATAATTAATTACTTTGTTAGCAATACATCGTTAGAACTAAAGGCAAAGAACCATTCAATAATGGTCTTCATTTGAGATTGGATATAGGTAGGCACATCTTTAAAACCTACTTATCAAGCATATATTGAGAACACACTGTGTTTAAGGAACAATGCCAGATGTTAGGTAAATATCAAGATTTACAGAATTAATTCCTTGTGATTATGATGAATTATTTTAAGGAAGCAGTATAGACCAATTTAAAACTCCCTACATTATATTCATATCTTTCTGAAATAAATATGTATGAAATAGTGCAAGCCTTCATTTTTTTTAAGAATTGTGGAATTACGGTCCTGACTGTTTTTAGTTAGTGTCCATTTCTTCAATGAAAAGAATAAATTTTTGGAGGTCTTTACACTTCCGTTATTTTTATTCTTATGGCTGGCATTAAAAAACAATTGTTGCTTTGGAGGGTGCTGGGGATTTAGTGAAGTGCCTCCTCCATGCTAGGCAAGCACTGCAGCACTCACTGAGCTATGCTGGCAGCTAATAGAGTCAATACTTAAGACCAACTTTTCATCTATTTCTTTAGGTCTTTCATAGGTCTTTGCTGCCTGTTTGGACATATGGCAGACTGTCAGTGCAGAGAGCGGTAGGACTCTATTCTATGCCTTAAGAGAGAAAAAAAATAAAGTTGAATTTAGACAATCCAAAGTAATAAATAAATAAAAGAAGTAAAGTGTGGAACTTTGAGTTGATTTAACAAACTAGATCTGAGAAAAGTTCTAGTCTGTAGACCATTGTTTCCTACCTCTCCCTTCCTCTCTCCCACTTCTTTACTCTCTTTTCAAGCCTCCCCCTCACCTCTTACTTCTCTCTAAATTTCCTCCTCTCTCCTCTCCTGTCATAGTCCCAGCCTAGCTCATGGTAGCTCATGGTAGCTCATGAACTCAATCTTCTTACCTCAGCCTCCAGCTGAGAGCCCAGCCATAATGCCAGCTTCCCAAACCGAGTTCTGAGCTACAACTGAAGTGTTTTGTTTTGCTTCTGCACAATTAAGTTGCAATGCTTAAATTTTTTTTCAAAATTTTGTTTTAGATTTTTGTGAAAAAAATGATTTTGGAATGTATAGGTTTAAGAAAATTAAAAAGAGTGCCAACTTGACTAAGGAAGTGGAAGAGCATAGGCATTTAAATAGTCTGTGTTTGGGACAATCAGAACTCAATTTTCAGACTTATTTACCATAATTCTTAATTACTGAGTTCTTATACTGTTTTACAATTCATAAAACTACCCTTTGTTTCATTAGTATGTAATAGTAAATCTAATTACAACACATGAAAAGATGTGTCCATCACATTATTACACAAAGATGATTGAAGTTAGCATTGAAAGTAGTCAGAAACCCAGGATTCTATCCAGTAGTTACTGAATAGAAATCTGCATGCTCTCTTTCTGCTGTGAGATGTAGCACAATGAGGTTGAGATCTTAAAATGCAGATAGAAGATTACCAGAGAGCTATGATCAGAAAACTTACTATTCCATCAGCTCTATTAGCAGATAGAATAGAGTAATCATCCGTTCCTTCCTTTCTTATCCTGTGTCACTCTCCAGAGAATCGTAAAATGGACATGTCAAAGGTATATCAGAGTTCCAACCACCAGAATCATGCATTGTTTATGTGAAATATTGCGTACTGTGATTCTACTCTCCTGAGTGAACAAAGCAAAATTTTGAGTCTACAGGCCCTTATTTTAGCAGAACATTAAGTAGAACATTCAAGACAACAAAATAAAGTTTAGGATGTTTTGTATTTATGTAGAAGACCTCTTATAAAAAAGAAATAATAAATAATATGAATTTTGAAAGTATGTTCATAAATTATTTGTCCTAACTTAACTAAATCATAACTATTTCTTAACTTTACAGGCAACAAAATCTCCAAAACTGCTTGCAATATAAAGTATGTATCATAAAGTTAACTGATAAGACAGTATATTAATTACCATATGCCATTCTAGAAAAAAATGTAAATCAGATATCAATAATCATCTACTGATATTTGTTGTTCACATCCTATGCCTTTTATTGTAATGGAAGTTTACTTTTAGATAATTTCAATAGTTTCCTTGTAGTCTAAAGTTGTTATCAAAAAAATACTCTTGATACTTTAGGAAGGCCTCTTGGGTGTACCAATGGAGTAAACATTCAGGGACCTAGCTTTGATGAGCAGCATGAGATAATGGAATCTCATCCCTCGTGAGATATTATTAATCAGTATTGCTTTGCAGATATTGATGTCTAACTCTGTAGAAAATGAGTTGAGATACCTGAATCTGTCTCCAGCAACTCTTGTGGGAAGTACCTGCTACCAAAGATCACAGGCAAAAGTACTTGCTCACCTGTGAGCTGAGACTTGAAGCAGGAAAAGAAAAGATGGCATAGTTTAAAAACATTTAACTCTGTCTAATCCTTGAGAAATATAACAGCAGTGGGCCTTCTTTCATTGAATCTTGCTCAGTTAATAAGGCATGAAGCACACACAAAGCTTCAATTTAAGGAATGTTTCTCTGTTTAATATCATAATTGAAAAAATTGAAAAACTAAGATTCCTTTAACTTCATTTTGTTACATTCAAAACTTTAGGAGTTACCCTCTTTTTTATATTACAATTGGAAATGCTTTATCCTTCACCTAGTTTATGAACAGCAGTATGGTTCCGTTGTTCATTATATCTTGTATAAAAAATATTTTGGATATTTCAATATGTACATTCAGTATTGTTCATTTAGAATAATTATCTCCTACTTTAAAATTTATGACTTATTATTAGAATTTTCAATTAAAGATATATTTATATAAATAAGACTTTTATACTTATATGATTTCAATCTGTGCTTATCAAAGCACTAGCCATCATCTATCATAGTAGTGAAAAACTATTTTTAAAAATTGGGTAAATTTTAACAGCCTGGTGGATTTTCATTAGGTGCTCCCTAAGAGCTTCAAAATGGATCAGCAGAGAGGGTGTTACACAGATCTTAGATTTTCTTGTAATGTTGACTTAAAACATGAGCAATTTCTGTTTACCATAGGTATATTTTGAATGGAAACAACCTGTCAGCCTTTCTGTCATGTCTTATATTTTCATTCATCTGTTTTATGCTTTCATAGATAGTTTGTTCTGATAAGTCATGTTAGCTACAAAGCCAATCTAAAATACACTAATTTTTGTATTCCATGAAAACAGACTGTGTGCATACTGTTATAGCATGGAATAGTCATGAAGATGATTTATTTTTCATCACCATATAGAAGCTAGATAAATACTTCTGAAGACTCCAAAATACGTTTATTATATCTGTTTAGAGAAATAATTTTAAATAATTTAATCAGTTTTCAAAATATATAGCAGGTTTATGAATACCACACTGGGTTTTTTCAAAACTTTTCATGAGATATGACTAAATAACAATTTGATAACTGCAATTTTAAACTTACTGACCCAAATTATGAATGTTGGGAAATAATTTATATAGTTTCTTAAGGCATATAAACAAAATGAAATATAATGCTCAAAATATTTTTTCTCTAGTATGAAATAAACCAGCTAAAAACAGTCTGAAATTCTGAATAGATTCCTTCTTTCATTTTTTTTTATAAATCATGCTGGTATTCTACTTATGTATAATTATTATATAATTGTTTAGTATAAAAAATTGAATGCTACTCCTATATCTCCCAAATATGGAAGAAATATTTGTATGACTTAATTTTTATCTGATTATCACTTTCTAGGTAACTTCTGAAGAACTAAATAGCATAATTCAAAATATAATGACGTGGGTTGTAGCTACAGTAACCAGTATATTATATCCAGCCATCACAAAATATGAAGAAAGAGTGCAGAGTCATACTTACCCAGTGTCTGATGACTCAGACCTTTCTTCGGATAGTTCAAGTTTCTGTAGTACATGCAGTGAGGGCTTCACATACAGAAGCTACATACCTAAAGCATTTCAAGCAGATCCATGTGTATTTGCCAGTGACAGGTCAGTGAAGAAACCACCCACACCTTTGAAACCTCCTTCTGCACATGTGGCAAGAACAGTTACTGGCACAACATATCAAATGAGAGAACAATCTATATCTTCACAAGTCAATTACAACAAAACCAATTTGGAATATCCATTTCCTAAGATAGGAAGTAGTAAATCTGATAGTCACCTTTTAACGACATTAGAAACAAACACCAAAAAATCTAAAGATGTTACCACAGAAACAGATACTTTAGAGATTTCATTGCTATGTGACAAAAAAGCAAAGGCCATGGATCAGATGAAAAATTTAAAGAATGTTTTTGTAAACTTTAAATGTCACTTGAAAGGAGAAACACAAATTATTTTAGAAAGTATTTTTCAAGAAATAATGTCTGACTTAACCCAGGCCATTCCTTCTCTTTCTTCTGTGACTGCTGAAGTTTTTGTTGACCAGTGTGATACAGAGAGAGAAGACTTGCTCTCAAATATTGACATATGCTCAGTAGCTTCAGAGATTGTGGAAAATATGCTGGAGAAACTGGAGTCCTCCGTTGAGAAAAAATGTATGCAAATGTTTTCACAAGAAGATTTGACAGTTGATATTAAAACAAGTTTCTCAGGTAGTACTGAATATTTCTCATCCTTAGATACAAAACCTTCAGAAGATACACTGACTTCTACCTTGGAGCCAATGTGTGATATTGCAGATGAGATGGTACATGCCATTTTAGACAAGTTGATGACTCTTGCATCTTATAAGAAAAGTGAGCTTCCTCTTGAAGACACAACTAAACATTTCCACCAACAAATTAAGACAGAGCCAATTTTTGATAAATTTCTTCAAAAAACTGACCAAAAGAAATCTAGTCCTGAATCTGATGCTGCTAATCTAATTGTGAAAGAGGAAATGCAAAACTTAATATCAAATATTTTTTCACAGTCCTCTCTAGTTGGTTATGTAGAAGAAGCAATAAGCACTATACTAGGCTATGTACAAACTGAACTTAATAATGAGAGACTAATTGCATCTGAAGAAACAGTAGTACTTCTTCAGCTACTGGATGATATCTTAACTCAACTTCATCAGGGGCCAGCAAAAGCAGGTGTTAAAAAACAGAGACAACCTCGAGTAAGAAATCTTCCTGATGCTGAAGAGAAGTATAGACTCACTAGCACTAGCTCATTTAATGGTCTTAGAACTAAAAGACCATTTCCTCCTGTTAATGTCCCAGGCATGGTTCTCTATTCTGAAGATGATGATGAGGAAATAGATAACCTTGTGAGAAGTGTGCTTGATTCATCCTTCAGTGATGAAAAAATAAAACCGCAAGTGCAGATTCCTAATTATTGGCCTACAAGGAGAGACACTTGTTTGGAATCCAAAAGGAGTAATAACCTACCAACAAAACCTACTCCTCAAAGCAAAGTTGGATCTCATGACAGCGGATTAAAGTTGAAGTTATCTCTTAGTAGTGAAGACATTATGAAAACAACACATTGCTTGACTAATGATGCTTCAGTTTTCAGCCAAGATCAAAAGCATCAAATACAAAAGGCTTCAGAAAACATAGTTCAACACATTTTAACAGAGATGCTCAAGGATATGTCTTCTGTTTCATCTCATCACCCAGGAAGCAAAATTGGTGAAGAAACCTCTGCTTCCATCTCAGAAAAATCTCAAGGATTATCAGATCAAGAATGGATGGAAGAGATGTTTTCTGTGAAAGAAATGTGTGCATTTGCACACGAAATAACTGATTCTGTGATAAATATACTTCACAAGGCCTCGAAGTGCATTCCTAATACCATTAAAAATGCCATTTCATCAGGTCATCAAACTTCTCTAGATCATTCTGATACTCCCCAAACAACCACAGAATTACCAAGTAAAATGCCATTCAAAGTATGGTTTGACAGTGAAAAGAAAATGAAATATTTATCTTCACTTAACATAGAGCTTGAAAAAACTTCCATGTTAAGATCTCGAGAATGTGAACCTAAGAGTGTAAATGACATTACTGATAACATCATTAATACAATTTTTAAAAGTCTGAAGTTATTTGTTTGTCCAAAATTAAAGCCAGGCAAAAAATTTTCACTCATAGGGAAATCATTGCATTCTCATCTTAGTACTTACACAATGAAAATAGTCAACATTGTTTTAGATGCTATACAGAATGAACTAGAATTCACCAAGATAAACCCAGATCCTAGGGAGACAGATCATACCAAGTGTCGTTCAAGCAAAGGGTTGTTTGCTGATTCCAACAAAGCAGTAGACTCCCATGTCACCAGTTTCAATGACATTATGGCAAGTCCATTACTGGCATATATTTATGAAATGATATCAAGTACAAATGAAGATCAAACAAATACTTCAACCTCTACAGATAAGGCAGTTTCTACAGTGTTATGCGGGTCTGAAAATGCTAACAAACAAAACATTTTGTCAAGTAAACAGGATAAAAATT
Organism: Peromyscus californicus insignis; assembly: GCF_007827085.1. Taxonomy (NCBI): domain Eukaryota; kingdom Metazoa; phylum Chordata; class Mammalia; order Rodentia; family Cricetidae; genus Peromyscus; species Peromyscus californicus. The sequence goes on from NW_026294595.1 coordinate 59,881,240, forward strand.
CTTTTCGACAATATTTGGCTACACCTTGTATTCACCACAGTGTCCCTAATGGAAGGAATTTGAAACAGAGTTCCAAGTTGAAGGTGTTAGATCGAATTGGAGAAACACTGTATGAAATGTTAAGCAAACTCACGGGTTTCCACCCTGATTCTCAGCCATCTTGTAGTCAGCAAAACACAGAGAAGTTACATAAGGATCCTCCAACACTATCTAATGTTCAACTCATTTCCAAAGCAATTCTGGAATATGTCCTTGCAAAACTATGTGATATTGACATAGATACCAGCATTGTAGATTCTGGATTGAAAACTCTCTCAGAGTCACTTGCCATTGACAACCTATCATTTGCTTCAACTATGGAGGAAATGGCCAAATGCACCGACATCATCTCTAATATAATTTCTGAAATGATGATGGATAATAAAGAGAGTACCAAAAATAAAGCAAAAAGTGATCTCTCAGTGTCTCCCAAAACAGAGAACTCAAAAGAAATGTGCCCAAATAAACTGAAAACTATTGCTTCAGATATTCTTAACATGGTTTTTGCTAAACTGGAACTATTTGCCAGTGGAAATGTAGAAAATGTTGGTGCTCTTAATGATGAAAGTGAAACAGAGAATAAAATGGATTGGGACTGTGAAAGCAAAAATTCTCCCACAGATTCACATGATAAATCATTGCTGTCTACTTTATACACTCATGCAAAGAAGGCATCAAGTGCTATTTTGAAAGCCATTCAAACAGAATTAAATATTAACCCATCAGATTGTAAGAAAAATACAAAAAACTCACGACAAGAGACACAATTTCTTACAAATATAGTTGATTTAATTTTAGATATAGTATCTTCAGATATGTTTGCTGAACCTGAATCTGAGCACAGAGACATTGAAAATTATCGATATCAACCAATTTATGGAAATTTTCTTCCTGGAGGAGCTGAATCAGGGTCATTTCTAGATGATGATACACAAAATAAAGAATTCATTGGAGATAGAACATCACCCACAGAAGAAACTAGAACCTTTTCTACTGACCAGTGGGTTCTAGAAAGAACCTTGAACAAAATTGAAGTAAAACTCAAAGAACCACACAAATCTCCAATTGTTCCCATTATAAGAACTATTTTGAATGAAATTTTTCAAAGTGCTTTAATCAATCAACTAAATGTTTCTCTCTCACACTCTCATTTTAGTAGTATGCCTTATAATGTCCCTGTGTCAACTACTCATGTGTCTGCTCAATTTATGGATCCTTTGATGGGCCCTTTAGTGTCTGACACAGATGTAACTAAGGTGGTGAATGATGTTGTTAGGACTGTATTTCACAAACTGTATTCAGCTGCCACGACAGAAAAACATAAAAGTGAAAACAGATGTGAAACAATCATCTTTTCAACCAATGTATCTTTTCATGAGCATACCTATCCAGGAAACCAACCTGTAAGTGTCTTAAATGGAAATCCATGTGACATTCATTCGAGCTGGAATGTTGACAAACAAACAAAAATAAATGTAGTTGAAGATATTATGCAGGCAATATTAGAAAATTTAGAAACTTTTGCAGCTTCCAAAGTAGAATCTCTCTTTCAACCCCAAGTCGACTTCAGAGTTCCAGTGACTTTGCCAGTACAGCAGGAAGGGGCAACATTAAGCAAAGCATTGTCAGGCAAAGACTCATATTCTGATAAGCAATTTCCCAGTTGTTCAGTGGATTATAGCAACCCAGGAAAGATGGATTCGTGGTGCCAACTGTCTTTGTCCAAATTAAATATTTATGCAAAAGAAGTGGCTAGGAAAATTTTACAAGGCATTAAGCATGAGTTAGATAAAGAACAAGAGAGTCTGCCCCTGGCAAATAACATTGTGGTTTCCAAGAATATTGCAAGTCAGGTTGTTAGCACAGTGCTCGATATTGTGTCAAGCAAAAGCAAGTGTGACAAAAACAGTTGTGACAAAGACAATTATTCAGAACAGCAAGATGGTATTATTGAAAGGCTAGTCAATAAGACAGAATATCGAAAAATACTTGAGTTTCAAATTCAAGATACCATTGAAGGGATCTTGTGTGATATTTATGAAAATATTATGTATCAGAATAATCTCTCATTTGCCACACCCACTCTGCAATATAGTATACCTAGAAAACACTCAGAAGCAAATTTACAACCAGTTGTTATGGGTACAAATATTATCCCGAAAGTGTCAGTTCCTAAAACAGATGTCATTTTGGTGTCCAAAGATATAGTGGATATTGTGCTTCATAACCTTACTTCTTTGGTCATGCTTGCCATAAAGGCCAAAGATCCTGCTTCCTCAAGATTGGCCTTCTATGATATGTTTCCAAAACCTCAGTGCCAACAGCCTCTTTTTATAACACAAAGAACTGAGGAACAACCAGGGCATTTTTCACATTCAAAAAATATGAACTTAGCTTATGCTGATGTCTATCAGATGCCTGTGAAGAGAAATGAAGACACCAGGGAACCTGCACTTGACCCATGCGAGGAAAATGCCAACTTCATTACTAAAACTATTTTCAATCGGTTACAGTCTTTTGCCACAGAAAGAATAAATTCATTAATGACTCCCACCTTTCAGTCTAATAAAGAAAATGTATTTATTATCCCAGAATTTAAAAATAGTAAACAATATGACAGCACTTTTCATGAGTCAGGCCAAGTTGAATCTGATGTGAATGTCCTAAAATTATCAACAACCAAAGCAGATCCTAGCCAAGAGCTTGCAAAACCCGTTTTTGCCAGTTGCAGAGAAAATCTTGGAACCACAGTCCATTTATCACAAACTAGCCTTAAGGACTATGCTGATTTCATTGCCAGTGCTATTTTGAAGCTTATTAAAAATGATTTAGACTTAGAAATACAAAGTGTGCACACATGTTCAAACAACATTTTATTTCAAAAAAATACTGTGAGTGAAATTGTTAATAGTATCTTAAATATTTTGCACAATAAAGGATCAGAAAAGGATTTTTTTTTATCCTCCCCAGAGAATCCTAGCTGTTCACAGTTAACCATATCAAATGAAGTTTTGCTGGGATACAAAGAAAGGGAAAAACCTACCACATTATCACAGTTTACAAATGACCCTTTAGAAGAAAACCAAACAACACTGGAAAAGGAAAGCCAGAGAGTTGTTTTGGAAGAAATATTTTTTAAGAAAGGAGGATCAAAACCAAGAGAAAAAAATGAAATATTCAGTGCAGTAGAGGAGGTTTTGAAGAAAGTGAGTCAAAACATAATGGAAATCATAGGCCACTTGCTCCCATTTAATGAAATCCCCTACATTGTGTCTAAATCTAAGAGTAAAACATCAGCTATAGCACAGAAGAAATTCTTTCAGTCTTATATTAACAACACATCAAATGATATACTTGAAAATATTTTGGGAGAAATGCACTCTGTGGTTGTGACATCATTGTACAAAAAAACTAAAAGCAGGAGAGAGGTGGAAATGTATGACAACAATGATACCTCATCAGTAAAACCACCATGCTTTAGAGAAAATAAGCCAGCAAGAAAAAGAAGTAATCCCCCTAGACTTGGGGTATCACAAATGCATTCTAATGCTGACAGTTTAAATGCTCTTGTGTTAGAAAACACTTTTTTGCCTTATTCACCATTGCAAATTGGAAGATATTTAGTTCAAATAGTTCTTGATAAATTGTCAAATTTTGTTTCCCTTCATCTCGAAGAGAGATTTCCCCCTGAAGGTAGTTATGATGACATGTACCTTCTTAGACTACATAATTCTAAATTTAGCCCTAAGAACAGCCCTAGGCCAGGCTGTAAAACAAGTTTAAAAGCAAGGTCAAAAATTACCTCTCTCTCTAAATTTAAAACAAAACCACATCTAGGCATTAGTGGTACTAAGTCCAAAGGCAAGACCAAGTTAGGTACTGGAGAGAAGATTCCAAGGGAGAACCGATCCAAAACTGCCATTGGGCTGCCACAAACTCTACCAAAAGAGGATGCCAAAACCCTACTGAAAACAAAACTGCCAGCTTCAGAATTAAGAATTTATGCCAAGAACATAATAACTGATATTTTGGAAATAATTGTGAAAGAACTTGAAAGAGTGGCACAAAATAGAGCCATGTTAAATACAAAAGCTTTACCATCTGATCAAATTCTGGAAGCAAGTAAAATTGTTAATTCAGTGTTGCAAGAATTGTATGCTACAAACAACCACAATTTGGCTTCTCCAATTAATGTCTCAAATCTGGGTGATCTTCGCATATCAAAGCAGAATCTGGGTGCAGGTTCCCCTACTGAGCAGCAGGCATGTTTTTACTTAGAGAATGTTTCCTCACAGCTAGAACAGATTTTTCCTAAAGAAGGTATATTTAAAAAAATGTTTGACAAATGGCAAGCAGAAACAAGTGATACAGAAAATGAAAAGTCTAAACTTTTAACCGTAGCTGAAAGCATTTTGACTGAAATTTCAATTAAAGTGAAAGATTTGGAGTATTCGCTTTCACTTATAAATCTACCACCACTTGAAGATTGTGGAAACAGATTCTATGATCGCTCTAAAGGTGGATCTACCAGAGCTGAGGATACAAAAGCACAAATCAATATGTTTGGACGAGAAATTGTTGAAATGCTATTTGAAAAATTGCAGTTGTGCTTCTTGTCTCAGATGCCTATTCAAGACAGTAAGGGAATGCTGACAAGTCAGAAAGAATATGTTGCTGCTAAAAGTAAGCATGGTGTTCCAAGCAAGCACATCCTCAGTGGTGTGCAGACCTGTAACATGAAAACAAAAGATCAAGTGTCTACGAGCCCTAGCAACCAAATTGTGCAGGAGATCGTACAAAGAGTCTTAAACATGTTAGAGTCATTTGTGGACTTGAAGTTTAAGCATATCTCTAAATATGAGTTTTCTGAAATAGTGAAAATGCCCATAGACAATCTCTTTCAAGTGCAACAGAGACAATTAAGCAAAAAAATGTTGCCAAAGTTACAACCATTTAGAAAGTTTGGTGATGAACCCAAAGCAAGTACTAGTGCATCCAAGGAAAACATACAGAACACACTCCTACAGGTTCATTCATTCCATTCAGAATTACTTGCATATTCTGTCACTACTGTCAGTGACATGCTTAGCATAATCAAGAATAAGCTAGACAAAGAAATAAGCCAAATGGAACCATATCCAGTTAGCATATTGAAAGAGAATATTGCTGCAAGTGAGATCATTGGTACACTGATAGACCAATGTACTCATTTCAGTGAGTCTTTGATCGAAAAGCTTCCAAACAAAAATCATTTCAAAAGAACTGAGAATGTTTACATTGTTAACCAGGTTGAATTTTCATCTCATGTGAAAATGCCTACATCAAAGATGAGAAACATTAGTGTGAGAAGTAATACTTCACAGAGGAGTGTATCTGGCTTGACGTTTAATTCAGAGGATGATACAAAAGAAAAGTATGGGATCACATCCAATTCACCCTCACACATCAGTTCCCGAGTCGAAAACAGTATTATAAGCTCAGAGCCAATGGGAAGGCCCAATTCAAAAGCTGTGCCATCATGTTCTAGAAACAAAGCACAAGACCAGAGTCAAAGGAAACCAAACTTTGGACATTTTGAGGAAGCCACAAAAGGTAACAATTCTCTTCCTGAAGGCAGTATGTTACAGAAATTGTTTAAGAAAGCAAATGATTCCACAGAAGAATCACTAAGACAAGTCATGTCATTCATAGAAATGGGGAAAGGTGAAAATCCAAGGGTTTTTCATTATGAGACCACCAAACCAATTGAGCCAAATGAAATTAATACAAATGCTTCCCCACTCAAAATATGTTTAGCTGCAGATAATATTGTTAACACAGTACTGTCCTGCTATGGCTTTCCCCATCAGCCACACCCAGACGAAAGCCTGGAGACCATGAAACCATTTTTTATGTCAAGGCAAGATCCTTTGTCTGTGGTAAATGGAGGAGAAAAGAATGAGAAAAATTTGCTCAGAATGTGGTGTAAACGAATGACCTGTATAAATGAAGAAAAAAGTGAAGATCTTGAAGCCTTCGAAGAAGATTTTTCTTTATTACACAAATGGAAAAATAAAACCTCCAAAATGACAGCAGACACTTTGGAGGAAACTGACACAATTGCCTTTGTTGATCATGAACTGGGTCCAAATGAAATGCATTTGTTGGCAAGACATATTACTACTTCTGTGATCACACATTTGAAGAATGCCATAGCTGCAGGTAAGCAAGAGATAAGTTAGTTTTTAAGTTGAAATAATTTGTTTTTTCTGAAAATAGCTTTAGAAACGTGAATAACTATTTGATTATTTTTAAACTTCCATGATGCTTAAAAATGTTACTAAGTTAACTCTTTATGTATTCAGTAAAAAGATACAGGGTTTTTTCCCCTCTAGACCTATAGATCTGGAGCTATGGCAGGATGTTTCACCAAACCTGAAAAATCTCGTCTCTTAGTGTCCATAACTATACAGTCAAGGCAGACATCAACCTATGACTTGTAGATTTGAATATGGAAAACCTGTTTTCTCAACATATTGGCTAAGGCTAAGATTTCACAATTGTGAAATATTGAAGGAAAATCCTATTTCTTTTTTCATTAAGTTTTACCTTTTACTTTAGTAAGGAGCCTCACAGACAAAATACATTGCCAATATGTTAAATTTCCTCTAATCCAATCTAAAAATGCTTGTTTCTTTCTTACATTTTTCTTTTAGTTTCGACTGAGGAGTTGTCTCACGTTTCTTCACTCCCAAAGAAAAATTATGACTCAAAACAGCCTCTCAAAAGCATATATAGTAATTCTTCAATGTATCAGTTTTGTGAACATCTCTCTGAGTCAGTCATCTGCTACTTAATTTCAAACATTTCTGATGGCACCAAAGAGGGTAGCAAAGACAAAGAATGGGAAATCCAAAAAGTAATCTCTAACAAAAATATATCTATACATTCTCGAGTGTATAAGAGCAGGTCTATTTCCATTGGAGAACTTGCTTTAAGTATTTTTGAAGTTATTATTGAAATTCTTTCTAATGATAACATTATATTTGCTGACAAGGCACATCAGACTCCCATAAAACCTAAGTACAGGTTCTGTCCAAGCGTGACTTCTACTGACTTTGATGATATCTTTCAAGATCTCTTAAAAGGAGTGATTTTTGTGTTGTCGGAAGTACTAGGAATAAATCATTTTGAAAATAATGTAAGAAACAAATCATATTCTACATTTAGAAATAGTGTGCCCATTTTCAACAAAGTCAATACCATGGAAAGTCAGATAGGCCCTAGGGACTGGGAATCATCTTCTCACCTAATTGATCCCCTTGCTCAAAGAAATAAATTAAATTACCTAGCACATAGATTAAATGGTCTGGTTGGTAACTTAAAATCTCATGAATCCAAAGAAGTCATCAATGAAGTCTTTAATATTGTTTTAGATTTATTTTTACCAGATGACTTCCCAGATGGGGATATGTGTTCTGGTAAATCAGCAAGAACATTTTTCACCTCAAATAATCAACAAAGTAATAGAATACTTGCAAATAATCTAGGGCTTTCCCCTAAATCAATTTTTCTCCTCAATATTGTGTGTGAGAAACTTATTAGAACACTTCTAGAAAAATGTACGGGCACTGCATTTCTTGAGGATAGTTCTCTTTTTCGTGAAGTAGCAGAAGAATGTCAACATGTAAAATTACTTCGAAGTGTTCAAGGTGGAGATTTTGATTATTGTAAGGCACCAATGAACTGTGAACAATTTCAAGGAGATTACATGTCAGACTTTTCGGAAAATCTTGGAGACATGGATCAAGATTTATTATCATCAGACTGTATACTTGATGTTATGTCCCACAGCTTGGTTAAATCTTTGATGGATAAGCTATCTCATAGTTTTCAACAAGCTCCTTTTGAAAACAAACACATGAACTACAGAACAAGAGAAATACAACCTTTTTCCCCAGAAGCAAAAAGGCGAGAATTAATAGAATTGGGACAAACTAATGCCCATGTAGGATTCATGAGCTATGACAATAATTATTTTACCAAGTCCTTGAATAATTCCAAAGCAACTAGCTTTAAAATGCAAACATCATTTGGCAAACAACATATAGTAAAACCTTTCTCTTTGCTACTTCCTGAAAGACAAGAAACAAGGGGAATGAACACAGTAGCCTTTCATAAGCTATGTCCAAGAGGTGCAAATGGTGGTGTTTATTCAGCTACATTTTTGGAGGACATAATCTCAGAATTATTTTTTAAGCTATCTACATCATTGTGGAGGAAAAATATAAACATCACTGAAACCTGGCTCAATGAAATAAATACATCACTTATGAACAATGTAGTGAATGACTTAAATAATGCTCAAATTACTGTCCTAAGGTATCCTGAAGAAAGGTTATATTTTCCATCAGCACATAAAGGATGTGTTACTAAGATTGTTGATTCCATTTATTATGATGTTTTACAGAAGTATGAATTTAAAGTAACCTGTGGTGGTAATCTGCCATATGATAATACTTCAGTAGCTGAACAAATGTCTAATAGCATATTGTTAGAGATTGGAGACTATCAGCTTCCATCTTGCTTCAAGGGAAAGCTCAGATCAAATTCATATCATACTCTCAATGCTGAATTCATACTGTATAAACTTCAAAACAATCTAAGAAAATTTATTTCTGAACCCATATCTTCAAAAGGTTATAGCACCATGTTACCACACTCATTTTTAGAATATGTCATCAGAAGACTTTTAGCTCAGCTTATGCCCCTGCCTAGTAAGCCTTCATCTTTAGAAAAACAATGTTTAATGACTTCAGATTTTGATGAAATGTCCAACTGTATAACAAATAAGGTTATGTCAGCCATTTCAAAACATAAAATCTGGTTCACCATCTATGATAATCAATGTCTCCACACAGATAAAAACCTTCAAAAGATGGTAGATTCTGTTTACAGTAATATTATACAAATGTCTGGTTCTCTTGATTTAATACAGAAGAATATAATCAACCGAAGTCCAATTATGATTGATCAAATAGCCAGTTTCATTATCCAAGAGATTATTGAAAACCACCTTCAACCATTTTTGTGTGGAGAGACTTTGCCTCGCCCCAAGACTCCACTGGATGAGGTATCGTATATGGTCAAACAAGTTCTCAATGAAGTTGTAGAGTCTCAAAAACTCCAGAAGCCATCACCTTTACACATTTACCCTGATAAATTTGTAGGAGAAATTGTTACCAGAGTTTTATCAAAGATTTTTAGCCCTAAGTCTAATACTAATATTGAGCTGGAAAATATGACCCAAAAAATAATAAACTCAGTGAATAACCATTTGGACAGAACTAAGATTCCTATTCTATGTGATAAGCAATCGTCCTTTCCATTTAGTGATGCAGATATTGTAGATGAACTTGTCACCTCAGTATATAGAAATGTTTTGAAGCAGCATGGGCTAGATCCTCACATTGATGAGTCTGAAAATGGTGAAGCTTTTATGGAAAATATAGCCAAATTAATCATAGCAGCTATTTCAGACTACCTTCTTCACCCACTGTTTTCTGGCGATTTGTCAGCTGCTCCCTGTTCTAATTCAATGGCTGATGATATTGTTTATGATATTCTTGGTAACATCGATAATTCTACTAAGTCAAAGCAGAGTTTACCTCCATATAATACATTGCTACCATATACATTTTTAGAAGATATGATCAGAGTACTATTATCTAAATTTTTTCCTTCTCCTAAAATGGTTTTAAATATAACAGCTCTGAAAGATAAAGGAGTAAATTTTAATGAAATTGCTTCCAATCTGATCAGTGATATTAGGAGAAAAATTTCCCAACATGAAATTAGATTTTCAAAAGATGAAGATAAAGCCAAGTCTTTTTACTCAGAAGATGATGTTTGCCATCTTGTTGATTCTGTTTTCACAAATATTTTAGAAAACTCCAGTTCTCAAGAATCAGTGGAACAAAATATCACAAAAACTAATGATGTTTTCATTGATAAAATGGCAGGTTTTATTATTAAATATATCTGTGAGCAGCATCTTCAGCCATTTGTGGAAAAAAGGCAAATATCTACATCACCATGCAAATGTTTTGATGACAGACAGCCATTCATTTATGCAAGTGCTTATTCTTCAACTTTTTTGGAAGATGTGGTCTCTGGAGTAGTGAGCAAAATATTCCACAGGGTGATTGGCATTGTACAAGTAGAGTCAAGAAATTCAGAAGATGTTTTGTTTGATAAAGCTGAAAATCTCATATATTGGATAACAGAGGAATTTTCAAAAGCCCAGATTACAACTATAGAGAATGCTGAGAATCGGTTGTGTTTTTCCCCAGTAGAGAAAGATGTACTCAAAAACATTATCAACACTGTGTATAGCAAAGTTTTAGAAGAATATGAAATGGGAACCATGCCTGATAAAGATTTTCTAAATGACACAAAGGTATTGGCTGGCCGGATAACCAAAATCATTCTGACTGAAATTTTTGATTTCCAAATTCCACCAGCTCTTGTAGCAAATCTGCCTTTAAGTTTACATTCCAAACTTAGTCAAAATGTTTTGGTAAATAGAGTCCATTATGAAATCAGCAAGTCAAGATTCCGAAGACAAGCATCAACAATATATACTACTATGCTCTCACATATTCATTTAGAAAAAATAGTCACTCAGCTTATGTCTCAGATAAGTCCATCGCATTCCAGTGTAGAACATTCTGATACTCCGCAATCAGACTTAAGTAACACAGTCATGAAACTGATAAATGAAATCATGTCAATAATTTCAAAACATGCAATATGTATTGTAAAACATGGAAATGAAAAACAAAGTATGATTTCAGAAAAAGACATACAGTCAATGGTTGACTCCATTTATGCTGATCTTTCTCATTCAAATCTATACCAGCATCTTACAAAGGATAAAAAAGGTGTAAGTCGCATACCTGTTTCAAAAATTGCAAGTTTTATAATAAAGGAGATCTTCAATCATCATCTAGAGTCATTCTTATCAGGAGATAAAAGTTTTCTTTCTGCTTCAGTTGCTCAACCTTGCAAGCAGAAGGCAACAAACCCTAAGCAAAGAGAACTGTCTTTCATTATGAACTCAGCTATCTTTTTGGAGGAAGTAATTTCTGAGCTTTTATGCAAAATTCTTCAGACATTCATACAGGATTCCTTGGCTGCTGAAACCCCAGAGAAAGCAATAGCCCAGATAATGGATATTGTTACAATATTAGTAAAATCAATTGTTTTAGAGTTCACTACATCTGAGATTTTACTTGCAGAAAATTTGGATGAGAGTCTATGGTTTTCAGAGACATATAAAGAAATGGTTCAAAAAACAGTCAACTCAGTTTATGAAAACATACTAGATGAATATAAATCACTGACTCAACTACACAGGACTATACAAAATGACACTACTTGTTTTGGAGGAAAATTATATCATTTTTTACTGCAAGAAATTTATGATTATCAGGTACAGTCATTAGTTTCAGGTGAATTAATGCCTTCTTCCTATTCTTTCCCTCGAGCTGAAAATATCATCAAAAATGTGCTCAATGTCACCTTGAAGGATACCAATGTCATGCCATCATGCATTACAGTGCTCCCCTGTTCTCTGATAGAAAATATGATTTACAAGCTTTTAGTAAATATCTTCCCTTCAGATGATACAACAGATAAACTAAAGGAAAAAGAGGTTGGGCCAGATGATGATGACGAGTTCATGGCTGCAGCTTCAAAGCTGACTGATGAAATTATAAAAGAAATTTCTGAACATGAGATCAGATTTGCCACTGCAGAGGAGAATGAAGATAGTATGCAATTAGGAACTACTGAGAATTTCATTGATTCTGTATGTAATAATATTTTGAAAAACTCTGAATTCCAAGCAGAAGTACAGAAAGATGCACACAAAAAGGGAGGTTCATTTCTCAGTAAAATAGCTGGTTTCATTATTAAAGCAATCATGGATCATCATTTGCAACCATTTTTATATGGTGAAGACTCACCTTCTAGTAACTTACCTGAATATGGCCATTCTTCTGTTGTTTCTAAGTCTGAAAAAGAAAAGGCACAGCCTTCTCTATTTTCAGCTGCATTTTTAGAAGATGTAATTGTTGACCTAGCTCACAAATTTTGTTCTTTTGCAACTCTTGCTGAAGATTCTAGGAAAAAGGATATGCCAGAGCCAGAAATTGTAAGCTTAGCTATCAACTTTGCAAACTCTCTCATACAGGAATTTAGGAAAAGTAAAATCAAAGTTTTACCACATGCTGAAGAAATATTTTCTTTACCACCAATTGGGAAGGAGACAGTTGATGAGATATCTAATTTTGTATATGATCAGTTCATAGGGAAATTTGGATCTGATGGTATTCAGAAAGATGACACTGGTAACATTGCTATAGAAATGGTTTCCTCTTTAGCCCAGAAGGCAATCTCCGCATTCAAGATTCAGCCACTATTTTCAGGAGACTGGTGCTCAACTTTCTTTTCATTTCTAGATCCGGAAAATATCACCCAAAGAGTTCAGCTGCTACCCCAGCAAACCTCCATGCAGATTAGTAGACTCTTAAAGCAGAGCCAGCTTGCTCTGTCTGAAGACACATCAATGAAAAAAGATGATATCCATCATCCAATAATTAACTCTATAGCTACCTTCATGAAAAGCAATATCATCAACCTGATGTCAGGATCAACTACAGGTGTCACAGATACAAAGAAAGATGATGAAAATAAACTGAAATCTGCCACCCTAAAATATGAGAGTGCCTCAAAGGCTACTTCTCCAGCTACCAGTGTGAAAAGTAAAGATCCTCAGGTTCAAAATTTGAGTTACAAATGTAAAAGTAATGAAACTGGGAAAGAGAACTTAGTTCTAATCAATGAGCAGAGACAGATGATTGAAATATACACCCATTTTGCAGTTGCTACTGTTAATAATAATGCTGAGGAGGTACTTGAATCAGATTTCATAACAGACGATAAAAAGAAAATTGACAATGCTAGTCAAAGTTTAGTGAAAATAGATGACAAGCCCAAGAGTGGGAGTAAAGAGAACATAACAAAAAAAACTTTAAAAATAGCCCAACAGCCAGTCAAGGAAGAGAGGACACATTCTGTAGCTGAAACAGATATAGATGAGGAACTATACACAGAAACTGAACGTGTTGAAAATGTCATTGAAAATATTTATGACAATGTTTTAATAATATCTTCTCAAGAGCCATTGGATTTTTCTAGACCAATATACAGCAAAAGCCTCCCAAGTGATAAAGCTTTGGTTAAACTTCAAGATTCTGCACAGCCTGTTACAACAAAAGATTCATCCCCAACAGTTAACAGAGACATCACTGCTAAAGAGAAAGCAAGTGAAGAAGCTGAAACTAAAAGAAAAGAAGAGAGTGAGATAAAAAAAGAGAAAGAGATTAAAAGTCAGCCTAGTAAGACAGACCATCCAGAGTCCTCATCAGATAGTAAACCTAGAATCATTTCTGCTAAGTTTCTAGAAGATGTGATCATTGAAATGGTGAACAAACTAATATTTACATCTTCACCAGAAGCAGAAACGTGTGATAGAACTCCAGATGCAAGTGCTGACCAAAATCAAGGTGAACTTTATGACACAGCTATGAAACTCATTGATTCAATGTTGAAGGAGTTTTCAGATGCAGAAATCAAGGTATTTAGGACAGATAAGGGAAATGAGATTTCCTCACAAGCAATCAAAGATTCATCAGCTCATATAGTACCTCCTGGGCTTAAAGAAGCAACTACAGAAGAACCATCATCCAACATGAATATTAAAAATGTGGATAAATTGCCACATGAGCATAAAACAGTTGAACAATCCTCTTCTGACAAGATGCCCTCCATAAATAGAATGCTATCAATTGAAAAATCAATTGTCAATAAAATCGTTCACTCTTGTGTTTGCGATATTTTAAAGGAATGTACATCTCAAGAGTCTGTTTGCAAGAACATCAACAAAAATGGTGAAAAACTAGCAAAAAGACTAACTAGCACAGTGATAAATGAAATTTTTCAGCATCAGCTTAACTTGATATTTTCTGATGAGATACCAGCTTCAGAATGTGTGCCTCTGGAATCAAAAGATGTTGAGGAAAAGGTCCAAAAGGCAGTGCAAACAGCCAGTAAAGAAGGTAACACAGCCAGTAAAGAATGTCAAACTTCATCTCCATACACCATAAAGTTGCCTTTCAAATTTTTAGATGATGTGATTTCTGCTCTTTTAGCAAAAGTTTTTTCAAAACTATCCAATGTCAAAACAAAAATATCTCAACAAAATTTTTTGGCACAACGTGACTTCCTTAAAATGAAGCTAGTAAGTGCGGTTGCAGCAGAGATTGCCAAAAATGAAGATTTGAATGTACAGTATGTAGACTCTTTGCACCCAAATGATGACGAAATTATTCAGCTGGTGGTTCAGACAATTTATAATAATCTTTTGCCACAGTTTGGATCACAGGAAACCATACAAAATTGTGTAGTTAGTGGATGCAAATTCCTTTCAAAAACCATAGTTGATTTAATTCTTCGAGAAGTGGCTGGCAATCAGTTGCAGAACTATTTTGGCGGTGAGTTGACTCCATATCAGTGTGCAGAAGTTGACAATGTTGTTGAAAATATCCTCACCAATGTTGTCTTAACTACTCCATCACAGCCACCACGTCCCCGTAAACTATCTTATAATATAATAGAAGCAATTGCTGTAAAATTCTTATCAAAACTTTTATCTGGGTTTCCAAAAGTGCGTACAGAAAGAACTAAATCTCAAGAAACTGAAATGCAAAAAATAACCTCAAAAATATTAAAGTCAATCCAAGAATGTTTTTCCAAAAGTAAGATCAGAGTTGTACAACCTGCCAAGGAATTGGAACCTGTGCCTGTAACTGACAATGCAACTATTGACAAAGTAGTTAATTCCGTTTATGCCAATCTTTTAAAACAATCTGGCTCTCCTACATCTGTATTAGAAGATTTAATGGGTAAGAGTAATGTCCTTTCTGACATAATAGGTTTGTCAATGGTGAAGGAGATTTCCAATGCTGAATTTCAACCTCAAGCAGAGGAAGAACTTTCAAGTTCAGAATTAGCTCTAGAAGCTGTCAAAATTATGGAAAAGGTGGTGAAAATTATTGATGAGCTAAAGTCCCAAGAAAAATCTTCACCCATAAAAGATTTAATGTTAGACTCCAGAGTTTTAGAGGAAGCATTGGCCTTATTCTTGGCTAAACTAGTAAAGAAGCCTGGTGTTGCAAGCAAAGACATGGACAGTTTAACAAAGCCTGAGTTAAAGAAAATTGCATCTCAGTTGACAAAATCTGTAACAGCTGAAATTTCCAGAAGTAATATAAATCTCGTGAATTCTAATCCTGAAGAACAATCTTTAGCTTCAGAAAACATTGAAATGATTTCTCAGGTTATTGAGTCTGTTTACGATAATATAATAAACCAATCTGGAACCCATAATGAGCCCTGTGATATAAAAGGTACAAAGAAGGCCTTCCCTAAGAAAGTGGCTAGCTTAATTGTTGATGGCATTTCAAATGTTTCATCATGTAGATTTAGTGCAACAAGTTCTTATACTGCTGCTTTTGGAGATCTAGACACAAATCGAATCATTAAAAAGGCACAAAAGCATGCTGCACAAATGAACTCTGATTCCGATAAAGAGTCGGATGATGCATTAGAAGATGAACTTCCTGTTAGAATAATTCCACATGTCGGGAATAAACCACTGAAAATAGATCCAAATATCATCTCAGAACACTTAGCAGTTATTTCTATGAAGACTCAGCCTCTGGAGACACTTAAGATGGACTGTATAAAGAGAACTGGTTGTAGCATAGCAGAGCTCAGAAGAGCTTCCATAAGTGGAAAAGGTCACTCTTCCACAGATGTGTCTGAATTAGGAACAAGACAGAAAGAAAGGCGCATCTCATTGGATAGGACAGGACGACTGGATGTAAAACCCTTAGAGGTAAGCATCACGACAATGGAGAAAGGGGGGAAAGCAGTGAGCCAGTTCTGTGATTTCCTTCCTTTCCTAGCTACATGCAAACATATGCTTGTTATTTTGCTAGCTGAACAGGGAATTGGTTGCAACGATTCATCTCCACAGTCAGAATTTTCAGGGACTTGCCATATCATTTCCATATTTCACACTAAAGGCCTAAGGTTAGTTTTTATAAGATAATCCACTAAAACTACTTTTCTTTGAAGCAGGGAAATAAATATGGATACTGATTGACATCAGAATGACTGGAATATAATTTTATTTAGAAAGTCATAGGAACATGTATTAAAAGCCATCTATTTAAGGCACTACAGTACTATTTTCCCTTACTTTTATTTAAATTTTTCCATGTAATATATTTGAATTATATCCCTGCCCCAATTCATCTTGTGTCCTCCCCACCACCCTACTTCATATTCTTTCTTCCTCTCTCTCTTCTTTCTTAAAAAAAAGAAAAATATCAAAACAAAGAAACAGAAAGGAAATCATAAGACAAAACATAACAAAACAAAACAACAAAGGACATGCAAAAATACATAAAGTTCAGTTTTTGTAGGCCAATTACTCCTGGGTTTGAGGCCTGCCCTGGAGTATGATTGATATACCTAGTGACATTATTTTAGAGAAAACTGATTTTCCCTTTCCCAGCATGTTATCAATTGCAAATAGCTTCTTGCTTAGGGGTGGTACTGTGCACCTACTTCCTCTTCTCACTGCTAAAATTTTGTTTGATTTGAACGTGTACATGCTGTCACACTCTCTGTGAGTTCATATGTATAACAGACCTGCTGTGTTGTGTCTAGAAGATGCATTGCCTTGCAACCATCCACCACCTGTGGCTCTTAACAGTCTTTCCATCTCCTTTCTTCAGAGATACCTGGGCCTTAAGGTAGAGATTTGCTAAAGACATCCCTTTTAGGGCTGAGTGCTACAGAGTCTATTAGATTCTGCACATTTTCTGGTTGTGGATCTCTGTGTTAATTACCAAGAAGATTATTCTCTGATGAGGGATGGCTGAGGCACTGATTTATGGCTATAGCAATATGTCTTGAGAAATCGTTTTGTTGTTGTATTTCTTTATCAGAATTTCTTAATTCTGAATTAACTGTATTTCCCATAGGCCAATGATCTCTCTAGTCTCAGGTCATTAGCCACACGAGCAATGTCAGATACAGGTTCTATCTCATTTGATTGGCTTTACATCCAATCAAACACTGGTTAATTACTGCCATAACCTTTGTCCACTCCTGCAACTGTATCTCTTGCAGTCAGTTCACTGTTGCAGTTTTCAGGGTTTGTAGCTGGATGACACTGATAACTCCTTCCCTCCTCCGGTAACATGCAAATTGCCTTCCTATACCATGAAAGCTAGTCACTGGGGTGAAGGTTCTAGTTAGGTACCAGCTCTATTTCTCCATGTTTGAAGACATGAGTATATGATATCTAGAGCCATAGCATTTACTGTCAAGTTGCAGAGGGTAACCAATAGACTTATCAATAGCCTGTGGTATTTGAGGGGTTCTATAGGACCCCTTTGATCAGCTGTTCAATAAAATGTAACCCATTCCTGGCACACTGGGGTTCTATTCAAATTTCTCATATTGAATGTGTGCATTCTTGTGGGATTTCTGTTTTTATGGATGTACTCTGTGCCATAGCACTGACCCAAGTATAAAACTATATTCTCTGGAAAATAAATACTTCATTTTTTTCCAGTATGACTCTGAAAATTACTGAATTAAGTATTAAAGCCGATAATAAAATAAGTTAATTAGTTATTGATTGATTGTTGAGTTAGACACTAAGTCATTGTTTAGCCCAGGACAACCTGGAACTTACTACAAAGGCTGATGATGTTTAGTTGTTTCTTCCAAAGTATAACATTCTCTTTTAGACAAAGACTTACTAAGATTCAAGAATAAAATAAAACTTGCAAGTTTCAGGAAGCTCCTAAGGCATATAAGATTCACAAGACTCTACTCAAGGTCATTTCAACAGTAACAACTACTAGAAAGTGGAAAGCTGACAGGAAATTACACAGAAAGCTCAAGGGATGCAATTTTAGTGAGCTATTATTCATATTTGGTTAGGATTTTTACTGATAAAGCTACCTTTGAGTCATCTACCCTTCTGAAAGTAATCTCTCACTCATGTTTCTGTAAGTAACCTCAATAAACTCACTGGCTTTAGTAAGACTAGTAAGATAGAGTTGGATAAAATTGGTTTTTTTGTTGTTGGTGGTGGTGGTGGTGGTTGTTTTTTGGTATATCCTTGAGTTCTGTCTGAGATGAACAGACATTTGTTCATGTATCCCCCAAAAAAGTTATCCCAGGCTCTCTCTAGCTCCTTCTGACTATGATGCCTCTGCCTCTTGGTGCTAGATTTGCAGGTACTTATGTTTTCAAACTGAAATACTAAAATTATTGTGCATTTATACTCCTCTAACCTCTTTTATCCTTTTTTAAGAACATATGATGGTCCTTGTCATCATAAAATATCCTCTCTTTTCTGAGTTCCCATTGCTACATTAGCATATACTTTGTGTAGTATTCATTTATATGTAAGCAATTCCCTGAGTGTAAAATGACTATGAACATCCTATAAAATAATATAACCAAAAAAATTTGGATTATCTATAGAACTATCCATAACAAATTCTTTTCCTGGTTACCAACTTTATTTAGGTCACAGTGAATTTTTAAACACAAATGCCATTTTCTTTTTAATGGGAGAAAAATTCATTTGATAATAATAATAATAGTAGTAAAAGTAGTAATAACAACAAAAATAACAATAAACAACCAGCAGCCATGTGGAATTCAAAGCACATAAATATTACATGCCAATTTGATTATGACTATGTCTTTTGCCAACAAAAGGACAGAAAAAAATCTACAGGTTAGGTCAAGTACTTTAGGCACTTGGCTTTGCCTCATAGCTTAATATTATGCTTAGAAATGCCATACTTTTCACCTAATAAGACATATTTAAATCACCTTCAGTAACAAATTCCCAAACTATATTGCATATATTTGGATTTTCTAACCTTACTAATTTTTTGCATATAAGAGATTGTTTTGAATTTTTCAAGAGTTGCTTCTAAATAGTTTATTTCCACAGAAGAAATAAACTTCTGATCTTTGTAAGACATTGCCACTTGAAAATATAGTTTAGACAGTTGCAAAGAAAGGTTGAGTTGAAGATCAATTATAAATTTATTTATAATTTCTGTGATATAGCAAAGACTACAGAAATGGAGTGATTTGGTTCTGAATTATAATTACCCTTTATTGGATTCTTCTATATTAAAAAATAGTAATTGGGATTTGAGTGGAATATGAAAAAGAAATGAAGATTTACTTATTTTTGCAAAAGACAAAGGATGTGATTATGGAGTAAAAAAATAAGCTGAAGATCACAATTCCAATATGGCATTGCTTTTATATGTAGAGTTTGTTAAAGTCTTGCCTTTTCTTTAAAAATTAATGTCTAGATGTCTATAGGATCACTTACTAAAGACAAAAAAGTTAATTATGTAGTTCTACAACAATTTTTAAGAGAAATTACAAAAGTAGAAGACAATAAGTTTATTTTATAAGAAAATATAAAGCTTAAACTATTATGTTAGAATGGATATTTGGAATAAATTATGACAGATTAATATTATCTAAATGTAAAAATAATGCTAGATACAAACAAGTGTTACATGTGATTTTTATCTCTTTCTTTTAAAACAGTGAAAATATGCCAGTAAGTGGAATTTGAAGATACTAGCTAGATTGAAGCTAGAAATCATAAAAAATAGCTATGACACAAAGTAATATTGGAAAAGATATTGATATATATATATTTTTAATATTTATTGTACTTTCAATTCCAGGCTGTTGGCAGGAATTCATTTCAAAATATAAGAAGACCTGATATCACCAGAGTAGAGCTTTTGAAAGATATTCATAACAAAAAAGATCTGATCATTCGATTAGTAGCTCATGATATTAGTCAAAAAGTTTCAGAAAGTAGCTTCAGAAATGACCCGGTTTCTGATGAAGAGGAAATTGTTTTAGGAGAGGTTGCTAGACATCAGTGCTTAGGAGAAATATCTGGAGGTCATGGTGAAGAAGTTGTGAAACCTTTAGGAACCAAGGTTGTTTCTCCAAAGACAACAACAAGCACAAGTAGCCTGAGAAAATTCTTAGCACTAAGCAAATGCTGTCAGCCCACTTCTGGTGAAAATATTGAAAGTATTGAAGCATTTGGAAATCAGACTATGAAACTTAACAAGATACACGTTAAAAGAGCTGTTGCTGAACTTGACACGCCCTCTTCTAAAAGCTTAGCAGAAGGACTGTCTTCTAAGGACAAGTTACAGTATAAGGTAGGTGACAAACATAATTCCCAGAAGCTTGGAAGAGTAGCCAACCTCAGACATTCTGTTCTGGGATGTACCTTGATTATCCAGCAAAGCATACTTGAGTGATTATCTGCATAAGCCTGTAGATATATAGCATAGGTTAAATAATTAACCAAGCATGAAACTCAATTAAGTATTTAATACAAAAAAAAAAAAAAAACCCTAGAACTACTAGCTGAAGGGAAAATGGAAAATAGACACTGCTTAAGGAAATTCAACCTTATTTGTTAAACAAGAGATTCCATTTTGTATTTGGGCTATAAATATTTGTTGGACATCTGTAGAGAACTTCATGTCAATAGGATGGATCCAGATACCTGGCTAAGTTATATGGAAGTTAAAAATGATCTGTAGAAAGTGAGATTGTTGCATAACTTGTATTAAGACCTAAGTCCAATCCACAGCACTGAAAACAAACAACAAAAAAATCATTATCTGGTCTGTGTTATTTTTAATTAAATTTCAAATGTTCAATTTTACCAATACTCAGGGGCCTACTAACTCAGAGAGGCAGCAAAAGCACCTGGCTGACCTTCCTCCTCCTCTGATATCCCAGGAAAAGACCTTTGTCCTCCACCATCTCCAACAAAAACCTCAAACTCAGTGTCCCTCCCTTCTACTTCCTGTGCATTTCTCCATTCATCTTCCTGACTCCCTCTTACTCTCTATGGTTTAATCCTATCTTCACACTGGTTGTTTGCTCTGCCTCTTGACCTATGGTTGACTTTATTTATCATGTTTACAATATTCAAGCAAAAAGCTCTTGGATTAAAGGTACTTGCGAGGCCTGAGCCACACAACTAGAAACAGTTTTTTCCAACAAATAATGCAATCTTGGGGTTCACAGTGTGATCAAATATCCTGCAAAATTTCCCTTTTTTTGTCTAAATAAGTAGGAAAGGTTTTTTACTCTAACACATTAAAACTATTTGCAATAATGAAGCTATAACTGTCAAACCTGCCACAATGCCAGGTAGGTTGTATTTGGCAGACTTAGGATTAAACATTTTTGAGTACAAAGTTCTGTAAAATATTTGTGTCAGTATGATATGAACTCAAGAATTTGTTCTGAGCAGTTCATAGTCCAAAGCTGATCTTTGGGTCACACTCTGGGACTCTGACCTGGGATTTCAAGCCAGTCAGCTGGAAGTCGGTGATACCACTTGGCCAAATTTACTCTTTTTCTTGGGACATTTTCTCTTGATGATTCATCCTTTTTCTTTAAATGTTTCACTTATCCAGTGGTCTCTGGATTCCTTAGTTGGATGTTTTTATTCGGAATGATAAAATCAAAACCCTACCCCAACTCAAATGCTGAGAGTACCTTTTTTTTTTTTCAGGTTCTATCTTTCCTAGGCCAAAATGATTTTGGCAACAGAAAAAGTATTACCTTTCAATTAAAATAATTATTTTGAAATTTTGAAACTAAATATACCTCAGTATGTGTGGACAAATATGCATGTATTTCCCCTTTTCTTTATATATAAATTCAATGTTTAAGTGTATTTAGTTTTAGATCACAAAGGACATTCACTTTGAATTTCAGCCTGCCTTTTGCAAGTGTCTTTTAAATTTAAATCTCTGTACTTCTTATATGCCTGCCTCTCCCTCCCAAGTGCTGGGATGAAAGGTGTGAACCACCACCTGGCTATAGATTCCTTATAATAGTTATTGTCATAGGGTTGTCTTGTTTTAATTTGGTTGTCCATTTCTCCTATTATTTAGGGGTAAATATTTATGTTTTTCAAACATGTAATCTATCATTCTTGCTGATTTATTCTGAATTTGTTCCCTGGCAACTTTTAATATTCTAGTCTTAATCAAACATGATGCCAAATTGTTCGCTATTTCATTATTTTTAGATGTTTTGGCTATCTTGCCTGTATGAGCGACATAAAATTTGATGCCTCCTGTGACTGGATATCTTTGTCATTTATCTGAGAGTTAGTGGTTTTCCATTTTGATGACCATATAGCTATACCATTGCACATACACCATAAATTGGAGAAAATAGAGATTTTCCTTTTGCTTTCCTAGTTGTCTTATAGCCAATACTGCTGCACTGATTTTGTGGTTCCTTTCTCAGTGTTGGCCACTCCATACCTGGTCTATAGGCTGCCAATTTCCAATAGCTTTTGGTCCATCAGTGGTTGAAAACTATCAGTAAACCATGTGTTAGCCAAATGCGATCATTCTCTTGGTCCCCACAGTTCAATAGGTGCCTCTTTTTGGGGGGGAGTGATAGGTTTAAGGATGGGCATTATGGGCAACTGAGCTATTTCCTCAGTGTGGGAAGACACAGACCCCTTTGCTACCATATTCCGGTCGTAAAGGAATTCAGATAGGTACCAGTTCCACTGTAATACATTTCCTTACATAGCTAAGCCTGTGAAGGTCTCTGGCTTTAAATGGACCCAATCCATCATTGTAATGGCACCATTACGACCATAGGGTGGTTAGCAATGACTGAGTATAAGGTTCTCCATACCTCATAAAAATGTCCAGATTTGTTTCTCAAACAAGATAACATTTGTTATCCTTATATGGAAAATGTTTGTATTAGAAGCCAACAGGAAAATGTTGGTGGACTCATTTTTCCTTTATGAAGAGTCTCCAGTTGCCAGTTCACCAATAAATATGATATCCATAATTAGAATATCAACTGGTTCAATATTGGTCAGGGTTACAGCATGGAGAAGAGCTTACAGTTGCAAAAGCTGCTGTTTGTTCCTGTGCCCATTGGAAATTAGATGCCTTTCTAGAAACCTCATAGTTTTCATAATATTCTGGAAACATGGTATGTGATTTCCATAGTGTGCAAACATGCGCAAACATACCAATTAGGAGCTGTCTATGAGTTTTTTCCCTGGGTGGTGAGATCAAAGGCATGTGTCACCATGACCTTTGTTCATTGTAGCTCTGGAATTTAGAAAACAAATAATTTGTAGAGATTCACTGGTCTATGCTGGGATTAAAGGCATGGGCTACCACTGCCTGACCTCTGTGTTTAATATAGTGGCTGGCTTGGTCCTCTGATCCCCAGGCAAGATTTATTTGTTACAGCACAAATAAAATATCACCACAGGCAAGTGTGCCTTTGGTAAATTATCATTCAAAACATTATTTGGTTTTATTTTTCATGCCGGAATAAATGATAGGTATTTGTTAGTCTTTATAAGTTAGTTTAGATTGAATGACCAAGCTGTCTGATGAACTAGCACCTCTCATTTGAGGAGGTCTCCCTGTTCAAATCTAATGTTTATCAATCTTTATGGCTTCCATTGCCTTTCTTCTCCTGTGGAAACAAAGGCAAAACCTCTTCCCCAATGTAACACATATCTCTGTTTCCATTCTGAGGTCTACACATCTTTAAAATATACAGACTGATTTAATTCCATAGTTTTGGTTTTTTATTATTATCCAATGTCTTTCCACAGCTGTCATTGTTTTCTCATTAGCATTTGGAAAACTCAAAGTTATTAAAGCACTGTGTAATCTATCTCAGGGTGTCTTTATTGCCCCTTTTTGTTTATTAAGTATATCTTTTAAAGTACAATTATATCTTTCTATATGTGCTTGTCCTGTAGGATTGTGTGGTATACCTGTAATATGCTTTATGTTTTAATATGCAAAAAAGTTTCATTTTACTAGAGACATATGCTGGAGCATTGTCAGTCTTAATTTGCACAGGTATCCCCATGATGGCCATAACTTCTAATAAATGTGTAATTACAGAATCAAGCTTATCAGAACTTAAAGCAATTACCCTTTGAAACCCTGAATATATATCTATGGTATGGTGCACATACTTTAATTTTCCAAACTCTGCAAAATGAAACACATATATTTGCCAAGTTTTATTTCTTTGGGTTACTTCCTGTAGATAATGGGGTTTGGCTCTAAAAAGAACAAGTAGGAAATTGCCTTTATAATTTCCTTAGCTTGTTGCCAAGTGATAGAAAAATCTTTCTACAAATTTTTGCTATTAACATGGTGTTTCTTATGAAATTCTGAGGCTTCTAGCACACTTCCTATTAGTAACTGATCAATTTCATTATTACCTTGTGCTAGAGGGTCTGGTAGACCCGTATGGAATTTGATATGTGTTATATACAATGGATGCTTTCTGTTTCTGATTATTTGCTGTAGTTGAATATTTAGTGAAGTTAATTCTGAATAATCTGCAATGAGTTGTAAAACAACTCTTTCTGCAAATTGAAAATCAGTAACTATATTAAGAGATCCAGGAATATCTGAAAAAAAAATCCATAAGAATGGCACATAGCTCTGAATTTTTAACTGAATCATAAGGGCTTTGAGTCACTTTACCTATTTTTCCTGAATTATAACCTGCCTTTCCTGATTTATTTGCATCAGTATAGAATGTAGCTAGAAATTGGTGTCCCTTTTACTATATGATAGTGAATCCAATTAGTTCTTTTTATAAACATGTCTTTTTCTTTTGGGGATATTTGTTGTTAATCTTTCCAAAAACATTACTGCAAGCTCTGTGCCAATGTTCATTTCTGCCCATAATGAGGCAATTTCAGCATTAGTAAAATGTACCACAATTTCTGCTGGGTCTATTTCTGCTAATTGACAAAATCTTGTTTTTCCTTTAAAAATCAATTCAGAAAAATTTTCTATATGGATCTTTAATTTTTTACACTGTTTGTGTGCTAAAATATCTATTCTAAGATATTATATTCTCTCTGCATAAGAATTCCTGTGGGAGAATGCCTAGATGGTAAAATAACCAGAATATGATTTTATATATATATATATATATATATATATATATATATATATATATATATATATATATATATATATATATGCTTTGGCTCCAAGCAATCCAATGTATATCCTGTAATTTCTTCTCTACCAGACCAAATTCTCTCTCAGCCTTAGCTGGTAATTTCTTGAACCATTTAAGTCCTTATCACCTTATAAGGTTTGAAAGAAATTATTTAGCTCTTGAGTAGTTAATCCAATTGTGGGCCACAGCCAGTTCTCCCAGCAATTTTTGAAAATCATTAAGAGATTGTAATTGATCTCTCCTGATTTCTACTTTCTGTGGTCGAATTTTCAATAAACCTTCTTATATCCTGGATAATTGATAGAATCTCCTCTTTGTATTTTTTCTGGAGCAATTTGTATTCCCCAGCAAGGCAAAATTCTCTTTACTTCATCAAACACCTTTTTCTCAGGTATATGTCTCTGAATCAGCTAGTAAGATATCATCAGTATATTGACAAAATTTAGATTAAGGAAACTGTTTATGATTATTTCTAATGGCTGTTGTAAAAAATATTGACACAGGAGGGGCTGTTAACATTCCTTATGGAAGAACATTCCGCTGATACCTTTTAACAGGTAGAGCATTACTATAAGTAGGCACTGTGAAGGCACATTTTTCTTTATCCTGTTCTAGTAAATGTATAAGGGAAAAAGCAGTTTTTTCAAATCAATCACTATAATAGACCTTAGACCTCCCCTTAGGTAATAAAAAAGACAAGGAAATTCCAGGCTGTAAAGAGCCCTTTGACTAAATCACCTTATTTATGCCTCTTAAATCTATTAACATTTTCCATATCCAGATTTTTTTGTAATGACAAATATAGGAGAATTCCAAGGACTAGTCGATTCTTCAATGTGTTGAGCTCTTAGCTGCTCCTGTACCAGCTGTTCTACTGCCTGTAGTTTTTCTGATGTCAAAGGCCATTGTTCCACCCACACAGATTTGTCATTTAACCATTTTAAAGGTAGGGTAGTTGGTGCTTTTAAAAGACCAACAGCTGTTGTGTTGTATTTATGTACAACCTGAAGAGTCTGTGACTCTTCATTATAATACCTTTTAACATTTTTCTTGGAAGCATCTTTTATGGTTTGCTTATGAGATTGGAAGAATATTCACCTGTGTTTTTCATTGCTGCAACAAATCACTTCCCCATAAATTAATTCATTGTGTTAGCCACATATGGCTTTAATTTTCCTATTTGTCCTTCTGTCCCTATATACTCCCCCCATCTTGCATTTAGTTTCACATGAGGTAAAGTTTCAATCCCTAAAGCTGAATATTTACCTCCTGAAGAGGTCAATTTGGATGTCAACATTTTGGTGAAATTATTTATATCTAACTCCTGTGTCTAGTAAATCTTCAATTTCAATGCCATTTATTTGTATTTTTAGGTTTGGTCTCTTATCATTTGCAGCAGTTTGCCAAAATACTTGTTTTCTTATCTCTCCTGAATTTTTTATTTACTGAAGCTGTTCTCTCCTTGATTACATCCAGATCAGTGTTGTTTTTAACAACATATATCAACTTTTAATTGTTCTGTTTATGAGTTTCTCCAATGCTGACAAGGAATTATTAAACCAAATTGATATCAAGGCCTGTGGGAGGCCCCTTAGGGCATTTTGATGGCAAATGGTTACCTTGCCTGTCCCTTGTTGATCTGAATTCATTAGTACAATACTAGCCTTTGTCATACTTTCTGTGTACACCAGAAGGCTAGAACCCGTTTGAATTATCTACAGAATAAGCATCATTTCTAGGAATGTCTTGCCTACAATCCCTTTTCAAATGACCTTGCTTACCACAATTAAAACATCTGACATTTTGACTTTTCTTAAAACTTTGAGAAATTATTTCTCTTATAAGAGTAGCATCATAAATATAAGATCCAATATTAGCCATATTTCTAATCCACTCACCTATTGGTGCTGATCTTGCCTTTAAAGGCCTTATCGTCCTTTTGCATTTTGAACAAAGGTTCAATTAGTATTTGTCTGACTTCTGGATCTGATACTATCCTATTTATAGCTGAAGCCAATCTTCACAAAAAACATCAATGAAGGCTTCTTTGGGGACTTGTATAATTTTAGTAAATGATTCAGGCCCCTTTCCTGATTCTTAAACCTTGTCCCAAGCATTTAAAGTTGCTAAAAAGCATAACACCAAGGCCAAGGCATTATCATCAAATTCAAGCTGCCTTTGCAACTAAGCATATTGACCTTCACCTCAAAACTTGTCTTGGGAAATATTAATACCCCAGCTCTATTTTGTTGTTCTATGGCCCTAGCTTCCTCTTTTCACCATGTTCACCATTGTAGCTGAGGACTAGCTCTGAATATTGCTATTGCCAAACCTTTCCAGTCTTGGGGGATAATGCTTTTCTGAGTTGACCATGAATTTAATATCTGCTTCACATAGAGTGAATACATACCATGTTAAACAATCACATCCTTAAATTTCCTCAAATCTAATATTTTTATGGGATTCCTTTTAACTTCTTGATAACCTTGGGGATAACTATCATCTACTGGTAGTTCTTATATAGTAACTGGGTAAGCTAAGTTTGATTTTCTAACAGCCTTGGGCTGCTGCTCTTCAGTTTCATCATATGGTAGTGTAGTAGGTTCTTGTATAAATTCCTCTGTGTCTGAGTATTTTTCTTATTTTCATTTATAAGTTTTTCTAAGACTTGTATGCTACCAATCCACTTCTCATATTTGGCACAAAAAACCACTATGACTACTAGAATTACCAGAATGATAGTAATTATAATTGATATTATGTCAATCTCAGTTAAGTAATTCATCTTTTAATTTTCTGCTTCTGTTTTCAAGTCACCTAAAGTAGCATTATACAGGATCCTAATGTCCTCATATTATATTTCCCATCCTTAACATGGGAAATATTTTTCCTTTTAATATTACTTACCTCTCTCATTGAGGACTTCCAATTTGTCCTACCAAATATGTCTTCTCAGTTTGTTCATAGCTGGCATAATTTCTCTGTCCTTGTGGTCATTCCTCACACTGGGCACCAAATGTTGCTTTTCTAACTAAATCTCAAATGCTTGATTTTATCAATAAATATTCAGGAGCCATATGATGGGGTGAAATCCTACTAGCTCAGAGAGGCAGAGAAAGCATCTGGCCAACCTTCCTCTTCCCCTGACATCCCAGGAAAAGACTTTTTTCCTATGCCATCTCAAGCAAAAAACCAAACTCAATGTCTTCCCTTCTGCTTCCTGTGCATATCTCTATCCATCCCCTGACTCCCTCTTACTCTCTATGATTTTTTTCTTAATAATCCTATGTTCACTTCCTGTCAACAAGTTGCTAGCTCTGCCACTTAACCTATGGTTGACTTTATTTAATCCTGTTCACAATATTCAAGCAGAAAGCTCTTGGATTAAACGTGTGGGATAGGCCTGAGCCACACCACAACTAGAAACAGGTTTTTTCCAATAAATAATGCAATCTTGGGTTCACAGTGTAATCAAATATCCTGCAACAGATCTGAATCCAGACTTTCTTGCACTTAATAAATATGTTACCTTCATAAATTATACGGTGAATATTTTTATTACACAGTTTTTGACTCTTACCCAAATGTAACAAGTTATATCCAGTATTTTAAACATCACAGATATATTTATCCATTAAACTTCTTAATCGTGACGGTGTACAGTTCATGTTACTGTATCCAACCTATCCAATGGTGATAAGATACTCAATGACCCTTGTGGTTTTGCCCTGTCCAAAAGTCAATACTAATCATATTTTTGGAAATCATATGATAGGAGATTTCCTAGTGAGACAATTGCCTTAATTAAATATCCTACCACAGTTTTTGTACTTCTGTGTTTAGACTAATACCAAATCTATAGTAAACTTCAGAAAATAAACACATCCAATTTCAGTCAAATCAGAAACACAGGATTTCCCAAAAAATAGATCAGAGTATGTGATAAATGTCTGATCATACAAGTTTAGGAGATGCTTAGAGTTGTATCGCTGCTCTTCTATTTAATTCAATAAACTAATTAAAATATTTTAAAGTTTAAAATAGAATGTTACATTCTTCAGTATCTGTACTTTACATTTAAAATGTGTTCAAAATCTAGTGCCATAATTTAGAATATCTTTTCATAACCATTTCCAAGAAACTTATACTAGAAGAGACATTTTAATTAGAATTAAAGGGACCACCTCTATTTTTACCTTTTAAAATAGTATTTTAAGTAATTTATAAAAATTTCTTTTCATTAAAGTATTGATGGGAATACAAAAATGACAATGGGGGAGAAAGTACATATCAAGTTCTGTGTGTGTAATACTTGATTTATAATTTTACAGAAAGAAGAAAGACTTGCTACTGAACCAACACATTACTTCATACACAGAATTATGAGTACTTCATCATACAACCAAGAAGACCTCCTTTCTGGGTACAGACAACTTAATGCAGAACAAATCTAGAAATCTGAGATGAAAGAATGGGTCTGTTAGCAAATCTGTAGTTGAGCAAGTGCCCAGTATCAAATCCTTCTTCACTTCTGATTCTTATCCCTTGACTCTAAGTCTTAAGTTCTCTTACCATACAATACTGTATTTCTAGTTACCTAGCCTCTACATATTTTCAGATACCTGTTCTCTCATGTAAATGTCATAGGATCAGATATTTGCTAATGTGTTGTTGCTTGTGGTTGTTATTATAACCCAAAGGATAGGCATAGAGTCAGCAGCAGAAAGTGTTCTGTCAGCACAGAAAGACTCCTGCTCGGTTTTGTTAAGTAAGCTAAAGGTGTATAGCTCTGCCTTACAAGAGGAATCTGAAGAAGACATGGAAAAATATTAAGTTGGAGTACTCAGAGATTAATTTTAAAAGCACAAACTAGTTGTAGTAATATAAAAACACAAAGTTAAACTGTAAATTATTAAGTAGAATAAGAAGTATACTATTTTGTGACAATGTGAGCAATACAAATTGAGAATAAAAAAAATCAATACTAGGAATGGAAAATATTTGCAGATCATACACATCACACACACACACACATACACACATGCAAACACACACATACATACACACATATGCAAGCACACCACACACACACATATATATACATATTTACATATACATAGGTCACTACCTAAACCACTCTGTATGCTTCAAAATAAAACAACAAAAACAATTTTAAAAATACAAATTATTTGAATAGAAAAATCCTCTAAAAGATTGTACATCATTAATCCCTAAGGAAATGTGAATCAAAATCTCAGAAGACGCCATTTGAAACCATGACAGTCACTGAAAGGAAAGGAGCAAGAAAAGAGAGCAAGGAAAGGAAAGAAAAGAAGTATTAGGGATGGAGAGAAACTGGAACCTTTATGCACTGATGGTAAATTATAAAATTGTGAAATCATTGTGAAAAATCAGTGTGGCACTTTCCTAAAGAATTTAACATGGAATTAGTGTGTGACCCAGCAATTCTGAATATATTCCTCAAAGAACTGAAAGCAGGTACTGCAACAGATAGTAGTGAACGTGTATCAATACCAACATGATTCAAAATAAACCAATGATAAAGGCAACCTTTCATCATTGTTCATCAGTGTATTAAATCAGGAGAAAAAAATGTCTCATTCTTTTGAATATTATCTACTATTTAAAGAAAATCCTCACATACTAAAACATGCATGGATATGGATGACATTGAACTAATTAGAGTAAGTTACAAAGTGACAAGTAAAATTACTACTCTACTTATTTGGAGTATTCAAAATCCTAAAGATAAAAAGTAAAATAGGGATTTTTTTCAGGAGGAAAATGGGTGTTAGTGTTTAAGCACAAAACATGTCTGAAAGTGGGAGATGGTGATGTTTGCATAGCAATGAAAATGTGCTTAATGACACAAAACCATACAATGCAACTTTCTAAAATTGTCACAATTTTATATATATAAATTTTATATATATAAATATATAAATTATATATATAATTTAAAATTGGAGAAAAGTAAATCATAAATCATTCTCATTCAATTTTCAATTTTAGCAACATGCTATTCCAGGTTTGCTTCCATGTAGAGAATGGCAGATTGTTGTTAACCAGTAGCTTCTTCATTTGTTAAATATACACATTAAAAATTATTCTCTTTTATTTTATTTTAGTGAAGCAGAAGAGTTTAAACCAGATCCAAAGGCTAATGCACTAGAAGGTTGGATGTTTTTCTTAACTTTTAAAAACTGATGAAAAAGTAACTTTTTTGACTATTCTGGTAGCTTAATTATTTCCTACTTGGAAAATGTTAATCATTAAACTTGAAAGAGATGCTAGTTTACTTTTCTATTAAGTATGTCTACTTTAATGAAGTGATTCATTACTATTTCATCCAGCTGTTAAAATAAGCCAAATGCTTATAGTAATTTAGTCTGATATTATAAATTTACTTTGACCATCCTCCTGTAAATAAAGAAGCATGAAATTATTGTGCTAAATTATATCTGGACTTGAAGTGAAATTAATTAGCTCATTGAAAAGTTATGCTTTCCTTGTATTAGACCTTACCCCTACTTATATACAAAAGGCCTTTTAAACACAAAATTGAGTTGTTCACATCAAAATCTGGCTAGCATTAACTGTTTTGTTTTGTTTTTAAATATCAGCTTATATAAAGTGCTTACCACATTTTTATGATGTTTTATTCCAATATTTGTTCAGACCTCATGAGATCAATCTGATTAAATAATAAACAATATATACATAAGGTATAGAGATCATTTTTACTATAGCATGGCCTTGAATTCAAGCCACAAGTTTATCCCAACTATTGCTCTGCAACCCACTCATGAAACAACTTCTCTCAACTTGGATATAGAAATAACTTTCACTGTTGTTAGCAATAATTCTGTCCGAACAGCATCAACATATCATAATCTGTATGTATAATGGTAATCACCACTAAGATTCCTGAATTATAAATCATGGGTTATAAGATCCAGCCAGGAACTACCTAATGTAATTGTTTAATTTCAATATTGAAGACAGTCAAGCAGGAGGTGAGGACATTAGTGTCCAACATGTCCAACTCTTTGTCTAAGAATCCACATGAGGCCTCATTCCCTGTGATTAAATTTTGTGTATTATTTTGTTTTGTCTAACTTTGATTTTTGGATTATGCATATTTCTTATATTTTTCACTGATATTGTCACTGACCAAGTCATTTATTCATTCATTCATCTGAAGATTCACCAAACAGTTCTTTTTTGTTCTTATAATATTCCATGTATAAACAATACTGACAAAGTTTGTTCTTATGGAATTTACATGGTAACTTGAGTTGAAGAATCCAATGATCAGAATATAAGATAAATCTAGAGGTTGGTAAGTCCCTTCCAATTTTACTAATGACAGAATTTCAAGACATTGCAATGGTTACAAGACCCTCCATCGTTAGCTCATACTGCCCCTTTTGTCTTTCTTAACTCTTCCTCTATTTTCCTTGTGGCTTCCTCTACTCCAGCAAACTCTGA
This sequence comes from Peromyscus californicus insignis, assembly GCF_007827085.1. Lineage (NCBI taxonomy): Eukaryota > Metazoa > Chordata > Mammalia > Rodentia > Cricetidae > Peromyscus > Peromyscus californicus. The sequence continues at coordinate 59,914,060 of NW_026294595.1, forward strand.
TTCCTGACCTCTTTGCTGTCCTTCAATCCTACAAAGCCTTTCACTTGTCATGATTTCTGGAGTTTTCTTTCCCCTTACTCTGCCTTATTCTTCCCTCACCTGTAGACTTTTTCCACTTCACTTTCCAAGAGAGCTCTCTTATGATCACAGACCCTGAAATGGAAATTAATTGCCTTCTGTGATCTTACATAGGCCACATATTTGCTTTCTTTTTCTCTCCTGCAGTTTTCTAAAAGATGGTATGTTTTAATAATTTGATCTTGACTGCTTTTTATTGAATGCAAGCTTGCTGAATTAATGTCCACTGGAGCCTAAAACAGCATATTGACATATAGATGCTAAAAATATTGAGTAATGCAGGATATAGAAGAAGCTAAAGGAGTGGGGAGGAAGCATGTGAAAACAGTTTGGGTTATGAGAATAAAGTATCCATTAGATATTTAAGCTGAGATAACATGTGAGCCATTGGATATTTCAGTATAGATTTTAATGGAGGTCTAACTGAACATACTTATTCCTAGTTTCATACAATAAAAAAACAAAACTTCAAGTAAGTGTGAATAGCTGAGCCACTTAAATAACTGGAATTTTTGTATTCCTCTTAATCAAAACAGCTTTCTAGACAGTCCTGGAAGTACAAAGCCTATACACTGTAGAAACATTAAAAAAAAAAAAAAAAAAAAAAAAAAAACACTTGGTGTTTACAGTTTTGGCCCTCATGTTGAACTCAAATATTCTCAATAATTTCAAAGAAAAAGTAAGTGCAGTCATCTGCAATCTAAAGTAGAATGAGATCCTTTAGGAATACAATAAATTAATTATGAAGTTACTAGTTCTGTCAGATAGCTCTATCATTCTAGTTTACTTGAAGTTTTTCCTTTACTATTTTTCCAGAATCTGTACTGCTCCCCAATGATAATTCAGAATACTCACTTGTGTTGGCTTTTGATGACTTCATATGTATCGAGTACATAGTACTTGAATGTGCTGTATTTCCTCATGTCTTCTTATGAGAGTGTCCAAGTAGATAGTCTCATTCCCATTTTATGTATGAAGATACTGAGTCAGAAAAGTTACATTTAATTTGTCACCCACTTCTAAGCAATGAAGCTAAGACTCAACAGAGATCCTCTGCCAGCAGATTAGTTGCCCCACTAAAAATGGGTCTTTGAGAAATGTTGCTTGTCAATTTATTTCTGCTTCCTTGTGTTTTGATGATGTGTTGATCTCCCTTGGAACCTCCAGCAGCTTTGTGATCTGAAATGGTTCCACTAGATTTTCCTTGAGTATTACAACAAAGATGCCCTGTTTTAAAACATTAGCACTTTCTTATTTATTTCTGTTGTGTTTTGTTTTTGAGACAGAATCTTACTATGTAGTTCTAGCTGGACTGGAACTCATTATCAAGACCAGGCTGGCCTTGAACTCACAGAGATCAGACTGCCTCTGCTGAGATTAATAGAGAGTGCCACCATATCTGACTCACTTACCTTTTTGTAGTTTGATAAATATAAGGCATGTTAAAGCTGGAAAGGCACTTAGGGACTATCATTAAAGTAATCTCTCTTTTATAGATTAAAAAAATAGGCACAGGGATTGAGTGACTTTGCATAGATGTATAGCTACTGAAGCACAGAGTTTGCTTCTCCTGAGACATCATACTAATCTTTTATAATTTCCATGTGGAAAACAAATACATCTTCTAACATTCTAGGGTTCTTATTTGTTTCAAATTTGTTCCAACTGTCTATTCATTAAAAATAATAACAATTGTATATCTAAATTATATTAATTGAGGTAAAATACTGGATTTGTATCAACAATATATGTATGTGTGTTTATGAATGTATGTGTGTGTATATATAAGAAAAAAATATTTCTTCCTGGTTTTTCCAGAAAGTTCTCAGAAACCACAAGCAGGAAACTCAAGCAGTCTTCAGGTAAATATTCTTCAATATCCTCTAGTTTCTGTACAATGGGGGTTAGTTGTAAAATAGCTCAATTTTCAAATTCTATCAGAGCCTGAGTAGCATTATTGAGGAACATCAGTAAACACTGCTTTATTCACAATCACTTCACACTCAGATCTCCCCATCTAAATGAAACCTGTCCTTAATATCTGAAAAAATCCCTTTAGGAAAGTATTTGATCCTTGGATTTTAATAAGAATTAATTTTTGGGGTGAGTAGAATAAGCCACTGATTCTCAACACCTAACTACAATTCCATTAATAGCTTGTTCTGATTCTGAAGAAAAGCCTAAAGGGGTGAGTTACTTGATTCTGCCTAGGGCTAAGGGTCCAGTGATGATGTGGGAGATGGAGACAGGACATTTAGGGTAACTTCAAAGATGAGTCAAGAAGGCTATGAATGCCTAGTTTCACCCATGTTTTCATGTTTCTACAGACTGACTCTTCACATACAGTTAACTACTACATGGTGTGTTGTGGGGCGTTTACCCACCACCCCCACAGTTCCCCAGAGTTTTCTTGAGTGCGAGCAGCAGGAAATATTAGATAGAAGGATTTATTGCGGAGAATATTGTGGAGATAAACAGATAGAAAATAAAGGATAGCCTCGAGAGGGCCTGGAACCTATTCCAATGGGCCCTGACTGTCTCTGCCCCAGGGTTTTTATAGAGACGCCAAGGGGTGGAGCAAAAGACCTCCTCCCCCAGCACGGCCAAGTGCAGACCATCCCAGACACCTACACTCAGGCCCATGGTCTAATCATCCTCTATGCGGACCTGCTGGGTAAAGCCATGAGGAACCCAAGAACGGGCTCCCACAGTGTGGGCTGAGGAATGTTCCTCTTCCTGAACCCTTTTAATAGATCCTGATGTAATTCTCTTTGTTTCATTCTTTTTCACGGTGTCTTCCTGGTTTATTTTAATCCAATTTCATTATTTACAGTACATTCACGAATACAGAATTACAAACTCACCAGCAACTCAGCAACTCAGCAACTTTCCAGTATTACAATATAGTACAATGTTCAGATCCAATTCATAAAATCCTGTATCACACTTCAAGAAATTTTTGCCAGTTTTCCAAAGAAACCAGTCACTTCTACAGTCAACATAATCTTTATTCATGAATGTGAGCATCTTTTTAACAATCTCTTACCTCATTTAATTCATACCTTGCAGAAAATAAAAATATATGTCAATAGAAGAGAGGCCTTGAAGTTCTAGTTTGAAAATCATTAACATTCTTTGACTGACGCTGAATTCCTAGCGAGTCTACACTCTTCCACTGTTGTACTTTCCTTGTTTGTTACCTTTTCCATACCCAAACTATTGTTAAAATTGTTACTCGGTGCGTTTCTAAATAAAGTTGTATACGTACCCTTCACTCAGACATATCCACTAGTTGATTACAACTGAAACTGTGGACAATAGTGAGGATCTGAAAATAGATAGTAGAAGTTTAGAATGGGAAATCAAATCTCAAAGAGCAGTCAATACCATTTTTTAAACATTCTTTCACTATTTCCTGGCACAATTCTGAAATTTCAAAGAAACAAAGGATAGAATGAAGTTTGCTTAGAAGGCCTTGATACTTATCCCATGGTGGTAGAGAGTGTGTTGTTTTTCCTGCTACCATGACAATGTCAGTCATGAAAACAAGATGCTACCTAAAATTCTGAAAGAAAAGTATTCTTTCTTACCAGAGGACATAAAGCTTCCAAGCTGATGAAAACTGTGGAGTGGACCTGTGTTTTGTTTCTGATCTTTGGAAGTGATTGCAATGCTAAGGAGCATGAAACAACACACAAGGAGACTAGAGCCCTAGGGCATTTTAACCAGCTGATTAAAGGGAGAGGGTCTGTTAAGGGTCAAAAGCTAAGGAGAATTATATATAGAAAGAGAGACTTAGGCAGGGCAGTACCTACTTGTCTAACTGAAGTTTCTCTTGAACACTTGAAGTTATATATACAAAAGATTTTGAGAACTTAAGTCTTGGTAGTGGCCGCATCCTGCCTTTCAGGAACAGTTACTCTTCTTTATTCAGAGAAATGACACGTTTCCAAAAAAAACCTAGCATCTCGCATGTTCCTAGAAATATCAAAACAAGTGACTCTATTGTTTCAGAACTTGTAAATTGCAAAACTTTACACAGAGAATATTGAGAGTTGCAAAGTGAAGCATTTTGGCTTCTCCCTTATCATTTTATCCATTCTCAGAAACAGGTTTGCAAGGTATTGCAGTGAATGCAAAGGAAGAAGTGGACAAATAGCTGACATTTTCTAAGAGTCAACAGGGCTCAGCCTTTGGTTGTCATGTGGTTATAGCTGAGGTCATCACCTGTCACAAAGACAAATCAATACTCAATACTATAAATGGAAAAGTTCATCTACATGAGTCTTAGAGGGGGCTTATTTGAAGCAGAAGAATACAGATATCACTAGCATGAAATTGTGTAATAGTAGATATATATTTGGGTATTTCTTGGCATATGTAATCTTGACTGTCTAAAGATCTGACTATGCCAATTTGTCTTGGCAGTTTGTCACCATCTTTGAAGGATCAAAAAGAGTGACCAGCACTACACGTCCCTCAAAGGAACACATTTCAGGTACAAAATGCAGTAACTTTTAAACACAAATGAGGTAAAACTCTTATTAATGTTATTGTGAATGTAGACATTTTTATCATTGATCTTTCCAGTATGAGTGGCCCTTGTCTTGTACATTATTAATATGGGATTGATATAATAATGATACCATTTGCATAAAAATCTATACATTATTATATAATTGTCTTTAATGTGGACACCAAGGGGTAACAGATGGTGTAACTAACATTTGTTAGGCTGCAATTATCCATATGTTACTAAAGAATGAAATGGGAATAATTGAGGAGAAAGACCATAATGAGTTCTCCAAAGTCACATAGTTGCTGAGCTACATAGAACCCCAGGATTTTTAGGGCCTATGGTCACTCAGAAGCAGCATGGTTCACAAGAAAGTATGGCTTCCTGAGCAAGATGGATGATGTAATAGAAATAGAATAGGACTGTGACATAGTGGAACTGGCATGACCCATTGGTCACTGAATGCTAGATTCCTAGTCGCCTTTTCAGAGCTTTCTTTTTCTTTCTTTCTTCCTTCCTTTCTTTCTTCCTTTCTTTTTAAAAGAGAAACTAAATATAGATATTTAAAGAAAGATTCCTGACTTTTGAAATTATATATTGCAGTTAGGGAAATGTTGAGTTTTGACATCTTATATGTTTTCAAGTTCTATTACAAGTTATCGTAAATTGAGATATTTGCTAAAAAGACTCGGGCTACTAATAGCTGATACAGAAAACTGAATCCCAATACTGACAGTTTCTTTATCTATACATCATATCTTACATGACAAAGAAATCTATCTATGGACTTTCAAAAGGAAATTTACACAAAATAGAGGAACTACAGCATTTTAAAATATTTCTTCTTACACTTGAGCACTATAAAATAGAACCCAAATACAGAGCACTGAAATGTATCTCCATGCTCAGCTCATTAGGCATTTCCAAATAGTTTTCAGGAGGGACAAAAAGTGGACTTTGCACACTTACCTGGAGATGCCTCAAGGTCAAGGAGAGATAAAATTACTGAAGTGTGTTCCTAGCTTAGACTCATTTTGTCTGTATGATCTCAAGCAAGGTCTCTGACCTCACCAAAGCTCATCATCCAAAAATGAGGATATTGCTCTGCATGATTCCTTAGGGGAGCTGAACAAGTCAAGAGAAAACACAGATCAATTTACAAATGCCAACTTCTGAATTCTAAATCATTGCTGTAATTTAACTACTTCAATTATCTCTCAGTTCATTAATGTCGTCTTTTTTTTCCACAGAAACATCCAGGAACACTATTTCCAAGCAAGGGTCTAAAGTGCTGGCAAAGGTATCTTCAACTCTGTCAAAGGTGTTCTCCCGATCTAGCGACAGTATTCCAAAGTCGTCCTCACCACCCCACCAGGATAAGCACTAGAGCTTCTCCACTTGATAAAATTGTGATTCCCTATAAAATAAAATATTTAAAGTAGAACATACTGTCCAATTATTATACTAATTCAACTTAAAATATATACTTTAAGCCGGGCGGTGGTGGCGCACGCCTTTAATCCCAGCACTCGGGAGGCAGAGCCAGGCGGATCTCTGTGAGTTCGAGGCCAGCCTGGTCTCCAAAGCGAGTTCCAGGAAAGGCGCAAAGCTACACAGAGAAACCCTGTCTCGAAAAAAACCAAAAAAAAAAAAAAAAATATATATATATATATATATATATATATATATATATATATACTTTAATTAAAGGTGTAGTAAAGGCTTGTATTTTAATAAAATTATTTTTTCAATATTTTATTTTTTAGATTATAATAACATCATTGCTCCCTTCCCTTTTCTCCTTCTAAGCCCTCCCATATACACCTCCTTGCTCTCTTTCAAATTCATGTCCTTTTCTTATCAATTGTTGTTACATGCATATGTGTATAAATACATATTCATATCTATAACCTGTCCTTTCTATACAATGTTACTTGTATGAATAATTTCAGGGCTGACCCCTTGATATTGAATAACCAATTAGTGTGCTCTTTCCTGATGAAGTCTGTGTCTCCTGCTCTTAGCATTCCTTAGTCACCTGTGGTTCTTGGTGAAGGGTTGAAGCCTTGAATTCTTTCTCCCTTCCACGTTAGCATGTCTATTGTTGTTCCTGTTCAGCTCAGGTTTGGGCAGTCATGTTAATGAAATTTTATGGGTATAACTTCTGAAATTACCAGGAGACACAGCCTCAAAGCAAATTCCCTGTTTCTTTGGCTCCTTGTGGTGATATTGTGTTCCCCAATATATTGTGCACCCTAATAAACTTATCTGGGGTCAGAGAACAGAGCAGCCACTAGACAGACATAGAAGCCAGGAAATGGTGGCACTCAGACCTTTAATCCTAGCTTTCTGGAGGCAGAGATCCATCCGGATCTCCGTGAGTTCAAGGCCACACAGCCAGGAATTGTGACTCATGCCTTTAATCTCAGGAAGTGATGGCAGAAAGCAGAAAGGTATATAAGGCATGAAAACCAGGAACTAGACTTGGTTAACCTTTTAGGTTTTTGAGCAGCAGTTCATCTGAGATCTATTTGGATGAGGACTCAGGCTTCCAGTCTGCGGAAACAGGATCAGCTGATGAATTGGCAAGGTGAGGTGGCTGTGGCTTGTTCTGTCTCTCTGATCATTCAGCATTCACCCCAATACCTGGCTCTGGGTTTGATTTTATTAATAAGACTCTTTAAGATTCATGCTACAGCTCCTACAGTCTTTCTGCCCTCTTTTCAACAGTGTTCCTTGACCCTTAGGTGCAACAGTTGTTTTGTAGATGTTCCACTTGGGACTGATTTTAATTAGTACATAGAAATATTAAAGTATTTAAATTTATACAATGCAGCACCCTATGGGTTAATACATACACCTGTAGGTATATGTATGCATATATATAGTATTGTGTTTAAATTAGGGTAAAACTTTTTATCTCTTAAAGAAGTTATCATTTCTTTATTGTAAACTTAAAAGTAATCTAAGCTATTTTTATAGCCGTTTTCTATATACACCATAAGTATCAATGATTCAATTTCTGGGTATAAGTATTTTCTATGGGAATTTCAATAAGACTTTAAACTTAGTAATTAGCTCTATGTGTGACAGCAAGTGACTAAAATTTTAATTAATAAAACAAGCAACCCAAAGTACCTGATAGAACTGAATGTGAATTTTTTCCTTTAAAATTTTTAGGACACATATCATTATGATGGTTATCAAGTAGATGACAAAGCCAATATGAGTTATACAACAAAATTATGAACCAGACTGTCCACTGTCTAAGACACATTCAGATAGCTCATTTCTCAGCAGTTCATATAGTCTCATTACCTATGAAGTGTTATTTCTGAAATTTTATTTTTAATCATTGTAAAGTTAGAAAAGAAACTAAGATACTTCCTTGGCTAGGCTTCTTTTGTTTTGATAACCATCATGACCAAGAACAACTTGGGAAGGAAAGTGTTTTTTTTAGCTTGTAACTCTCAGGCTAACAGTCCATCATACAGAGAGACGTCAAGAGCAGGAACACAGAAACAGGAACTATAACAGAATCTATGGAGGAATCTTCTTACTGGTTTGCTCCTCAGGGTTTACTTAACCTACTTTCTTATACAACCCAGGACCACCTTGCCTGTGGGAGCCCATTTTCAGGTTCCTAGTGGCTTTACCAGCAGGTCTGCATAGAGGGCATGATTGGACCATGGGCCTGAGTACAGGTGTCTGAAAATGGTGTGCACTTGGCTGTGCTGGGGAGGAGGTCTTTTGCTCCACCCCTTGGCATTTCTATAAATACCCTAGGGCAGAGACAGTCGGGGCCCATTGGAATAGGTTCCAAGCCCTCTCAACGCTATCCTGTATTTTCTATCGGTTTATCTCCACATTCTAAATCCTTCTATCTGGTATTTCCTGCTGCTCTCACTCAAGAAAACTATGGGGAACTGTGGGGTTGGCGGGTAAACATCCTGCAGAATGGCACCATGAACAGGGACTGAAGACAAATGAACAGGGACTAAAGACAAAGGAATAGGGACTAAAGACAAAGGAAAACAATAGTAATACTTAGTTTTATTACAGAGATTTTGGCAAAAGTGAGAGTAAGGTCCTGCCAGAAATGGCCAGCCCAGTGTTTAAGTGAAAGTACAGAAATTAATAAGGGCAGGGGGCTTTATCCTCGAGAGAAAAAGAAAAACGGACTGGAAGGATGTCTGATGCTGCAGCACAAAAATCTCTATCAAGACTTCTATCTTCTATCTCTTTCTTAATTTCTGTCTGTGAAAAACATGTATAAGGTATAGTGTAGTAATACAGTGTAGGAAAAACTTATAAGTGTAAGATCATGTAGAAAAATTGAAGATAAGTAAGGCAACTAAGAAAAACTTCAATTTTCTAACTTTGGGGGCTATGAAAGCAAACGGGGGGATCTTTCTTTGAGCTTTATGGGTAGTAAAAAAAGCTCTTCTTTGAGCTTATAGGGCAGAAAAAAGTTTTCTATGGAAGCTTTTGGCCTGAGGACAGCTGAAAAGCTAAGTACAAGCCGCAGGAGAAAGTGATTTCTCCCGGAGGCAAAAATGGAGTTATAAGAAGCCAAAAAGTTTAAAGTTCAGAAGTTTTGGGAAAAGTCGGTCTTACTCTCTCTTGGGAAAAAAATCTTTCTTTTAAAAAAGCTTTTCTTGGAAAATTTGGGGAAAAATCTCTCTAAAAATCCTTAATCTTTCTCAAACTAAAGGTCTCTTAAAAAACTTAAACTAAAGCCTTTCAGAATTCTCCCAAAAGGACAAAAATTAGAGTCATCTGAAGATATTAGTATGGGAATCACCTGAGATTAGTTCTAAGGGAAAACAACAAACCTCTTAAGACAGCAAAACCTCTCTAAGTTCTTTCTTTCAAGCCTTAAAAATCCTCCCTGCAATGCAGGAGGCGGGGATTGAGTTCCTAAAAACCTCTCCTCTAAGCTCTCTCTCTTCCAGCTAGTAAAAAGCAGCAGGTTGGAATCCCCTGAGGGAAACGCTTGGGAGAATGTGGGGGAAGAGCCACAGAGAGCCCAAAGGGGCAGGAAACTGTTTGCATGGGAAAAGCAAAAAAGCCAAGCTTTTCAGTTACAGCTGAGCTTGAAGCATCAAGGGGTTTGTTTCTGAGTGAGCACTTGTCAGAATAAAAGGGTGCTCCTAACTGCCCTAAGGCAAAGATCCCCTTAAGCAATGAGCCGAAACTCTCTCTGTTAAGTGTTGTATCTTCACTTCTAACCAACAACCGAGAAGCGACTAGCCAGAATTCTCCTGCAGCTAGAACTTAGCCATAGACTTGGGAAAGTTGCAGACACAGAGCTGCAAAGAGCCAAAGAAGATCCTTCCCTGACAGGAGGGGCTGCTGGGTAAAGCAATAAAGCTGAACTGTGTCTGAAGCAGTTGAGCAGCCCAGTCAGGAATGCAGTCTGGGGAAAAAGCCCAGCGAGGGCAGAATGGAGAACTATCCAGGAGTAAAGCTTTCTTTTCTATCAGAGAAAACACCTTTCTGAAAAAAGCTTTATTTCAACTGACTTGGGTGAGGTGAGGGAGTGTTGCCTTAAAGGGTGATTGCCTCAGGCAGTAAGCTCTGTCTGAGAGTACTCAGACAAACAAAAGCAATCTACTGGGGATTTGGGCCAGGTGAAGGCCTAATTAGGGAAGCACACCTGTCCTAATGAGAGCTTAGAGATGGCAAAAACTTCCCTTGTTAGAAAAGCAGAAACTTGAGGTTCAGTCTGTACGGAAACCACACAGACCCTGAAAATAGAGATGGACTAAAGCCTCTACCTTCAGAAGCAGAAGAACTGCCACTGTGGCATTGGGAAACTGTTTCTGGGGCAGAGGGGATAAACTTAGACAAAACTGGGAACTGTCAGGGAGAGTGACTCTCAGAAGAAACGGAGAAGGGACAGATTCCTCCCCAGAAAGCTGCTAGAGTTTGAGGCAGATTCAGAAGGGGAAAAAGCCTTTACCTCCAGAGGCAGCTAGCAGAGGGGCAGAGCAGCAGCCTGAGATAAATGAAGCTCTGCATGGTGTGTGTGTGTGGGGGGGGGGGGGGGACAAGCAAAAAGAGATAAAGATCTATCAGTGGGAGAAAATCTCTCTGAAGGAGCTAAGGAAAAGCTCTGTTGTAAATGCTTTTATTTTTCACTGACTGGCTAAGGCAAACACAAGCCCTGAGGGGAGCTGATTAAAGGAATGCCCACCTCAAAGGCATGCTAACAAGGCAGGAGTGGCTCTGATCTGGAGACACCTGTTGAGGCCAGCTCTGAGAGAACAGAAATCTCCCAATGTCCCCTAATTGAAAACATAAAACGCTTGGTTCAAACCTGCTGGGCGAAAACATTGAAAGCAAGCCCGGTAAAAGAGAACAGAAATCTCCTGATCTCTCATAATTTAAAAACACAAAAAGCTTGGTTCAAACCTCCCGGGCAAGAACTTTGAAAGTAAGCCGGGTAAAAGAGAACTAGAAGTTCACTTTCAGACCCGAAAAGAACTATGGGAAATGAAGTCCATAAGGTAGCTTGCAACAAAGGACTGATAGAAGAGAAATGCATTCTGGGAAAGGTAGTTTTTCCACTAAAGATGGCAAAATTGCCCTGAAAGACTTTTGTCAGCTCAAAAATACATTCATAGTAAACTTAAAATACTGCTTTTAAAAGAATAAGAAGGAGGAAAATTATCTAGAGTTTCTGGAATGTTAGTTACAAGGAAAGACTGTAAGAATATGTAACTCAGAGTTATGCTGCTTTTTGTCTTTACCAGCTCCTTGAGAAAATGCCTTATTTACCCTAATAGCTGTGTTTGCAGTAGTTAGATGACAAAAAGTTACCTATAAGAGCAAACAAGCCACTTTAAAATCCTTAAGAAAGCAAGAGAAAGCTGTTTATACACTGAACGTTGTTTCAGATATGAAGAAACGTGAAAATAGAAAAAGTTCTTTGCCCTTTGAACAAGCAACATGCAATGAATGATTCCTTTGCAATTTAATAAGGAGATAAGGAAACAGGCATTCAAAAAGAAATGACTGCTTGATAGATGGGAAACAAACCAGAAAATCTAACTGTCTTAAAAAATATTTGCTGGGCGGTGGTGGCGCACGCCTTTAATTCCAGCACTCGGGAGGCAGAGGCAGGCGGATCTCTGTGAGTTCGAGGCCAGCCTGGTCTACAGCGCGAGATCCAGGAAAGGCGCAAAGCTACACAGAGAAACCCTGTCTCGAAAAACCAAAAAAAAAAAAAAAAAAAAAAAAAAAAAAATATTTGCTTCATACTTAAAAGTTCCTTATAAGAAATCAATGCTAAATATCACAGTTGCTAACAATAACATCAGGGGTTAAAGCTAATGAAGTGAAAATACTAAATCCTGAAAATACTTTTCCTCTGAGTAAACTAATGAAGGATATGTTTCATGAAAGAACAGCTATGTTATTGACTCCTTTGAATATAGCAGTTTTGGTGAAAACATTGGGCTAATAAAAATCTATCAGAAACATCAGCATTGATAAAGAACTCAAGGTAAATACAGCTTTAAAAAAATTAAGAAGGGGGAAAATCGTATCAGAGATTGAGTGTAAAAAGCAGCTAACACAGCCGAGCGGTGGTGGCGCACGCCTTTAATCTCAGCACTCGGGAGGCAGAGACAAGCGGATCTCTGTGAGTTCGAGGCCAGCCTAGTCTACAGAGCGAGATCCAGGACAGGCACCAAAACTACACAGAGAAACCCTATCTCCAAAAAAAAAAAAAAAACCTAGTTTATGGTACTGGATAAGCAAGACAGTGGTTTAGCTTGAACTATTTATGGGGCCCCCCAGGCAGTGGGAATGGGACCCATCCCTAGTGCATGTGCAGGCTTTTTGGAGCCTAGTGCCTATGGTGGGATACTTTGTTTAGCCTTGGTGTGGGGAGGAGGGGCTTGGACCTGCCTCAACTGAGTGTACCAGACACTGCTGACTCCTAATGGGAGACCTTGCCTTGGAGGAGGTGGGAATGGAGGGTGGGTTGGGGGGAGGGCTGGAGGGTGGGAGGAGAGAGAACAGGGGAATCTATGGTTGGTATGTAAAATGAATAGAAAATCTCTTTTTAAAAAAGCAGCTAAAACAAAACTCTTGATATTAAGGTTCCATCTTGCAGTCTGGGGATAGCAGGAGTATAAAAAGGCTTCCAGGCTGCTGAGGAGTTTAAAATGTTTCAGCAATGTTTTCAGACCTGCTGAATGCTTCAGGTCTGGAACCAGACTCCAATTTAGACAACTGTCTTCTCCTGTTGGTAAACAGACTGAGTTGCCAGCTAAGCAATTCAGAAACAGAATGTTCCTTACACTGTTTTTCTTCTCTTTTCTTTCTCTGTGGGTTTGCTGTAAACTGACATAGCTCTTAATAGACTTGTTATAAAACACCTGAAATATTTAGCAACAGAACTGACTAAATCCCAGGGTTAAGAAAGCCATTAAAGAAATAGATTCTCCTTTCAAAAGAACTCTCACAACTATCAAAGCTGATTATAAGCTCTGAACTTTAGAAATGATTTGTGTACTTCCTCTCTAGTTAAGAAAATCTTTCAATAGAGATAGTGATAATAATTAAGAGTAAAAAGTAGAATTCTGTATTGTTAGAAAATTTTAAATCTCTTCTAAGTGTAAGAAATCTTTAGGTGTTTGCTAAGTTAGATATATGCTAATGGTAGCCCTGTGGAGTTTGTAAAATAGATCTATAGAATTTCTTTAAGACATGTAGGAAATGGCCATGATGTAAGTTTAAAGAAGTATATAAGAAGTATATTTGCTAAAGTAGTCTTATAGTTTCCTTAAGAAATATAAATAAGTAGATGTTAATATGTTATGAGTTTGTAAAAAAGTGTAAATGTTGAGTGTGAGTTTATGTTTAAGTATGTTATATGTGAGTTTGTAAAAAAAAGTGTAAATGTTTGAATATGAGTCTAAATGCTTTGCAAGATATGTTGTATGTGTATATATGTTGTAAGTCTATGCTTAATGTATATGGTGAAAAAACCTGAGACACAGAAGTTAGTGTCCTAGTAGACTGCAAAGTAGGCAGTCTGAGTGGTTTCAAAGGCTCCAGAAGCCATTAAGAAGCTAAGAATGGTGGACACCAGAACCACAACAAGGCATCCACAGTTGAAATCCATGGAAAATCAACGCAGCACAGAAAAACCTGAGCTAACATCAAAAACGGTGCAGTTTAAAACATTACTGTAACTACAAAGGTCTCTGACTTGAGAATGAAAGTTGCAGAGATGCTTGTTTGAACTAAAATTGTTAACTGCAAAAAGTTTTGGTTGTAAAACATCTCTTCATATTTGGAAGTGAAAGTCTAATACAAGAATTTACTTTTTTTTTGAACTTTTTGAACTTACATGAGATAAAATTACAAGAAGGTCTTTGTTTTGGATTTCTTCATATTTGGAAGGCTGGTACCAGAATTTATTATTTGAATTTTGGGATTTAAGAAATGAAATGAACAATAGTGATTTCATTGCTATGGGAAAGTTTTGAATTTACTTACAGTAATGACCTAGGAACTGTTTTCTGGAATTATTTGTGTTAAAAATGGAACTGTTTAAATGAAGAAATTTATTGTTTCTACCTAGACTCAAGATGCAGTTTTGTGTATGCGTATATGCTGGTGGTTCATGAATTGTTTTGTGTTAAAAATGGAATTACTTATGGAACTGGTTTTGTGTTACAAATTGGAACTGTTTAAAAGGAAAAGTTTGGGTTTTCTAACTAGGCTTGAGATTTTGCTTAAAAAATTATAAAGAAAAGGGAGAGTTAATATTCCTTACTCTATTTAATTTAAAAATTTTCTTATTTGGGTGGATTAATGTTATGTTTTGTTAGTAAGAAATGCAAAAGGGTATACTAAGAGATTAAAGGGTGAAAGAGTTTGATTAAGAAACTGCTTTTGGATGTTTTGCTGAAAGTTTTCAAAGTGTTAATGGTTAGATTGAGAATATTGCTTTTTAATATGGGTTTGTAGGAATTGTGTAAGTTTGGGGTTTTCTAATTAGGTTTGAGATTTTGTTTAAAAAATTATAAAGAAAAGGAGGAGTTATGAGTGAATTAAGGTTGAATGTATGTTTGCAGAAATTACAGTGACCTATTGATATTAATGCACCCTGTTTTGAAGTTAAGGAAATATTTAAGTTTGATGTGAAAACAGAAGTTTTCTTTCTTTCAAGGTTTTCCCTGTGTTCTGTTAGAAAGAAAACTCAAATGGTTCTATTAAGACTTAAAAGTTGTAAGACTGAGAAAATTGTTAACCATATATAGTACCATTTATGTTAATTCAAATGGTTCTGTCAAGAGTTTGCTTTAAGTTGTAAGATTGAGAGAATAGTAACTATGTATAGCAATTTTTATGTTAACCTGTTGATGGTAATGATGAAGCTAAGGAATTCTTTGAGTTTGCAATTGCATTAAGAGTTTTTGGTTTAGAAAGGGCTTGATGCAGCTAAAGGCCTAATCCAAAAGAGAAATGCAATCTTTATCATCCTCTACTCCCATATGGAAGGTGTAACAACTGTGGAGATTGCTGTGAGCTCTTAATGAGTTATTTTTTAGATATTAAAAAAGGGGAACCTGTGGGAGCCCATTTTCAGGTTCCTAGTGGCTTTACCCAGCAGGTCTGCATAGAGGGCATGATTGGACCATGGGCCTAAGTGCAGGTATCTGAGATGGTGTGCACTTGGCTGTGCTGGGGGGAGGTCTTTTGCTCCACCCCTTGACGTTTCTATAAATACTCTAGGGCAGAGACAGTCAGGGCCCTTTGGAATAGGTTCCAAGCCCTCTTGAGGCTATCCTGTATTTTCTATCTGTTTATCTCCACATTCTAAATCCTTCTATCTAATATTTCCTGCTGCTCTCACTCAAGAAAACTGGGGGAACTGTGGGGTTGGTGGGTAAACACCCCACACTTGCCCAGCAGTGGCACTGTCCACACTTATCTGGGTCCATCCATATCAATCAATAATCAAGACTTGCCTACAGACCAATCTTACAGAGACATTTTTTAAACTAACATTCCCTCTTCCCAGATATGTCTGGGTTTGTGTTGACAGAAATTTATTAACATAGATATTAAAAGTGTTAATTAGGATTTTAAAAATTTTGATACTAAATGTATTAATAATAAGTAAAAGAAGGGATTTGGAGAAAGAAAATATAATGAGGAAACTATACACAAGAATTGTATGAGTTCTGGAATCAAAGGCAAATTGCTGGGCATTTCTGCGAGGGGTTTTCATGGTCAGACTATTTGGAGAGGAAGAGCCACTCTAAACTTTTAGGCAGACCAGATAAAAGCTAGTAGGAAGCTTTGCTTTTGCGTGCTTGCCATTAATTACTCTGACTGGCAAGTTCATCTGTCCCATCCTGGCCATTGATGCATTTGTTTTTTGACATTAGGGCTCAGCTTTGGGCTTCCAATATGGACTGAAAATCAGGAACTCTCTTCAACAATGACTGAGCCAAAGAAAAAAATCAAAAATGCATTTTAAGCATGTCTTGAGAAAAATGAAAATCAAAATTTAATAAATCAGACCTGATAGGACTCAAAGAAAGAGCACTGGAGGGGAATTTTACACAGCTAAATGTCACCAGTGAAAAAGGAAGAAAAAGCTGAAAAAACATTTTTTCTCTCAATTATTCATAACAGTAAGAACAAATGAATCTAAAAATTATCATAAGAAATGAAATACATACATCAAACAGAAATAAGTAATATGACTAACAAAAGGAAAAAAAAAGGTCAACGAAATGATAAATGATTCCTAATGACACTCTGCTGTATACCACAGCCTAGCATAATCATCATCAGAGAGGCTTCATCCAGCAATTGAAGGAAACAGATGCAGAGACCCACAGCCAAACATTAGAAGGCATTTGTGGAATCCTATGGAAGATGGAGAGGAAGCACATAGTAGCAGAGGGGTCAAGAACACCACACATAAACCCACAGAATCAACTAATCAGGGGTCACAGAGGCTCACAAAGACTGAATCTACAATCAGGGAGCCTGCATGGGTCTGACTTAGGCTCTCTGCATATATGTTATGGTTGTGTAGCTTGGTCTTCTTGTGAGACAACTAACAATGAGAGCAGGGGCTGTCTCTGACTCTTTTGCCAGCTTTTAGGACCCTATTCCTCCTGCTGGGTTGCCTTGTCCAATCTTAATATTGGGGAGGGAGAGGTTTCATAGTATTATTGAAACTTGATATGCCATGTTTGGTTGATATCCCTGGGAGGTCTGCCCTTCTCTGAAGGGAAATGGAAGAATGGATTTGGGGGAGGGGTGATGAGACTAGGAGGAGAGAAGGGAGGGGAAACTGCGGTCAGGATCTAATATATGAGAGAAGAATAAAATATAAATAGATAAATAAATAAATACTTCCAAACTCACTTTATGAGATTTGCATCACCCTGCAAACTAGAGTCAGACATGAGTCATCAGTTTTCTGGTTTAAAATATTTCCGTGAAATAAACTATAGTGAATTAACTTTATGAAATATTTTTATGCTTATAATAATTTCAAGGCCTTTATTAGCACACAACTGGTAGAAATATTACTGTATTTTACTTTAAATTGATCATATAAAGTTTGAGCATAAATTAACAGGTTTATCTTTCCCAATATCATAAAGGAAAGCTCTGGTCTTCCCTGCACATTGCTATGTGATGGGGCCTAAAAGAATGCTAGTTAACTGAAGCTTTCAAAGGGTGATGTACACTTTTGTGAGGTGCATAGTTTAATGTTAGTATATAATGTATAATCTTTACTTTGATGTGATAAAACTCCCTAGCTGTACTTAACTGTATTGAATTTTTATTTTCAATCAGGTCCCAACTCAGGCTAACCTCAAAATCACTGTGCAACACACACTGACCCACAACTCACAACCCTCTTGTTTTTTTTAAGCTACTCCAAATCTGGGCTTAGAGACACCAGCTACCACACTCAGCAGACATTTGAGATTTTTGAGAGAAATTTTGTTTCAAAACTCTTATAAAATTTCAGGAAAATGACAGCTGACAAGTAATTTGGGCAAAGAGGATACCGAAGAAATAAGACTCTCTAAACACAAGAGGACTGTCACACATGTGAATTCACAGAGACTGTGGCACCATGCACAGGGCCTTCACAGGCACAGGAAAGATGTCCTAGTGTTGAGAGGGTAAGTGGACACATGTCCCCGTCCCTAACCCAGAAGCTATCTCCAATTGATATCCACTCACAAATGAAAAATTAGTTCTCTCCAACAGTCTCACTGGGGATACAAACCACTCTTAAACAGAGCCCCCATGCCCAGAAGAAGATGGCCAACACAAAATGACCTCAGTGGCATCTTTGGAGGTTCTTTGTCTCATAAAGTTTTGTAACAGCTTTTTTTTTTTTAACCTTACAGATCCTTTGCATATGTTAGCATGGCTTCTAGTTTATGTGTTTTTATGGGATTTCTTTGTGCATAAATGTGTTTGTCTCTTTGTCTATATTTTTCCTCATGCTTTTTCTTTGGTACTTTTTCCTTCTGTTTGTTTATCTTATCCTAATTGTTTTTTTTTTTCTTTACCTTAGTTTATTCCATTATTATTTAGATGCCTGTTTGTTTGCTAACAAAAGACAGAAAAGGTATGGATTCTGATGGGAGGGAGGTGGTGAAGATCTTGGAAGCTCCCATAATCAGAATATAGTATATTAAAAAGAATTTATTATCAATTTAAAAAAGAATGTTTGTAGCCTTCAGTGCAGTACAATAAGTAGTAACATGTATTAACTCATGATTACATTGTGATAAATAGACTGACTAATTTAAATTAAGAAGAGGAGGAGATAAAAAGCATATTTAAACTTACCAAATCACATAATCTTTAGATACCAAACCAGTTTTCTAGAAATTCTAACAAGTAGTTCTTAAAAAATTAAAATAGAAACAAACATATATTTTATCATAATATCTTAATCTAAATCATAATATATATTGGTATACAGAATAAAATCTGGAAGACATAACAAAACATGTAATATGATCTTTATAAGTAGAAGTCTTATACTTAATGGGGGAAATCAAAACCATTGTATCATTTTAGGATATTCATTTAGCAATATTTTTTTTAATTTAGAAAACTAAAATTCTGGAAGAATTCATGCATTCCTTTTTAAAATGGTATTATTATTGTTGATTTTTATGTTTATGGTGTTTTGACTGCATGTATGTCTGTGTACCATGTGTCTGCAGTGCCCACCAAGACCAAATGAAGACATTGAATCCCCTGGAACTACTATTATAGAAGGTGTGAGCTGCCATGTGGGTGCTGGAAATCAAATAGAGTCCTCTGGAAAAACAGCAAATTTCTCTCTCCAGCCTCTGTTTCTTCCTTATTTGCCATTTATTATTATGGAAGTTTTCAACATTAAATTATCACTTTTCTTATAGTACAACATCAAAATTAGCCATCATTATTAGCCACAGATACACAGGCAAAAGTATAAATTTAATGATTAAAAACTACTTAACAATATAAACCCACTTGCTACATTTGCTTCAGTACATCAAATATATTTGTTTAGGTAAATGTGAAATAATAATTTCATTTATAATTTTCTAGCCTCATAGAAGCACTTCATTATTTTCAAAAGAGTGTCAGACAATCATGTGGTCATGAGAATGTTTCTTACTCTTCAGACTCAAAGTAAAGATTTTAAACACACATTTCCTAGAAAAATAAAGATCAGAAAAAGGAAATCACTTCTAATTCTATCACTAATACTAATTAAATAGTATATAAAGACATCATCAAATCATTTCAGATTGGATTGAATCCCTCTAGACATAATGCTTCTAGGTTATGTTTCAAATAATGTGGGAGTCCATGTTTAATTTTTAATAAAGTATATTAAGTGATAAGTGCATTGTCTTGATGCTTATTATAGTGCAATAGTCAATATGGTTAGCTTCTGTATATGAAGATAATTAAACTTTCATTACATTTCACTGGAAGTAAGATTATTAATATTTAAACAAAATGACATTTTTACATAAAAACAAAAGGATATTGTCAATAATTTATTTCATCTCAACTTCAGTTTTACAAGTGCAAGCTATGATTTGAAAGTCTCTTCTAATGTTGTTTTGGTAAATAAGTAAAGTATTCTAAAAACCTTTGACAAATAGAAGTCTAGTTCAATGTGAGATGTTATCAGCAACATACCCTCATTCCATTTGGTTAGTAAAAATTCTCTGAGGTAAAAGCCAAATGATTGGAAGATAAAATCTGCTGATGTTAGCATATACTAGTTATTAAAATGTTTACTTGTGAAGACAATTTGTGTGTCAATTTGTAAACCTTTTACAGTTCTTTCTCCTCCCAGTACTCTATAGTAAAATGTCAAAGTGTAAGCATCCACTACAGATAAAATGTCAGGTGTTGTTATTTGTTTTGTTCTTTGCTCTTTGACTCTTTACTTTTGGGAGGGACCTGCCAACCAACTCCCAAATAAATATACATCGAATCTTATTGTTACTTCAGAATGCCTAGCCTTAGCTTGGCTTGTTTCTTGCCAGCTTTTCTTAATTTTAAATTATCCCATCTACCTTTTGCTCTGGGCTTTTTCCTTTGCTTACTTCTGTATATCTTACTTTCACTCTTCCTCCCTGGCTGGCTATGTGACTGAGTAGCTGGCCCCTAGCATCCTCCTTTCCTTGTTCTCTTGCTCTTTCTTCTTCTCCTCGCAGATTTCTCCTGTTTATTCTCTCTGCCTGCCAGTCCCACCTAACCTCTCTTCTGCCTTGCTATTGGCTGTTCAGCTCTTTGTTAGACCATCAGTTGTTTAGACAGGCAGAGTAACACAACTTCACAGAGTTAAACAAATGCAAAATAAAAGAATGCAACACATCTTTGCATCATTAAAGCAAATATTCCACAGCATAAACAAATGTAACACATCCTAAAATAATATTAGGCAGCAGTTAGGCTGTACCTTCGGGTGGAAAACTTACGCATAGTAGAGCAAGGGTTCCATTTGGACAGTTTGCATTAACATATGTGTGTCACACACCCAGTAAAAACTGTAGAAAATGCAGTTCAATGTCTATTTAGAATAAATCTCATTTGGAAGTAAATTCTTTCCACCACTGTTGAAATTACCTTTCTTCCCCATAGACATACATACATACATACATACATACATACATACACACACACACACACACACACACACATGCACGCACATGCAGCCACACAGGCATGCATGTTGCCATTTGGTAAGTCAAGAATAAATCATATATATGTAGCATGATCTTAGATCACACAGCTATGTAGAAGTAGTTTGGCTTTCTGACTCCTCACTATGCTTCAGAAAATGTATTAAATTGTTTCCACTGTTCTTCTAAAGGAAGAAAAGTGTGGTACTGAAGGGCTAAGTGCCAGCTTTAAATTATGTAGTTTGAGAATAGCATCAAGAATCCCCCTGAAATTTTTACACAACTCCCCATGTATATTGTTAACTGAACCCTATCTGTCAACATTGTCCCAAATTCTTGGTATCCAACAATTGGCAAGTAATTTAATTGTCCTGAATTGTAATCTGGAAGAACATGTGTCTGCCTCATATAATCCACTATTTTACCATATAGTGCTTAAAAATCAGTTGTTGCATAAGCAGGAAGATACCATTGGATATATTTTATTTTACTCAGGAACATAAGCCAATAGCTGTGAACTTGAGATCAAAGAGCAGCCTACATCAAAATCCTTTATCTAGATTATGGAGTACAATCTAGTCAGCACTTTTACCACAGCTACAAAATCAACAGACACAGAGGAAAGCGGGCTTGAGACAGTATTTTGCTATATAAACCCAGATGGATTTGATATCAGTGAAATCTTAGAAGATACAGACTCCTATGATTCCCACAGTAAAGGTACAGACAACTTTATGAATGAGCTCTTAGGCACTTACATGTCCACTTCATGTAGATTTCAAATGCAGGAAACTTTGTCTTTCCAGCCAAGACCATGTCTCCATCAATATTCTTAGTTCTGTGTTACAAGTTAGTCATTTATCTTCCCTTTTTGGCCTGTATCCATCCATACTAAACTTATGTCAGCTCCTTATCACATAACTACAGAATGGAGATTATGAAGGGTTAATGATTTAACGCAGAATATTGAACAATGGAATCACATTCAGTTGTATACAACACAGTTGTACATTCAGAAAAGAAACCAGATATTGACCAAAATTGTTAGGGCATATTCTATTAAAAAATAATTCAAAAATTTCTAAAGCTTTATTTGATTTAATTATCTGTCATACATGCACAAAATATGTTAGGAGTTATAAATAATTTTTCAGTGATCATTCAGGAATATGATTAAAGGAAACACATGGTTTCAGAATTGTTGTGGAAAAGGGAAAAGAGACATGATAAATTATTTTAGCATATTTTCTAAAATAGTATATAGGAAGTCTTTCACTGTCCCACCAGCCAGCTCCCAAATAATTACATGGAGACTTTTTATTAATTATGAAATCTTGGTCTATAGCTTAGGCTTGTTCCCAACTAGCTCTTATGACTTAAAGTAACCCATTTATATTAATCTATGTTCTATCATGTGGTGTTACCTCTCTTCCACCTTGCATCTCCTGTTTCCTCTCTGTGTCTCCTGGCTTCTCCTGTCCCTTGATTCTTCATCCCCTTCTTTCCCCTCCTCAGAAGTCCCACCTATACCTCCTGCCTAGCTATTGGCCATTCAGCCCTTTATTAAACAGCAATGTATCTTCACACAATGTACAAATATCCCACAACATTTCCCCCTTTTTGTCTAAAGAAAAAGGAAGAGGTTAGCTTTAATACACTAAAATTATATACAACGAGAACAATTATCAGGTAAAAAATACATTCACAATGTATAGTCCATATGTATTTAGCAAATTTGGAGAAAGTACTATATTATCTATCCTATCTTAAGGAGTTCAAAGTTTTATGCCTAAACCATGTTCTATCAAAACTTGTATTACCATACTGAAAATATCTTTTTAGATTTTAAAACATCTTCTTAGATGAACAACTTAAGCTTTTATGTTTTTTAACCTTTGTTAAATTTACAACTCTTTTTAAGTTTTTTTTTTTTAATTTGGTGACAAGGAATGCTGTAACTATAACTATATTGTCTTCACTCCCATCAGAGACCTAAGAAGGATATAGTATTACCTGAGTAAAGAGGAAGTACAGAGAAAGCAAATTCCAAAACTATAGAAATGACAGAAACAACTGGCTGCCTGGACAGTCACCCTCATGCCTCTGCAATGTTTGAGCATTCATCTTCAACCTATAAGCCTAGAATATCTGGCAGACATTTTTGTGAAGCATGAATTTTGAAGAACTATCCTATGTAGTGGGTAGCTGTTCCAGCTTTGACCTGGAAGTACTACCCCCATTAAGGCTTCGGTATCTGTCACGTCTACAAGGCAGGTTGAGACAGGAGCCCTTAAGACCCAAG
The DNA here is from genome assembly GCF_007827085.1 of Peromyscus californicus insignis. Lineage (NCBI taxonomy): Eukaryota > Metazoa > Chordata > Mammalia > Rodentia > Cricetidae > Peromyscus > Peromyscus californicus. Next base: position 59,937,167 of record NW_026294595.1, read on the forward strand.
ATCCAGATGTGCCAGTGCTCTGGGTTCCTGGAGGTAGACTGAGCAGATTTTTCCAGAGAACACCACTGGACTGCATTACACCTTTCCCGGACCCTGTAACCTATCCCTTTACTTGTAAGTTACCCCACAAAGTAAACCTCCCTTTTAACTACGTGGAGTTGCCCCAATACTACAACCAATAGTCCTACCTTATCTTGGCAAAGTTTAACAGTGACATTTTTTGTGTCCTGCTTGTAAATTTGGATACCGTACTGTCAGCAATCGAGACAATGGCAGTTTCTTGCCCATGTGACTAGCTTTGCCACATAGAAAGCAAACTTCACATGGAGGTTCTTCAATGCCCATCATCCTGTTTTGATATACATTGGTGCAACCAGGAGCAGATGTGTCTCATTGTCATGAAAAGCCTTATGTTATTAAAACATCTTAAATGCCATATCTGTTGGTCTCTGAAGTGTTTGAAGACCATCTATCTATCTAAAATATATCTCTGTTTGACCTTGAAATCATACCTAACATGGCCACAAATTTGATTGTTATAGATAACTAACTACTAATCAACAATTCTTAGTTATAGTAAATAGTTTATAGTAATAGACTTTAAGGATAAGAATTTTACACTACATTTTAAGATGAGCTGTATAGGTACAATACCTTAAACAATAGTAGAAACATATATGCAGTATGTTAAAACAAAAATAACCTTAAATTTCTATCAATATACATAAATATCCTAAATAAGAGTAGAAGCATATATACAGTATAACAAAAATAACCTTAAATATGTAAAATATTTAAGGCTAGTAGTTGTTTTAGTTTAAAAGTAGATCCAATAATCTACCTGTAGTGGGTAGCTGTTCTAGCTTTGACCTAGAAGTACTACCCCCATTGAGGCTTCCAGTATCTGTGATGCCTACCTATGGTCTGCCCGTGAGATGGAGCCAAGACAGGAGCCCTTAAGACCCAAGATTTGATGTGCTGGCTCTCTTGGTTCCTGGTGCTCCTGGATGTGGGATGTAGACTGAGCAGAGTTCTCCAGAGAACACCGCTGGACTGCACATCACTTCTCCCGGATCCTGTAATCTACCCCTTTACTTTTTGTAAGTAAAACCTTCAAATAAACCTCCTTTTTTAACTATGTAGAATTTCCTTAATATTTCTACCAATATCTACCCTTTTCCTATCATTTCTATATCATATCCCCCCTTTTTCCTTCAGAAAGAGATCCCTGAATCTAATCTCCTTTGCTCAGCTTTCTCCCTGACCATGACCAATAACAACTTACAATCAATCCCTTAACTGATGACAAACATCCATAATCCTTTGAATAACCAAAAATCACCTACTCCACCTCTTGGGAATGTTGACCTTATATTCTCTAGACTACTTTCTGTTGTTTGAGGATGATCCACCTCTAGGGGACCCTGAGAAAGCTGAGATAATGGTCAAGTCCTGGGAAAGCGAGCTGTATCATTTGTTGTCCAGTCTCTGTGTAATGGGAAATTACAGGGTTTATCTGAAATCCTGGCTGGAGTGCATGAGGCTGGACCATCTCAGCTAACAGCTTTGAAATTGTTCTGGATTCAGAATTTTGAGGAAACTGCAACAAAGGCATTTTGAGGCTGGATCACCTGGGTTACTTGTTTTCATTGGAGTCTGGACATTTTTTTCTAAAAACACATAAATTTTTAAAGGTAACATATATATCTGCATTAATGGAAGTATGGAATGCATGGCATGTACAGGTCAGCTAAAGATCTTTTGTTCTATGTTTGAGCAAGTAAAAGGCATCTGTCAGCTTTGTAAGTCCATTTGGACTGCACAACCAGACTGTAATATAAATTTCTGTCCTTTCATATGAAAATTGGCATGTCATGTCATGAGGGCTCTGTAGCAAATAAGATTTATCATGTCTCATCCAGTATCAGAGCTGTTCCCATGTCGAAGGATCACCATATGCATCACCTATCTTTCTTGGTTTCTTCCTTAATGTCTGTGGTAAAGATCCTCAGGAGGTTTCCCCTGATCAAATCTGATCTTTATTAATTTTGAAGCGATCCATAACTTTTTTGTTTTCAGTGGAAATAAAGACATAACCTTTCCACCAAATACAACATATTTCCTGACTTCCATTCTGAAGTTTTAAAATGTATAGGCTAGTTCAATTAAGCAGGATCTTTCCACAATCCAATATCTCTCAGCAGCTGCTATTTTTTGTTCACTAGCATTTAAAAAATTCAAAGTCGACAAAGCACCATACAGGATCCAGACACCCTGTGTATTTCTCATATTTATGTGGCTTATTCCTTTTATATTACTTTACTCTTTCTTTAAAGACTTTATTATTTTTAAACTATTTATTTTTATGGCTGTCTATACCCATTTTCTTTTCTTTTTTCCAGCATCTAAGCACATTTTAAGCGTACTATATCTGTTCAGAGGTCTTCTTGGTCTGGACCTGATTTTTGTGCATCTGCAGCGTTTTCTGACCATGGGAGCCAACTCTTAAACTGCCACATCAGCCACTGTGCAACTTAGCTTAGTACATGTACCATCAGTCTACAGGTAGCCCCTCCTCTGTACACTTCAGAGCACCGGCCTGCCTGAGAGACTATAGAACTAGGAAGCCACATCTGGCTCCTTGCCCAGAACTTTTCTTAGCTTTGTCAGGCCCTGTGTTTGGATATTTGAGCCATCATGTTGAATAGCCTATGGAATGAGTCTTTCTCTTTACCACCAGTCATTCCCAAATACTGACATGGAGACTTTTTATTAATTATGAAAGCTTGGCCTATAGCTTTAGGCTTGTTCCTGACTATCTCTTATTAAATTAAATTAACCCATTTATACTAGTCTATGTACTATCGCATGACTTTACTTCTCTTCCCTCTTGCCCCTCCTTTATCCTCTCTGTGTCTTCTGGCTTCTGCTACCCCTCAATTCCTCCTCTTTTTCCTTTCTCTCCCTGGAAATCCTGCCAATACCTTCGGCCTAGCTGTTGACTGTTCAGCTCTCTATTAAACCAATCATAGCAATATACCTTCACATAGAGTACAAATATCACACAACAGTATACCAAAAAATGCTAAAAGAAATTTTTTTGTTCACATTCTCTTGACCAAAGCTAGCCATGTGTATATATGCAAAAAATCTAAAAGAATCATAGCACCATTTTGTCAGATGGTAAAATACATTTATAAACAGTTTTAGTGATGAAAAAAGGTACATATATTTTCATAATTTTAATGTTTTATTAGCAGTGATGGTCAAGATGCATTTATTTAAGATGGTTAACTTCTATTGCTATATTTTTTTAAACTTCACATTTTGTTCACAAGTGATATTTACTCCAACTTATTTTTAGTTTAATTTTTGCAAAGTTTTATTCTCTAGTATTTTTAATTAAAATAGAATTGTATCACTTTTCCTTCTCTCTTTCTTCCCTCAAGTCCCTCCCATGACCTTCCACACTTAACTTGATAGCCTCTTTTTCTTTAATTATTATTGTTACATATATTAACTTAATAAATACAACTTGCTGAGTTATATGCATGGTTTCAGGGCTGTTCGCACCGCATTGAACATCCTCAGTATATAAACTGACATTAAGACCTGCCAAATACATATTATAAGAGAAAATAAAATATTGAAAACAATGAATCATAAATAACTCTCTAGAAAATTATGATAGCCCAGCTGGCGAATGGCTTCAAGTATGAAGATATGATTCAGATCCAGTCTTTAGAACACTAAAGTCACTGCAGTTACACCAGCTTTTTACTAAGATAGTCTACACTCATAGAAACATCTTCATTACATCTGAAAGAGAATTCCTCTATTCCCAACAAACACAAAATAAAATGACTTTGAGAACTTTTTCAGTTCTCAAAGAAAATTCACAATCCAGGTATGTCCACTTCTGGATGTGCTAAAGAATATTTCAAAAGAAGATACAGGAAACGCGTTCAAAGCCTGATTTTATTTCTGCCAGGTATACACCGTAAGATAAGTCAAATCAAATTTTTAGAACTGCAAAAAAAAAAAAAAGATAGCAGATTTGTAAACTATTGAAATAGAAATAAATGAAATGTTCTAGAATTGACAAATGTTTCAATAAGTGAGATATTTATTTTTCTTCTTTGGGCAGTTATCAAAATCGTGAATGTAATATTAGTACCATATAGTGTGATTTGTTTGTATAAGTAAATTTAAGGAAAAAAAACATAAACACAATGAAATTTCTTCTATTTCAAGCAACTTAAAGACCAGAGGGTGCTATCTAATGTGACAATATCTTTTGCTTACCAAAGCTCTTAAATCTCGCAGTTTTTGTATTAAATATAAAGAAAAATGTTGTTTATTAATTACATATCTTTGGCTTTTGCTTGTTTTCTCAATAATGATTGCAATAATTACATATTATTTGCAAATGTATGCTAAGTAATTTGCAACTCCATGTTTTCATTCTGTCTGTTACCTTATTTATTTCATAAAATTTATTTCTGGATACATCAAGTCACAAAACACATGATTAACGTTTGACTTTGACATGCCTGTTATCCTTTAACTCTTTCAGAAAATAAGTATGTAATGTTTTGATTAGATCCTCATGTCAATTTCTTCTGTGTGTAGATTCAAATGTCCTTTATTGGTGTTTTCCTGGTATCTGAAAAACAGCCTTTAAATTTTCTCTAAGTATAGATCTTCAGGTGATGATTTTTTTTCAGCTTTTGTTTTTTGAAAAGTATTTATTTGACTTTCATTTCCCCCCACCAAAAAAAGTGTTTTATGAATGTAGAATTTTACTTTGAACCCTTTTTTGATAACTTTGTTATTTTAATTGTTTTCAAAACAGGGTTTTCTTTCAATTAATCCTTCTTTATGTGACTTTACTCCAGGTCTTCTTTGTTTTACTTTTGCTTCTGTTGTCAGAGACATGAGTTCAGCATGTAGAGGCCCTGATCTTTCTTTGAGCCTAGACTAGCCTTCAATTCAGGCTCCTCCTACCACACACTATCAAACACTACAATCAATGATGTGCACAGGTATGCCCAGCTTACTCTGCTTCTTCTTCTAGACTTTCATTTTTCTGCTGGCTTAAGAACTGAATTAGAATTTGACTTTTTTGACTGACTGAGTGTATTACTTGTACAGGGGTTTATTACTTTGAACAACTGTGGGACATGGTCTTTTTTTAAAAAAATTCTCTTTTCCCTCCTTAGGGAGTGCCATTTATACACTGATAAACCATTTAATATAGTTCATCAACCCAGGACACTGGTTCACTACAATCATTTAGTAATGTCTTTTTGTGCTTTAGTCAAATAGTTTCTATTGCTGTATTACAGGGGTCATTAAACTCCTTTACAACAATGCATTTTTTATCTCTAGAATACCTCCTGACTTTCTCTAACCATGATAATTAATGATTATTTCTAGTGCCTTAAACCTACTAATCATATTTTTAAAACATACACGTGTATGTGTGTGTGTGTGTGTGTGTGTGTGTGTGTGTGTGTGTGTATGTGTGTGTGTGTGTGTATAAGCACCTGTGTGTCATGACACAAGTGTGGACATCTGAGGACAACTTCCAGAAGTCAGATCTCTCTTTTCCATTATTTGGGTCGTGGAGATCAAATTCAGGTCATAAGGCTTGGAAGCAGGTGTCTTTGTCCACTGTACTTTCTGGTTTCTTTCAATCCATTATTTTTTTTTCTCTTGACCACATACTATATTTTCCTGTTTCTTTATTTGTCTGGCAGGTTTTGATAAGACAGCAGATATTGTGACCTGTAGATCAGTGTTATCAAAATTGTGTTTTATTATTTTAAGTGGTATAGAACCTAGTTTAGTTGTTATTTATAATCATCTTTCTCCATTTAGACTTCTTGTTAAATTTTGATAGTGAAGCTTCTTGCAATTATAGTACAGGACAAAACAGTCCTTTACAAAGCAATGACTTTCTGAGGAGTCTGCTAATTATTTTGGACACTATAAAATCTATATGCTAGATGGCTTTTTTTGTATGAAGTTTGTAAATGACTTATATTCCTGTTTCCTGGTAGGTCTTTTCCTGGTCTTCAGTACTTTTCTCTCATGGATCCAGAGAACTGCACAAATCAGAACCTAATTGGAGATTCTAGAGTACAAGGGTCTCTCTGCACATCTTCAGATTCTGTTCTCTCTCTCTACATCCAGTATTCTGATGTTTTCCTTGTCAGACTCGAGCCTCTGTTTTCTGAACTCAGCTGTGGGTTGTGGCCATCTTGTTTGGTCTGTTTCTTGTGCTGAAATTAGGAAGTGTTTTTCCCTCTGGGGATAGTGGTCTACACCTTTAATCCCAGCACTATGGAGGCAGAATCAGGTGGATCTCAGTGAGTTCAAGACCAGCCTAGTCTATAGAACAAGATCCAGGACAAGCACCAAAACAACACAGAGAAACTCTGTCTCAATAAAAACAGAGAGAGAGAGAGAGAGAGAGAGAGAGAGAGAGAGAGAGAGAGAGAGGGAGAGAGAGGGAGAGAGAGGGAGAGAGAGAGAAGAAAGGCTGAGCAGATCATTGGGGTGCCTATGGAACTTCCCTTAATTTTCTTTTCTCAAAGTATCACTGCCTTAAACTATATTTGTTCAGTGTCTGAGAAGAATTATTTCATATAAATTTGTCTATCTGTTGGTTGTCACATAAGGAGGTGGGACATACCTGGCCTATTTTTCTGCTGTATATGGAGAAGGAAGAAATTAGATACAGTCCTTAATGTGCTCATGAACTCTACATGAGCTTGAACACAACAAACATAATTGTGCTGGACTTTGAAAACAGCCAAGAGGACATTCAAGTGCACACACGAAGCAAAGCACAGCATATGAGTTTAAGTTTTTACTGATGAAAATAATAGTTTAGACAAGGAATTTTATTGTACTCCTAAGCAACTTATTACATCATCAGAAATAATTATGCTCTATGTTTTCCAGATTCGCATTGCTAATATTAACCCTAAGTATCTGATAAAATTCTAAACAAGTCTTATATATGATCATTTCTTACAAATGACTACATAAGGGATTCTAAAGTTCACAAGTTCAGTTTTCCTTGAAACTTAAATAAAAACATGTTTTGTTTGTCTTTTACTGAAAAACAAATTTAAAACTTTGTTGCAAAATGATTAGAACAATTGATCATTATTAGTATATCTCAGTTTAAACTGTATGTTCCTTTTCTGAGAATCATCCATTTCTAACTTGCAGAAATCCAATCTAAATACTGAATAAACTATTTTACTTTATAATTCATTTTCCTACAATTTATCTTATTTGCAGTGTAAGGAACAAGAAAGCAGCTGTATTTTTTTTCAGCTGTGGCAAAGTGCTTTAGTCAAGGAGACAAGCAATACTAGTATTAAATAAAGCAATGTATTTGTGCCTCAAAATGACTATCTCTATTTTAAGATAAAACTAGCTACCAGTAGAGCCCAGCAGCTGCTAAGGCTAAACTGAATATTTACAAAGAAATTAGGCTGCCACTGTATCAGTGATATTCTGAGAAGAGAACATTTAATTACTGTAGAAACATTTAAAATTTTTTTCCTTTTAATTCACTACTAAAAGTGAAAAAAAAACTCACTTCATTTCGGTCAATGATAACATTTGAGTGACAGACTATGTCCATTTCTGCTGTAAGTAGTCAACTTCTACTCCCCTTTGTAGCCAGAGTTTCAAGCATGGCCTTTAATAATAGATGGGAGGAAATGTAGTGAATCCATGAGTGGCATAGAAAGTTGAGATGCTCTTGCATCTCTAGAGGCTGCTGTCTCTAAGAGTCATGGAAATGGAGTACATTCCAATACAAAGAGTGACTGTAATTCAGTGCTTTCATACACACACTTCTGGTTGTCAACTATCACAAGTTGCAGTTTTATAGCAAATTTAAACTTCCAAACATGTCTGGAAGACTGTTATTTCTAGCAATCAGTAATACCATTAGGGTATACAATTAAACATAATTCCTTCTACAGTAGAAAATCCATAAACTTACCCAATAGGCATGAATCAAATCCCAACCTGGAATTGTGTTAATGCACTCAAATTAGGATAATACAGGTAAAGTCACTCATCTATAGATCCATAAATGTGCCTGTAACTTACACATTCTCATCTCTAAAAATTAGTATCATTTTCATATTTCTCTGAAATAATTGTAGTTTACACTTTCATGCCTATTGTTTTTTTAACAGGACATATTAAGGACCATGCAAGATAGGAGATAAACTACTGTCCTATTTGAGATGCCAAAAATTTTAGAAGAGTTAATGATAATCTAAACCTATATATCTAGTTGCTTGCAATTTGTCTGTTTGCTAGACAGTGAAAAAGGGAAAACACAAAATAGATGTGAGAATAAGATTTTCAGATTTTGTGCTGAGTGATATTCTCTGAGTCCTGGTTTCAGGAAGCTTGTGCTCATCTCTGACTTTAGTGATTTTCTGCATTAGTTTTTAATTCAATTTCACCTATTTCTATTCTTTGTATTCCCTTCCTTCTGCTTGATTTAGATTCTTCTCATTTCTTGAAATGGAGACTGGATTGTTGGTTTGTACTCCAGAGCAAGAGTAGGTGAGACAGCAAGAACAGAAGACAGAGAATACAGCTGACACAGGGCACGAGGCAGACAAACAAACATGTAACTCAAGGGGACATAATGGTCTCTTAACTGAAGATTTTGAAAAATAGTCTTGTACTTTATAAGACCCAGGTGCCTACCGTGTCAGTGTGAAGAAAAATATCTTCATCAAAGATCTTAATAAGGAAGTTTTAGCAGAGCCATTTTAAAGGTTGTCACACAAAATGAGGAGCCTTAATTGAGACCCCTTGGGCTTGGTAGGCAAATAAACATGGTTTTCCCAAGGATACATTGATGGGAGGTTTTCTTTTCTTGACATTCCTCTCTGTCTACATCCAGGGGAGTTTTTGACAACCGTTGATTGTCTGCTGTGAGAGAAGAAGACAATGTCTTCTTTTTTCCTTTTTTTAGACTAGTGAATCCATTTATTTAACTTCAGACACATGGAACACCTCAACAGTATTTGAAATAAGAGCACTAGTTACCTCTGGGAAGCAGAGAACACAAGGGGCTTGGGAGTGGCAGTATTCTACTTCTGAAATGTGGCTGTTAGAGATGTTAGTTTGTGAAAATACATTGACTTATGCCTTTATTGTTTATGCATTTTTCTGCTGTGTGTTAGAGATCGATATATAAAATTTGTAGCTACTGTTACTCATCTCCAATGGATAGCTCCACATCCTTGTCCATGGGATGGCTCTAGTTAGATATAAGTCAAAAGCAAAACAAAATTACAAGAAGTGGTATGAACACTTGAGAGAAGAAGGGAGTTTGGAAATGGTGTAGGAGAATAAGAGAGGGAGACAAGTGTGACCAGAATATTTTAAATAAATGTATAGAATTGTCAAAGGATTGATTACTTAGAATTAGTGATGATAACAACAATGAATGAATTTTATAAATTTAAATTCAACCCAACTATATCTTATTAAGTATGTATAACACCAACTTACTCAAAATTATCAGCCCATTAATAAAGGATTTGTGAGATTAAACGTATTTCACCTAAATGAGAACACAAAAGCAATGAGCATTTATTCCATTTTTCATGTAGCTATAGAGAAAGCCATGACCTGTTCTTTTAGGAAAGTTTTGAAGGGAAATGATGAGTGGAGTAATTTTGTATAGAAGAATAGGAAAACTTCCTGTGACTTCAGTGGCGTTAACGAGAAACAGGGACTTCTAGAAGACTGGCTATAAAACTATATTTGACTCAGATTGATTAACCCTAAATCTTTTTAGTGATTGGCAAGGTTCTAGCCCTCTGTGCCCAGTAGTTGTTGGGGTTTCTGGAGGGAGAATGAATTCTGCATTAGAGATGGTCTGACTATCATCTTATTTTACTTTCAGTCGCTCTCAAATAAAACAGTGAGTATTAGCTCATAATTTTATGATCAAATTAGGCCATCAATTACTGTTAAAAACTGACTAATATACATTGCTTATATTATTTCACAGATTATATGTGAAAAATAACAGAAACAGGTCATATGTTATTAAAATTAAAATTATATTGCTAAGTAGAAGTGCTTCAAAAGCAACAAATTATGTTCAAGAATATCAATGTGGTATAAAATTTGAAAAGAAATCTCAATGTCTGGAATAGTCCAGAGGCTATGTGATGATGTAATAACTGTAATAAAAGATTAAGTAGATTGGAGGTCCAGACAATAGATTATAAAGTTTTAATTCATCATATTTTCAATACCAAAAAGATGTAAGAGAGTAATAGCATGTCAGAGAAGATATCTACCCTAAAAAGCAATGCCTGAAGAAAACAACAAAATGAAGTAAAAATGCAAGTCCATTACCCTTGCTCTCTTCATCTGAAATAATGAAGAATATGAAACCTCAGAGAAAATAAGTAATTTTTAAAAAATTTGCTCACATGTATTTATTGTGTGTGTTGGGGGTAGGGAGTTGAGTATATGCACATTGCAGCATACATGTATAAATCAAAGAACGGCTTGCAGGAGTTGGTTCTCTCCTTCCACTATGTGGCTCCTGGGGACCAAATTCAGGTAGTCAGGCTTAATGTAAAATGCCTTTCCCCACTGAGCCATCTCACCAGACCAGTGATGTATTTAAATACTAAAGTCATTTCTCATTCTGTAGTTTGAAATGATGTGCAATCATTTGGTCTCTAAAATCAGTCTTCCCTCTATTACTTCTATGTAGTTGGAAGTTTTCCTGTGTCCTGCCCAGTCCTGCAGCTGCTCAGACCCAAATAAACACACAGAAGCTTATAGTATTTTCAGACTATATGGCCTAATGACTCAGGCTTCTTGCTAGTTAGCTCTTACATCTTAAATTAACAAATTTCTATAAACCTATGCTATGCCACATGGCTTGTGGCTTACCAGTACTTTTACATCTTGCTTCTCCTGGTGGTGGCTAGCAGCGTCTGCCCCACTCTCCTTTCTTCTATCACTATCTCTCTTGGATTTTCCCATCTGGCTCCATTCTGCCCTGTCATAAGCCAATGCAGCTTTATTTATCAACCAATCAAAGCAACACATATTCACAGCATACAGAAAGACATACCACATCACTTCTATGCTGGCAGTTTCCCTCCCTGATATGGAGTTCCTCTCAGGATTATGTATCACACATTTAAAGCACTTAATGTAAAGCCTAGTACTTAGAATTGCTAGTGTTTCTTCAAAGTTTGCTACAAATGTACTGTTAATGTAAGAAATGCACATTCATTCCTACTCTATTACAGTTACTAGTTATAATACTTGCAGTGGAATACTAAACCAAGTGGACAGTTCCCAGTTTTATAGAGGTAGCATTGTAGAGCAATAGAAATGCTATAAAGAGGATTAAGACAAAGAAAGGCCTGCAGAGTGATAGTGCAGATGTTTGTTATAAATAGAAGGTCTGTGAAGAACTGTTCAATAAATAACCTGGAGGCAAGGGGAAAATCCCACAGAGAGGCAGATAGCCCTATAAATTAAGTATGATTTGTTGTCACTCAAATTCATGTTGAGTCTTGGTCCCCATTGTGTTGAGATATGGCACCTAATGAGAGGAGTCTATGTCATGAGGGCAGAGCCCTTATGAACAGCATAATGTCTTTCTCATATGAATGAGTTTCTGTTCTCCCCAGAGCTCTCCTGAGAGTGGACTCCATGAAGCAAGTTGCTGTGTCATCTCTCTTTTGTGACCAATTTGTGTTTTTTACTATTTCCCAACACCAGAAATACTTACTTCCTAACGTAGTCAGTTTCTTAATGTTTATAAAACTCTTTACATCTATTAGTCTGGTTAACTAATAGATGTTAGAAAAAAGTTTAACTGTTTTTTTAATCCAATAAGCATAACAGTTATAAAACTTATATGTATACAATTTAAATAATTTAAGCAAAGCATTGCTTGGTATTTTGATTAAAAATGCACATTGAAAATCTCTCATAATTACACATACATCCATATGGAAAACAGTAACAGCTAAACTGCTTTATTCCATTCTATAATGTAAAATATTCACACTAAGAACTTTTGTGATAATAGATAATGATAAAGCTATATCTATTCCTTTTTTTCTAAACTACTTTGGGGAACCAAATCTTGAAGATATTAAACAGCAATACTCAAACTCTGCACAATAAAGAATGGAACATGCTTCATATACCCTTATAATATTTTTAAATTTACATATTTTAATGAGGATGTCAGCACTTAAATTGTAACCTTTGAATAAGTGGATTGCTTTTGTAGACTTGAAAAATATAGCTGGGAGTAATTATTGCCAAGCAGCCTGAGTTGATAATCAACAATAATGGGATTTTCAAAATAAAGCAAAAATCTAACTCTTTCTGTTAATAGAATTCAATTTTAAAACAGAAAGAGATTTTATGCAGCAAATAATCATCTCTCAGAAAGAAAGCCTCCAGCTAACTACCTTTTGAATAAAATGTATTTTTCATCATTCTAAAACATGTAAACATAAAATTTTAATGCTTTATAGTTCAAGTGTATTTCATAAATTAATATTAGAGTATCATATTTAAATACCAGGTAATATTAACAGTGAAATATGGTATAATTTATTTGTGAAATTATATTTTGTTTCTATTACAATTCATAATTAGGCCAACTACAGTTGTAGTATATGTTAGCATTGAAAAGTGAGTATTTCATATAATTGAATCATAAATTTTACCCATTATACCTGGACTTTACATCTTTATTCCTCATAAGAGTTCCAACATCCTTAATTGCATCCTGTGTTGCTTTTTATAAAATGCTTTGTTTTATAGATTTATTACACAATTATTTCAGAACAATATGAGCACATAGAGATATCACATTCACTTCATACATACATTTTTCTTCCCATTTTGTTTTATGGTCCAGTAGGGAACTGTTATTCTATATTTCAAGTGATATTTGAATATTGGGTAGTACATTAATTTAATTGAATTTTAAAAATGAAAAATAAAACCCAGTTCTTACAAAACTCTATAGTTAAGAAACTTTATTTCAGCCTTTTTGGTAGATGTGGAAACATACTGCCAGATAACCCACATCAAGAAAGGCCTTGCTGAACACAATTGGGTAATGGTGTCTGTAGATCTTAAATTCTTCAGAGGCTAGCTCAACTTCAGATATCAGATTTCACTCAAATTCATGTACTTCTCAAATTAATGTAACTGAGAAAGCTAAGGATTATGAAAATGGAATGGCCAGATCCCTATAGCCCACCAGAATATCATCTGACAGGCTGTGATTACCCAAAATCTCCCTTACAGGCTTTTATTGAGCTAGAATTACACTTTTGAGTCTTCTTCTACACAAATCAAATTCCAGCAGTATTAATATCCACTAAGGCTTTTTAAAATATATAAATTCTTAAACTTGTCATAATTAGATTAGATATTCAGAAATTTCTGCTTTGGCATATCCAGATGCTGATAGACACTGAAGTTTGAGAAGCACCAATTACTCCACTGCATTCTTCTCCCACTGCCTTCCCACTATAGATGGGAAGTTAGTGCAGTAGTTAGTGAAGACTTAGTCCTCAGCACCCTCACCACAGAGATAACCAATATGTAAGAACTTTGTTGTACCAGTACCTGTTTGAACCAAGACTGTTAAACATCAACCTAAAATAATTATGTGTGACATTTTAAGAGCCCCACAAATTTACTGTGTGGTCAAGTTTTAGTAACTAACAAGCATTAAAATATTCTTCTGTGAGGAACACTTGACCACCTTTTAGCTCTTAGCCAATTCAGTGTCAATGGCGACTAACTTCTCATGATAGTCACTATGGAAGATAAGTAGGCTCTAGAGTATAGCAACTTCCATTTCCACTGTCTGTTACCTTTCCGTGCTTAAGACAGCCTCATTCAAAATCTAGTTCCTTTCTGCATACCTAGGGTACAAATTGTATGTTATTTTCTCTGAGATACGAAACCCCAGACATGTTTGGGATTTGGAATATCAGAAGTACTAAGTCACCTGGTTCTCTCCTCTGAATGCTGAGCACAATAAAAAATAGTTTCAGAATTCTATACAGTATGGTCAGACATGCTCTTCTCTGGGTTCAGGTCATGCTCTTTTTCCTTGGATTCCCCACCAAAGGTAGTAAAAGCCTTGTGCACCTATGATTCTCCAGCTCAAACACTGCTCCCCTCTCTCATCTTTTTCACTTCCATTATGCAAACAGGTTCTTCTATTAAACTTCTCTTTATTTTTAATAGACTCATTTATTTATAATATGTTTTCTTTCAACTGAGTCTAGTTTTTTTATACATCAAGAGCCTTTAGTGTAAGAACTTAAATATTGTGAATATATAATGTAAAAACATATGGAACAATGAAAGTTCATTATAAATTTTATAGAAATTTCTATACAGGAAAGTAAATAAGAAACCCATTCATAAAATTATTACAATGTTTTAAGAAACTGACTTGTTTGTTTAAGAGTCAACATTTACCAAAAAATATTAGTACTATTTTTAAAATGGTAAGTTCACTAACATCTACAAAGTTTGTGTGGCTGGGTTGGTGTCCCAATCCCTCTACTGGAAGTCTTGCCTGATCACAGAAGATGGCCAGTTCAGGCTAAGTATTCACTACTGCTAGGACTCTTGCTCTCTCTGTGTCTATTCAATATCATCCTTGAAGTTCTAGCAAGAGTAATAAGACAACAAAAGGAGATCAAGAGGATATAAATTGGAAAAGAAGTCAAAATATCACTGTTTCCAGACTACATGATAGTATACATAAGCAACCAAAAAAAAAAAAAAATCCACCCGGGAACATCTACAGCTATTAAACACCTTTATTGAAGTGGCTGAACACATGATTAACTCAAAAAATCAGTAACCCTCTTATGTACAAATGATAAAAGGGCTGAGAAAGAAATTATGGAAACAGCACTGCTGTGGGATGTTCTGTATGGCAAATGTGTTGCTAATTAGTCAATAAATAAAACACTGATTGGCCATTGGCTGGGCAGGAAGTGTAGGCGGGACAAGGAGGAGAATAAAGCTGGGAAGTGGAAGGCTGAGTCAGAGAGACACTGCCAGCCGCCACAATGACAAACAGCATGTGAAGATGCCGGTAAGCCACGAGCCATGTGGCAAGGTATAGATTAATGGAAATGGATTAATTTAAGCTGTAAGAACAGTTAGCAAGAAGCCTGCCATGGCCATACAGTTTGCAACCAATATAAGTCTCTGTGTTTACTTGGTCAGGTTTGAGCATCTGTGGGACTGGCAGGTGAGGGACTGGCAGGTGAGAGAGATTTATCCTGACTGTGGGCCAGGCAGGAAAACTCTAGCTACACAACACCCTTCACAAATAGCCACCATCCCAGAGAACCACTGAGGTAAGACAATGTATAGCTAATAAAATCTCTGCAGAGAGGCCATAAGAGATCACTTCATGAAGCTATCAAGGTGAGGTCCAAGTTGTAATATAGACCCCAGAAAGTGGAGAGGCTGGAACCATGGGACTCAAGCCCAGGAAAAGCTGCAGGCCTAAATGGAGCTGACCCAAGAAAGAGGCTCTGTGTCGTATGTTGCTACACTGAAGTAGTGAGTGTACGGAGTCTTTGGAGCCAGAAAATTCCATTATGAGATACAGATGCTGGATATGGAACCGAATCTGGCATGTCACATAATGAATGTTATTTTTATTTTTCCTATAGCTAAATTTCGTCTGATGGGACCATCAGTTGATAAAAGTATGTCAAAATGAACACCTATTTATGTTGATTCATACTCTCCATGTAACTGTACCAATTATTATTTGTATATCTGGGGGCTATGTCACAAGATGAATAAGTAAAACAATCCCAATAATAACACTAAATAAACCAATAACAAGTGAGGTGGTTTATCAAAGTTAAAGGCTCATGGAAATTAAGTTTTTCTCTATGTAATTAATTTACTAAACATTAATTGAAATAACATTATGGTATGCCACCAATAACAAGTATAATTTTTAAAAGATACCATGCATTGTAACACTGTCTAATAAATCAACCTAGCAAAGAAATAAAGCAATATACTATCCATACAAACAGAAACCATATGGTAATTATATTACTTTTAAACTAAGAAAATTGATGTAATTCTGATAAAATGCAAAAAAAAATTTTTGCCTTCTCAGTTTTTGACGTTATCATCTATAGGCAATAAAATGCATTGATTAAAATATGTTTAATGTAAGTTAACAATGAAATATGATCTATATCCATGATCTAATCTTGATGCAAAATGTCATCCTTATGGACCACTCTTCTATTGGCCGGCCTCAACAAATATTAGTTATAGAAACATTTCTACTTTCCTCTTCTTCTGTTTGTGAAATCATAAAATACACCATATGTTTTTGTGTGCATTCTTTTACCTAACATGTATTTTTGAAAATTACTTCTTTTATCTTTATGATTTTTCATCCACAAATATTCCATTCTATCTAATCATCAAATGGATTTAACTATTGCAAAAAATACTGTGCAAACTCATATAAATGACTTTGAGGAATATATATTTTCATAACTCATTCAAATTACCTAGGGATAAAATTATTATATAGTATAATTTTACATTTATCTTTAATAGAAAATATTTACAATATTTTCCAAAATGTCTGAACACTTTGAAATTTCTACCATGTAAGTTAGTCTTATGACTGCTATGGCAACACATCTGGCCAAAACCATGTGAGGAATATTCATTTTGGCTTCTGGTTTCAGAAATTTTTATTCTGTAGTTCTTGGTACTATCTCTGGAGAGGCAGAACATCATGGTAAGAGAAACATGTGCAGAAAAAGACTGCTCATCTCCTGATGGACAGAAAGCAGAGGGCCATTAATCAGAAAAGCCCAAGACAAGGCACATTCCTCAAGGACACACATCCACTGACCCAGTTCTCTGACTAGGCCCCACTTTCCACAGTCTCACCACTCTTTAATAATGCATTTGTACTTACCAATAATACAGGAATTCCCCTTACTCCAGTCCTCACCACTATTGATATAGACAGTTCTTATGAATTTTAATCACTCTCAAAAGTTTCAAGTGATATGTTATTATGTTTTAACTGGATAGGTACTACTGACATTGAATATCCTTTCATTCACTTGTTTATAGTTCACTTAACTTTGGCTAAAGAAAAGATCAAAACATTTCTTCACTTTCTTATTGACTAATGTTCTTCTAATGGAGGTGTCAGTGTGCTCTTTATATTTGTATACAAGTCTTCTTATAACAAAGGTTTTTACATTTTTATTCCATCCTGAAACTTGCCTTTATATTTCCTCATAGTGTCTGTTGAAAAGCACAATTATTTGAGTTATGACAGTCCCATTTATCATTTTTCATGTTTTATGGCTTATGCCTTTTAGGTACAATCTTAAACATCTTTACCTAACCCAAAGATACAAGGCTTTTTCATTATTTTCTTCTGCAAACTTCATAGCTTTATTTTTTTAGAATTAATTTTCAATCGTGAATGAAGTTTAATGAATGGTACAAATGAAGATTTTTATATTCAGTGTTTACCTCATATGTTTAACTTTCTCATAATGTTTTCATAAACAAATACTGTCATTTTACCCTGAATTTTCTCAGTGCTATTATCAGTTCTGTAAGGACAACAGCAATATCTGAATTCTTCTTTTTCTGTCATCGATCGGCATGTCTGAATTAAAGTAACATGACATTGTCTTGATGATAAATCTTGACATCAAATAGTACACGTTCTTCGGTTTTAAATGGTTTTGACAATTCTAGGCCTATTGTATGTCATTCCCAATGTCCAAACCAACTTTTCAATTTTGAGAAAATTCGCACTGAAGTCTTGATAATAAGCTATTGTTTGTTATTTTTGTGCATTGTTATTTCTAAAATGTCATTGAAACAGAAGAAAAATAATTTTCCTTCAAATTGCTCACCCCAGGGAAAGCTAATTTACTATATACAAATATAGAGAAATACATTAGCAAGTTTTTTTTTACCAACTTACAGTTTTCTTGGGGGTGGAGAGATGGTTCAGTGGTTCAGAGTTTGGTTGCCAGCACCCACATCAGGAAGCCCACAACTGCCTGTGATTCCAGCTCTAGAGGATCTGATACTCTCCTCTGACCTTCAAGGACACATGTACACAAGTGTCATACATACAAACAGGCATACATACATACATATGCATAATTAAAAATAAAATTAATAATTAAAAATAATTTTTCATGCAAACATAAATTCAGTAATAATTATTACTAAATATAACAATCTTTTTCTAATTCTTTTTCAGTTTGTAACTCACTTTCTATAATTATCTAAACTGATAACATAAAAATGTCTTCTTCAGTAGATTATAGGTGAAAATTAAAAGTTTGGTGCAAATTAACAAAACTTGTTATAAGAGGTATAGCATAAGTGCTTCTTAAAGTTCTTAATATCCTTTAATGTGACATCAACACATTTTTATTTACATATAATTTCTCATTATAAATACAATTAACACTCATTTGCCTCACATGCACCTAATACCATCAGAAAACACAGATATTTACATTGCAATTCATAATGGTAGCAAAATTACTGTTATGAAGTAGTGATGAAATAATTTTACAGCTAGGGGTCATCACAACATGAGGAACTGTATTAAAGGGTCATAGTATGAGGAAAGTTGAGAATCATTGTTCTAGAACCCCAGTCTAGCCAAATGCCTAGTCACCTCACATGGTTGTGGTGTGTCTGAATTGGTCCACCTGTCTGAAATTCCAAACTCTTCTTATGATATCCACTGAGACTGACTTTTATCAGTATCATTTCTCAGATAGTTAATTGTAGCAGATTTATAACCAGTTTCTCCTTGCATTTATGTGGTCCATTTTCAGCTCCAAACCACTGTATGCTTTTTTGCCAGAAGCCAAAGTTCTTTCAACAGCTTACAAAGACCCTCCAAAATCTGAGATCCTCAATAAAGTTGTACCTACTTTTAAAATGTCCACTTTACACTTTAGAGACCAATTTGTTTTCCTTTACATTGTGTCATTATACTAACTGATCTTTTTTAAGTTTCTTTTAAGTCCATATTTAAATCCATAAGAATAATCCAACACAACTTGGGTATCCAGTATTGTTGTATTTAGCTCTTCAAATGTCTCATACTATAGACATCAAAATGTCATTGAGTAGCCAACTGCTTTACAGCCAAACAGAATTTCCAAGTTCCTAATGATTTATAGTACATTAGAACATATCAGATTTGGAAGACCAAATTCCAAGCATTAGAACAGGTTATAGGATACTACTGAGGATAAAGAAGAGAAATTATCTTAAACTACCCTGAAGAGAATAAGGTATATCAAATGATGGGATTTGAACCCAGATTTTCTCTTTTTCATCATAACTTTTCTTTTTAATGTGTGGGGCTCCTTTCCTAAGTCCACCTATGTTCTTCCACCACTCACACAGCTAAGGGGATATAACATCATATTCCCATAGTTTAACACATTCACAGAGGCATATCCCCCAAGCACCGATGATGACATCCTCCTCCTTGAATATACTTTTTTATTCATTCTTTTCATTTGATCCCTATCACAAATCTCTAACAGATGGTCTCTTGAACATGCCTTCCTTATATCTTAGGGGCATACCCAAAAAGGCTGGAACTTCCAAACAGGCCCTTCTTCTTCTTCTTCTTCTTCTTCTTCTTCTTCTTCTTCTTCTTCTTCTTCTTCTTCTTCTTCTTCTTCTTTCTCCTCCTCCTCCTTCTTCTCCTTCTTCTTCTTGAAAGCATTTAATTAGGATTTGCTTAAAGTTTCAGAGGTTTACTTCATTATAATTATGGTGGGAGTATGTCCGGAGCATGGTAGCACTCTTGGCACTGGAGCAGTAGCTAAGAATAAAGTCCTGATCCACAGGAGTGTGGGGTATGGGGGGTGGTGGTCTTTGATTCATGGCTTAGAAGACATGAATCCAAATCACAAAAAAGAATTTTCAACCTCTAAAGTACAAGGTAGAGAAGTAAGACAAACACAAGTATTTCATTTTTGCTTATCAAACTCTTGCATTATAGATAAACGAGAGTCTTCCTGAAACTGCAACAGAACAGAACATTAAAGCATCAGCCATACTCAAAATAAAAACCATCCATCCACATGAGCTCATCACATGCTTAGTAATCAGTTCTTGTTTGGCTGTCTTGAATCTGGCTGCCTTGAAAGCCCATCTGCTTCTTAACTAGAATTCTGGAATTTATGACTCAGGGAATTGGTGTGGTTTCAAATTTGTTTCTGTGATGCCAGAGGAGAAGCTGGAACCTCTAAGTACCCTGGCATGGTCCTTTCCATAGAACTCTCAGGCAGCTCTGTTTTAAGACAAAGTGCCAGAGACTGCAGATGCTAGGAATCGTTGTCAGGGATGCATTAGTGTAAAAATTAAAAGCTGCTGGTAAGTGACAGACTTAAATTACTGTGTTAACCTAATAGTGATTTTTTTAGTTGAAATCTCTGACTAGCATATACAGGCATAATAATATAAATGATTAAAACCGGTGGTCTTGGTGGGATGGAAAATAAGACAGCAAAGGCAATCTGGAAGCACTTTAGATGAACTATGTGTGTTGGCCATGTGTTAACAAGCACAATGACCAATCCTACTTTTAAGAGAGAGCAAAGATCACGCTCAATCTGTAAACATGCATGAGTTGTATCATTACAGAAAAACTCTTGAGACATAAATTATAAAATCTCTGAAACATACTACACCATGAATGTCCCAAGGATATAGCTAGAGAATGTCAAGAATCCATCAGGTTGACAAAGATTTTCTAAATCTACAGTAAGTTCTAAGTATGTATCATGAAGCCAAAGGAGGTGTGGAATGCGAGTCACTGATTTTTGTGATCTGTGCCTCCAGGTTGAAAATTACAAATAAGGACTGAGATCTCTGAGAGTCAGAGCACACCAACTGGTTGTCCAGTGCTAAACAGCCAGCCTTGAAAACATACATACAAGAAACATCACAGCACTAAACAGGTTTCATTAAGGAATACATGTGTATATGCAAAGATACGTGTGCCCGCACAATTGGTAAGAAAGGAGGCCATGAATTAAGGGGAGAAAAGAAGGGTGAGTTTGGTGGGAGGAAAGGGAAAGGAGAAATGATGTAATTAAATAAATATCTCAAAAATAAAAAAGTAAATGTGCCCAGTGATTATGTAAAGTGATACAGGAAGAAATGAAACTTGAAGCCAAGGAAAGAAATGACACATTGTTCTTGATATTCACCTTCTTTTAACCTTTAAAGGAAAATGCAATGTATCTTGGACTTACTTTCTCTGTTTCTGAAATACCTATTTTAGATATTTTGTCTATTTATTTATTTATTTATTTATTTATTTATTTATCGGTTTTGCCTCACTTGGTAGACCAGACTGTCCTTGAACTTAGGATCCTCCTGTCTCAATCTCGAATAATAATATTAGTGCTCCTTGTTTTATTTAGTAAGTTTTTAAACATGACAAAACAAAACACAGTGCATTGTCACATGCCATAAACACTTGCTGTACAACTGCAGGCATGGGTTAGTGCTATGATTTGGATGTGAGGTGGAAGGCTTAGTCAGAAGTGCAGCATGATCAGAGGTGGAGCTTGGGGGAAGTGGTTGGATTAGGAAAGCACTAACTTCATAAATGATTAATTGATTGATGGGTTGATAATTTGATGGCTTTATTGGTGGATGGTAGAAAGTAAAACATAGGCTTTGTTAGAGGAAATATATCATTAGGCATTTTTCCTGGAAAGCTGTGCCATGTGCCCTGGCCCTTTTCTGTTTCTCTACTTTCCATCCATCAAAACACTCTCCCTCACCATGGCTGGAAACCAATGGAGCTAGCTCACCATGGACCATGGTGAGAGCTTCTGAGATCAGGAGCCCCAATAAATCTTTGCTCCCTTTAAACAGTTTCTCTTAGGTATTTGTCATAGTGATGAAAAATGGACCACAGGAACCATAGATTCAATTTCAATCTAAAATAGAGTCATATAAAAAAAAAGTTAATAGGCAGAAAATAAATTTATCATGATGACTAGTTCAGGATGACAAGCCGTATTATTTTAGTGACGAAAGCAGGCTCAGGAAACTACCATTTTGCTTACAAATTTGTATCTTTTTGTCTCAAATACTCTGGGGACTGCATTGTTTGAGATGGGTAGGAGCTTGAGTTAAGGAGGAGATCACATACATGTCAATTATTTAGTTGCCATAGTTAAAGATTCAAAAACATTGAAGGAAAATTAAGGACAGCATTTGTTGGGGTTGATGCCACTTTTTCTTGGTCCTTTTGCCTGCTAGATACAGCAGCTAGCAATGCTTTCAAAACATAATGGGGCCCAACATGATTTAAGTCAGAAACTATGGATTATGTCTTTGATAATTCAAGATTCCGTCCCTGCAGAAAAGGAGAGATTGAAGAGACTAAATGAGTAATTACATTGAAAGGGTCAAGAGATAATATTGGCTATATTTCTTGTTTAGAGGCAAGAAAAGACTCCACAGGTATGCTAAGAGGTACTGCGGTCTCTAATCTGTCCATTGCCTCAGAAATCACTGTGTGTGTGTGTGTGTGTGTGTGTGTGTGTGTGTGTGTGTGTGTGCCCACACACACACTTGCACACACACACATACAACACTATACACGTATAAAAATAGAATTATTAATATGTTGAAATTAATAGAAATTAACTTTCTCTAGAAAGTTGAAAATTCTTGTGGGTTTTTTTTCAAAAGAGGGGATATATGCTTACATTACTGCCATCGCTTGGGCAAGTATTCCCCAAAGGCCTGTGTGTGAAACCCTTGATCCAGCCTGTGGTCACTGGAGGAAGAAGCCTTTAGGAATGAACTCTCTGGTGGGAAATCTTAGTGTCATTGAAGGCATGCCCTCAAAGGATATTATGGTAGTCTGGCTCCTTTCACACCTCTCTTCTGCAGCTGAGCTAAGATGTGAGCAGTTCTCTTCATCACACCTCTCTATGAGCGTCTCCCTCAAAACCACAGGGCCAATTGATCATGAACTTAAATCACTAGAACTCTGAGACAAACTAACCATTTTCTCTTTTAACTATCCCCAGTGTTTATATAGTAAAAGTAAAATGGAAGTGGATTAGTAAAATGGAAGTGGATTAGTATATATATGGTGAGGATGTGGAAGAGCTTTTGATATGGGTTTATAAGAGAAATCCGCAATTGTTTGGAGGAGGTAACATAATCGTAGCATGCTCTAATAAGCCTTAACAAGAAGTTCAGTTGGAGACGTGGAATGCCAGGATGCTGTGGAACCATGGGCATAGATGCCATCCTGATGAAGTTTAAGACAGAGATGAGGGTTCTGCCAAAAACGGAGCTAGGGGCTACCTGTGTCAAGCTGTGGCTGCATTTTCTCCTTCCTTGAGCCTTTATGGAAAACTGAGCTTGAAGGTGGCAGACTAGTTTACTTAAGGGAAGAAATTTCAAGAAGGACCAGCATCCAGCACAGCATGTGTCAATGGCTGCATTTAGCCAGAGATTATAGAGAAGCACGGGGGAAAGTTTTAAAACTTTGGAACTTATCTAGAACAAAGAGCATATATAAAGATATGGCCAAGGAAGGTGGGGGAATTCGGGCTCATTAAAAAAACAAAGCCAACTGTTTGCACCAGGGAAGAAAGAGAGATACTGGGAAAGGCATCTCTAGAGTCATGGAAACAACAATTTGTTTCAAAGATATCTCAAGTGAATTTCCTAATATAAGTCCGCCAAACTTCCTTGATTTCTTCAAAATGTTTAAGGCAACCAGGCAGGCTTTCAGGAGTTCTGCAACTATTGCACGAACAGTCCCAGATATAGCTTCCACAAAGGGCTGATCTCAGCAGAGCCCACTTGAGGCTGGTATTCTGTACACACAGAATGGAGAGTTGTGAGTTCATGGAAGATTCATTTGAGATTTCAAAGGAATATCTTGGTTAGTCAGTGAGCTGCAGGAACGAAGCCCCTGCACACATCCTCCTGTGAGGGCAATGAATGGGGCTATGAGAGTGCAAGGAAAGCAGCAGAGATCCCAGAAACGTGGCAACACCAGTGGCCAGCAATGTCAGCTAAGGAAAGATGCCGGCAGCGAGGAAGGCAGGCAAAACGCTGAGCCAAGTGAAACGTTTCCCTTTGTCAGTTGGTTGTCAAGTACCTGCAAGTGCTCGCAGAGATGGAAAGCTCACACACAGTTTGGGAATAAAACAGAATTTGAATGGCACTTGTCTGTAGTAGTATTGTGTTCCCCAAAATATTGTGTACCCTAATAAACTTATCTGGGATCAGAGAACAGAAAAGCCACTAGATACTTAGGATAGGCAGTGGTAGCACACGCCTTTAATCCTAGCATTCCAGAGGCAGAAATCCATCTGTTCAAGGATACAGTCAAGCATGGTGACTCACACCTTTAATCCCAGAAAGCGAGCCTTTAATCCCAGGGAGTTATGGTAGAAAGCAGAAAGGTAGATAAGGCATGAAGACCAGAAACTAGAAGCATTTAGCTGATTAAGCTTTTAGGTTTTGAGCAGCACAAGTCAGCTGAGAGCCATTCGGATTTGAGGACACAGAGGCTTCCAGTCTGAGGAAACAAGATCAGCTGAGAAGTTGGCCAGGTGAGGTTAGCTGTGGCTTGTTCTGTCTCTCTGATCTTCCAGTGTTCACCCCAATAATTGGCCTCAGGTTTGACTTTATTAATAAGACCATCTAAGATTTCTGCTACACTTGTCTGAATCATTTTAGAGATATTTCTAAAGGGGTTAAACAATACTAAATGATTCAAACATGTAAAGTAGATTTCATAATCACTCTTTGAGAATTTGTCTATCAAACCCTTAATTTCATATGTGAAGAAACAGAAATCCACTGTTATGTGAAAGGTGAAAGGTTATACAGACACAAACAAAAACCAGTAAGGACAGAAGTTCAGTTCTCATACTTTTAAGATAGTTTTTTCCTCCCTTCTAAGAATACTCCCTATTTCAATAAATTAACCTGTTTCAGCGTCCATTTCCAATGGGTATGGATTTCCAATCATAAATGTTTGAGCATCTACAGCCACAGGGCCAGGAAATAATATTGATGGTAAAATATATTTTTTTCCTGCCTTCATGATAGTAACTTGATCCATCTGAGCAGAGATACTTAGAATAAAATAGAGAGCTAAGACTTGCTAATGAGCTGCTGGGTAGTACATATCAAGGGGTATTCAGTGTTAGCAACACTCTTTAGAGCAGAACCACGGTATTTATATTCTACACTGAAAAAAGAACACATTGTTGAATGGTAACACAAGTATGGAAAATTGACAGTTTGGTGAAAAGAAATCTTGCGTTGTATTGTGTTGTGTTGTTTGAGACAGGTTGCTCCATGAATACCAGGCTGTCCTGGAGTTCACTCTGTAGAACAGGCTTTCTTGAAAATCAGAGATTCACCTGTCTCTGCCTCCCAAGTGCTGAGATTAAAGGGTGTGCACCACCATGCCCGGTGAAGAAAAGCAATCTTATGCTGCTATAAACATTAAAATGGTATGACATATTTATCTTAGTAATTTAGTTCCCCAAAGCACCATTGCCTGGTGAGAATCTCCTCATGCTATCATCATCACATGGGAGAAGGCAAAAAGATAAGGAGACTGAATTCAAACTTGTACAATACTGATAATTTCATACCAAACTTAGTCCCTTATGGGCCAGCCATTTCTTAAAGAACTCACTTTTTTTTTGTCTTTTGTATATATATTATAATTAACTTAATTTCACATATCAGCCATGGATTCCCCCATCCTCCCTCCTCCTACCTCCCAGCCCTCCCCCCCAATCCACCCCCCATTCCCACCTCCTCCAAGGCAAGATCTCCCCTGGGGAGTCAGCCCAGCCTGGTAGACTCAGCCAAGGCAGGTCCAGTCCCCTCCTCCCTACAACAAGGCTGAGCAAGTGTCCCAGCATAGGCCCTAGATTCCAAAAAGCCAGCCCATGCACCAAAGACTGGTCCCGGCTCCACTGCCTGGGGGCCTCCCAAACAGTTCAAGCTAATCAACTGTCTCACTTATCCAGAGGGCCTGGTCCAGTTCCATGGGGGCTCCTCAGCCATTGGTTCACAGTTCATGTGTTTCCACTAGTTTGACTATTTGTCCCTGTGCTTTTTCCAATCATGGTCTCAATATCTCTCGCTCATGCAATCCCTTCTCTCTCTCACTGATTGGGCTCCCAGAGCTCCACCTGGGGTTTGGCCTTGGATCTCTGCATCCACCTCCATCAGACACTAGATGAGAGTTCTATCATGACAGCCAGGGTGTTCGGCCTCCAATTACCAGAGCAGGTCAGCTCAGTAACTCTCTCGACCATTGCCAGTAGTCTAAGGTGGAGGTATCTTTGTGGATTTCTGGGGGCCTCTCTAGCACTCTGCTTCATGCTCAACTATGTTCATAGCAGTATTATTTATAATAGCCAGAACCTGGAAACAACCTAGATGCCCTTCAACTGAAGAATGGATAAATAAAACGTGGTACATATACACAATGGAGTACTACTCAGCAGAGAAAAACAATGACATCATGAGGTTTGCAGGAAAAAGGATGGAACTAGAAAATATCATCCTGAGTGAGGTAACCCAGACCCAGAAAGACAAACATGGTATGTACTCACTCATAGGAGGATACTAGATGTAAAACAAAAGATGACTAGACTGCTACTCACAACTCCAGGGAGGCTACCTAGTAAAAAGGACCCTAAGAAAGACACAGGGATCACCAACAACAGAGAAATGGATGAGATCTACAGGAGCAAACTGGGGGTGGGGGTGGAGTAATGGAGGGCAAGGGTCGGGGGAAAGAGAGCTTAGGGGAGCAGGAGGTACCAGCTGGATCAAGAGCAGAGTGGGAGAATGGGGAGGGAGATACCATGATGAATAAAGACCCCAGAGGAATAGGAAGAAGCAGAGTGCTAGAACTCACTTTTTAATAACATTACAATAGCACTTACACTCCAACCTAAGTTTTAGTAGTAAAATTCAAACCATACCAAACCCAACAGCAGGAAAAGTGTATATTTACAAAAAAAAAAAAAAAACCTTTCAAAATAGTTTACAGCAGGTTTATTCATAATGATTTACTAGTGGAAACTATGAAGTGCTGATTGACAGGAGAGTAAATGTTGTTTGGTAGGGTCTTGTTACACTGCTAGCACTCATGGTAAAAGCACTGATCCTGGCATCAAGAAAACGTAAAATTTGTCATAGATAAAATTTCTAAACGTCAAAAAAAAATCATCAAAGAAAAGAAGTCAAGTGGAGAATGTCTCATGATTCAATTTATATGGAACGTAACAGGGAAAAACAAAACTGTAGTAATAAAAACCAAAACAATGTCTAGCTGGAGACTTGGGCCCATGGTTGGTTTCTCAACCACCTTTCAGTATTTCAACATGTTGGAACTACCTACTTATAGACAGATCAAGAAAAACTTTGGGTGATTATAAAAGTATTTTTAAATTAATTGAGATTGTTGTACCAACTTTCAGTATGGTATGCTGGTGCACAACTGTAGATCAAGAACTTGGGAAGCTGAGATGAGAGGATCTTGAGCTGGAGATAAGCCTGTTCTATAAAGCAAAACGGAGAAAGGAGGGAGGGAGAGAGAGAGAAAGAGAGAGAGAGAGAAAGAGAGAGAGAGAGAGAGAGAGAGAGAGAGAGAGAGAGAGAGAGAGAGAGAGAGAGGATGTCATTCCTAACCTGTATAAATTTTAAATTTATCAAAACTTACCAAATTATTTCTTTAAATATTTCTTAATTTATATAAACTATAAACTCAGTTCAGTATATTTTAATCAAATTTTAAGTATATTCATACAATGGAGTAACTCTCAGATATAAAATACAATGACTACTGATTCATGTGACATTACTGTTTGAATATTGTTGAGTTAGATCACATGCAATGATCAAGTATTATATGAATTTCTTCATTAAACAAAGGCAAGCTAAGGTGCTTAAGTCTGAAGAGAAAGGTCTCATCAGTGTTTTTGATCTTAGCCATTTTGACAGGTGTAAGATGGTATCTGAGTCATTTTGATTTGCTTTTCCCTGATGACTAGGGATATTGAGTAATTCCTTAAATGTCTTTCAGCCATTTGAGATTCTTCTTTTGAGGACTCTCTGTTTAGATATGTACCCTATTTTTAAAATTGGATTATTTGGTTTTTTGCTGTCTAGTTTCTTGAGTTTTTATATGTTTTGCAGATCAGTCCTTCATCAGATGTGGGGTTGGTGAAGATCTTTTCCCATTCTGTAGGCTACAATTTTGTCTTATTGACAAAATGTTTTTTTCATCGTTTTCCTTACAGAAGTTTTTCAGTTTCAGGAGGTTCCATTTATTAATTTTTGCTCTCAGTGTCTGTGCTACTGATGTTATATTTAGGAAGTAGTTTCCTGTGCCAATTTATTCAAGACTAAGTCTCACTTTCTCTTCTACCAGGTTTGGTATAACTAGATTTATGTTGAGGTCTTTGAACCACTTGGAGTTTTGTGCAAGACAATTGATACAGATTTATTTGCATTCTCCTACATGCTGACATCCAGTTATGCCAGCACCATTTGTTGAAGATGCTTACTATGTTGGAGAGGATGTGGAGAGAGGACTCCTCCACTGCTGGCGGGAGTGCAAACTTATACAGCCACTTTGGAAATCAATATGGCAGTTTCTCAGAAAAAAAGTGAGACTCAATCTTCCAATTGATATATGCCAATATTGGCATATACTCAAAGGATGCTCAAGCATACCACAAGGACAGTTGCTTAACTATGTTCATAGCAGCATTATTCATAATAGCCAGAACCTGGAAACAACCTACATGCCCCTCAACCAAAGATGGATAAGGAAAATGTGGTACATTTACACAACGGAATATTACTCAGCTGTAAAAAACAATGGCATCATGAAATTTGCAGGCAAATGGATGGAACTAGAAAATATCATCCTGAGTGAGGTAACCCAGACCCAGAAAGACAAACATGGTATGTACTCACTCATAATTGGATATTAGGAGTAAAGTGCAGGAGAAACAACTTAAAATTCACAGCCCCAGAAATGCTAGATAATAAAGAGGGCCCAAAGAGGGATGCATGGATATCCCTGGAAAGGGGAAAAAGAAGAGATCTCCGGGGAAAATTGGGGATGGGTGTGGGGAGGGGGGGATGGGAACTTGGACCAGGTTGGGCAGCTTGGGTGCCAGAGATAGGTTGGGGGCAGGATGGAGGGAGAGAATAAAGAAAGAGAAGTCTTGATAGGGGGCATTTCAGAGTAGGGAGAAATCTGGTGCCAGGGAAACCCCCAGGAATCCACCAGGATGACCTCAGCTAAGACTCCTAACAACAGTGGAGAGGGTGCCTGAACTGGCCATCTGTAATCAGATTGGTGACTACCCTAATTGTTATCAGAGAGCCTTTATGCAGTAACTGATGGAAGCTGCTACAAAGATCCACAGCCAAGCATTGGGCTGAGCTCTAGAAGTCCTGCTGAAGAAAGGGAGAAGGGATTGTATGAGGGGGGTGGGGGGGGTGGGGGTGGTGTCAAGGTCGTGATGGGGGAACTCACAGAGACAGCTGACCTGAGCTCATGGAGAACATGGACTCTGAACCAACAGTTAGGGAGCCTGCATGGGACTCACCGTAGCCCTCTAGATGTGTCTGACAGTTGTATAAATTAGTCTGTTTTTAAGGTTCCTAGCAGTGAGATCAGGACCTGTCCCTGGTGCTTAGCTGGCTTTTGGGAACCTGTTTCCCATGCTGAATTACCTCACCCAGCCTTGATGCAGGGGAAGGAGCTTGGTTATACTTCAACTTGATGTGCCATGCTTTGTTCAAACCCATGGGAGGCTTTCTGCATGGGAAAGGAGGAGGAGTGGACAGGGGAGGATAGATGGGAGTTGAGGGGAGGGCACGGGAGAAGAGGAAGGAGGGAAAACTGTGGTCGGTATGTAAAATAAATGAAAAAATAGTTAATTAAATAAAATAAAATTTAAATAGAGAGAGAGAGAGAAAGAAAGAAAGAAAGAAAGAGAAAGAAAGAAAAAAAGAAAGAAAGAAAGAAAGAAAGAAAGAAAGAAAGAAAGAAAGAAAGAAAGAAAGAGAAAGGCATAAATTTCTAAGATGATCAGAATATGGCCAAACTCATATAATCAAAATTTATAATTTTCTCCATGTTACTTACAGTTCACTACCAAAACAGAATTGTGGGATTCTATTGTTTTCTTTTTGAATATTATTGTTCTTTGTTGCTGTTTTACTTGGTAATTGTATTCTAAAGCTTTAGATCTCATCAAATAACTACTGTACAGAAAGAAACACATAAAAATATTAAAAACAAACTGTTTTTGCTAGTCTGAATGTGCAACTATCACATAAACCAATTTATATTTTAACACAAAATACGTGTTTTCTGAAACAAATTTAAAATTAAGAAGAGCAAGGAAAAGAATGCCTACACGGTTCTAATTTTTAGGTGGAGAACAAGCTAGCAATATGAAGATGGGGCAGCCTGTTTCCCTGGTAACTGAATAGACTTGCTACTGTCTTGTAGAAATGGAAAGACAGCAAAATATCAGTGCACAGCATTTTCTTGATGAGTTCAGATTCATCTTGAGACAGACAAGCGACTGCCATATGTATCAAGATCTAATCATGCAGCTCAATGGCCTGCATCTACACATCTACCACTGGAGAGTGAAATTTGCCCATAACTATAACTAAAGGATAAATTGAAGCTCAAGTCGATCCATCATCTGTTTAAACTTTTTTCATTCATAGTGACATAAAAATTATTAGGCAGATAATGTCCAACTCCTCTAAGACTCCTACACTACGGGAGTCTTATCATTTTATTTAGTGATAAAAACTTGTTCATACATCAATCATTCCCCTGCATCCTACAACTTTGTGTTTGTATTTTTTTAATATTCAGATAATATTAACATTTAAAGGAGTCAGGGGGAAATAAATTCAAATCTGATTTGGAAACGTCTTGCTTACCTCCAAGAGGAGAATGCACCAGACTAAAGGCTTTTTATTCCTGTCTCTCAAGTGTCCTTTATGAATCTGACCCCACAATTTTAGATTGGTTTCTCAGCTACCTTTTGCTACTCTAATGTGTCACACTATCTGCTTACAGATCAGTGTTGCTATAACCTAGGGGATCCAGAACTTTACATTGTCTGACTATAGTGAACACACCTTAGCAAAGATAGTGTCTGTAAATCATTGCTTTTAATCATGTCGGAGCTCAAGGCTGCTTTGTGACAAGAGTGGGAATTATCTTTCTTGAGGAAGTCTAGATTTACACACATTTATAAGTGTGTATGCATTATACATATGTGTGTATACAAGCTATCTAATTTTATTAGTTAATAATAAATGACATGTATTACTAACAAGTTCAATCTTCAGTAGATTCTGTAGATTTTTTCAGAACACCACATTAAGACAGTTTCCTTCAAGCTGGATTCTATATTTGGTTTTTACTGAATCCAATGACTAATGATATAAAGGATTCATGTGCCTCTAGAGTAGCTAAAATAAACTATTATATCAAGTTTGATGAAATTGGTAAGGTTTATTAACAGTACAGACACTTAAGAATCAAGACCTACAAAATTAATGTTATATTAATGCTTATGCTCTAGGCATAAGAACACCAAAGGTCTTTTCGTCTTTTGGAGGTATGTATCCAGTCATCCTCATGCACAAGTTCAAAATTCTGGACATTTATTATGAGGACCTGGGTCTTCTTGATCAAGGGTACCACCATGATCTGATCTTGGCAAAATATCATAAATTTCTTACTGTGGCTGATTTGGATTGGAAAAGATTATAAGTTGCATTTGGAGTTGAGAGTAGGAAAATTACAGTAGCCTAAGGAAGTGTTACTGATGTCTTCTTGGCTCCACCTTTTGAGTGAACTCTGATGGGTAACAGAACTTGCCATCTGGCAGGACTGTAGAGTGATCAATCCTTATGGACAAGTTCTCTAGCTAGATTGTGTGATCTTGTATGAGTTGTGCTGTTACAACCAAAGTTCATACTCTAGGGACTTTTTAAAGGACAAAGTTTATTTCTTATAACTTTGGAAGTAGAAAGGTTCTAGAATAGGGCACTCCCTTGCCTGGTTTGCTGATGGAGTCCTTCTTGCTGCATTTTAAGGTGGTAGAAGGTAGGACAACGGACTAACAGTGGTGCAGTTTTTGGAAGTGACTCAATCTCATTCAACATAGAGGACTCTTTATGGCATAATCACCTCAAAAAGTGCTTACTTATAAATA
Source organism: Peromyscus californicus insignis (assembly GCF_007827085.1). NCBI lineage: Eukaryota > Metazoa > Chordata > Mammalia > Rodentia > Cricetidae > Peromyscus > Peromyscus californicus. The sequence goes on from NW_026294595.1 coordinate 59,969,632, forward strand.
CTAGCACATTAGGGTCATAATTCAAGAAGGATAGAATCAAACTACAGAGTTCTACCCTTGTTGGTCCAATATTCAAGGACATGAACTTGGTTTTAGAAATAGCTTAGAATAATTTTTCATTGTTCACAACTTGCCTTTTGCTCTGTTTACTTGGTGATGAAATTCAGTTTTTATATTTATGTTGATGCAATCCTATTTATCTATTTTCACTTTAGCTCCATTAGCTTTGGATGTGGCAAGGAAAAATCTTTCTACTTTTTATTACTCTCTTTTTTATTATTTAAAACAATTTTCAAATTTAAATATACTTTGATCATATTCTTTCCCTCCCCCAACTCCCTCCAGATCCTCTCCACCCACTCAACTACTTTAAGTTCTTTCTCAAAAATTAATCAAAAAATCAAATACTACAAGGAAGTACCTCTAAACCCAGAAAATAGGACACAACAACACCCAACAAGGAAAAAATGTAACCAAATAAAAATATTGTGGAGTCTGTCATATGTTGATTAACCACTCCTGAATACAAGATCAGCCCTGGGGTGGCTGACATACCCAGTGTCATTCTATTGGGGGAAAAAACAATCCTCCATCTCCCAGCAAGTATAAACTACAGCTTGACTCTTCACCCTTACCCTAGCAGCTAGTCCCTCATTCATTCATTCATTCATTTTTAAATATAACAAAATAAAATATAATAAAACAAAACAAAAACCATCACATCAAAGTTGGACAAGACAAATCAACAGAAAGAAAAAAAGTCCAATAGAAGGCACAAGAGTCAGAGACCCGTTCATTCATAATCTCAGGAATCCCATAGAAACACTGAACTGAAAGCCATAATATAAAGGCAGAGGACCTGGTGTAAACTTGTTCAGACCCAGTGCATGCTGCTTCAGTCTCTGTGAGTTCATGTGGGCTTTGCTCATGCTGATTTAGAGGGCCTGTTTTCTTGGTGTCCTTCATCCCCTCTCCTTCTTACACTCTTTCTGACTTTTCTTCTACAGGGTTCCCTGAACTCTGAGGAGAGGGATTTGATGGAGACTTTCTATTTATCAATAACTGTTTCAAGGGCTCTCATTCTCTGCATAATGTCTGGATGTGGGTCGCTATATTTGTTCCCTTCTGATACAGAAAGAAGCTTCTTTGATGATGGTTGAACAAGGCGCTGATCTATGAATATAGCTAAATATCATTAGAAGTCGTTTTATTACTGCATTGTTTTTTAAGACCATTCTTATTTGGTTTTGCACTAGGTCTCTGAGCTATCTAGTCTCAGGTTCTTGGTCACCCAAACAGTGTCCAATATGAGTTCCATCTTGGAGAGTTAAGTCAAAACAGTTACTGGCTGGTTAATCCCACAGCATTGTGCCACCATTGCCCTAGCTTGCCTTGCAGGTAGTAGATGATGGTTTTGTGACTAGATTGGTGTTTACATTTCTCTTTTGAGAGCATGCAGAGTACCTTCCTGTACCAAAGACACTGGAGCATAGAGCTGAAGGTTCTATGTAGGCACCCAGCTTGACATGTTCAACGAGTTATGTCCGTGTTGTCTTCAGCAATAGGGCTTTGCTGTCAGTTTGTGGAGAGCAGCCTAGTATCAGCAAACAGCCTGGGTTGTCTGGGGATGGTCTTAGGACCCCTTTGGTCAACAACTCAATTAGATGTACCCCAAATCTGGTACTGGAAGTTTCATTTGGTGACAAGAGACGGCCGTTTGGAACTCTGTAAAAAAAATTTCTTAGGCCAGGCAGTGGTGGCGCACGCCTTTAATCCCAGCACTCAGAAGGCAGAGCCAGGCGGATCTTTGTGAGTTCAAGGCCAGCCTGGTCTACAGAGTGAGGTCCAGGATAAGCAACAAAACTACACAGAGAAACCCTGTCTCAGAAAAAAAAAATTCTTAACTACATCAATGCCATATTGGTTTGCCCCTATAATTTTTTCTTGGCAGTTTTATAGTTTTAAACTACATATTTGAGTCTCTAGTCCATTTATAGTTGATATTTGTTCTAGTATGAGACAAGAAACACCTAATTCTTTTCTTGGTTGTATATTACATCAAATTTATTTAGCTCAGCACTGTTATTCTGGTTTTATTCTTAATTTTTGGTATAATAAACACTAATGTAGTTTATAGAACTGATATTGGTAGGCACTTATCACAGTCCATTCACCATGGCTAGTTCCAGAGCTCATCTATTCTAAAAGACTGGCCACTCAATTTGATAGATCAGTTCCATTACAGTACTTGCTACAAACATTTTTATGTGCTGAACTTATCTATATGATAAATTTCTAAGAGTGAAATTACTGGTTAAATCTTTTCTTATAACAGAAACTTTAAATTAGTTTTAATGCTTAGTAGAAATAGCAATTCCTTACTGTATTTTATATAATTTCATTTAAATCTTTGTCTATGTTAATATTAATTTAGAATCAGTTTTCTAGTTATAAATTTATACCACCATATCATGAGAAATCTGTCAAAGTTATAAATAAAACTTGGCATACATAGTGCTTTGTGATTTTGAATCATTTCAAAATCATAGCATGAGTGTAATTTTATAGGATGCCTTAAAATTCCTTAATTTTTACGCAAATTTGAATATTTATTAAGTTTAATTTGTACTTTTAATTTTAAGTTTAATATTTTGTGGCATTTGGTAATCAAATGCGTTCTACTACACTGTCTAATTATAGTAATCAATTGTAAAATTATTAATTTGTATATTTTGAAGACTTTTTCTATAAGATATGACAACTTACAGTTTTTTCCTAAATTCGCAGACACTCCTGCTAGCCACATCTCTAGCACATGCATGACCACGTATACACACATGCTACATGGATATATGGGATTAAGTTCTGACAAAAAAAACTGTGAGTAGAAGGATGTGAAGCATTTTCAGGATTTACCTGAGAAAGTTGCCTGCATAATCCTGTGTATTCTTTCTGTCTAAGCAGTCCCTATCTGACAGCCTTGTGTGGAAGCTAACAAGAAGTCACACCCCAACAGGCTGTCAGTACTCTACTGGGAGAGAAGACTAGTCCCCAGACTACCATGGGGAAAGTTATAGAGAAGGATAGAAGTCCAAAGACTGGGTACTGAACAGAGTGGAACAATATAGTCCATCACTGCTTGTCCTGTAACAGTGAATTTGGGGAAGAATAAATTTTCTTAGTATGTAGAAATGTGTTTCCAAAGCTAATCTTCCACTAATATATGAATAAAAATGTTGTTTACTTTACCAGTAATTACTAATCTTTTTTATTTAATTGTATTAGATAGTAGTTCACAATTGTCACAGAAAAGATGAAAGACAGGTAGAGGTAGCTGAAGTTTTCTCTAGTCCTTCCCAGCCCCACGGACCCTGCAGCCACATAAAATAATCACTCAAAAGCTTATTGTTATTAATTATAACTGCATGGCCATTAGCTCAGGCCTACCACCGACTAGCTCTTACATTTAAACTTAGCCCATTTCTGTTAATTTATATATTGCCACATGTTCCGTGGCTTTACCTGTGTGCCATTACATGCTGCTCCTTGGACAGCGGGCTGGCATCTACTGTCTCAGCCTTCCTCTACCCTGAATTCTCCTTGTCTCTTATCCTGCCTATACTTCCTGCCTGGCTACTGGCCAATCAGCATTTTATATATCAACCAATCAGAGCAACACATTTACAGCATACAGAACATCCCACAGCAGGTAGAAGATAAATAGATCATATATGTACAACCTGACTTTGATGTTACAGCCATTTAATTCTTATAATTTTATGTGATTTCCAGACTGCAGACTATATATATATATAAAGGAAAAAATGTTACTTCAGATGAGATGTGTTTTGTGGTCCCATAATTTTTGTAACATAAAAAATAACAAGAATTTTAGATATTTAGTTACCTAGTTCTCTGTTGATTGTTATATTACACAATGCTCTCTAGTTTGCAGACATAAAATTTACCAGTTTAAGCTCAATTTGAGTTTTGTATTTTGTTCCCCAAATCGCATTTCTTTCTTTCATTTTATGACAGGTTCTCTTATTTTGTGATGGCTGAAACTGCCTTCATTATGTGGCTTTTTAAATATCATTTGGTATACAAACATCTGACTGTACTTGTGTTTTTCATGAGATAACAGAGCAACTTCAATCGGCCATGGGGTTCTGACAGAATGGTTAGGGTGGTTGGTGAAGTTTATTAGTTCATATAGCCCAGTTCTTCCAGTGTCTCCTAAAACAATGATCCTCCCCACTTGACTTTCTATGGTCAGTCTCCTCTATATGTTCATACTCTTTTAATTAATATTTCTATCTAGTCCATCATAAAAATGCAAGCATCTATATTACTTGTAAATGTTGACCTTATTGGTTTCTAGACATACTTACTATTTATTTCTTTTCTTAATATGATAGTATTTTGTGTGTAAATTTATCCTAGAATATTAATATGGAAAGGGCTAAATGTAAATTTTGATTTTGTTTACTTACTTTCCTTTGAATTTTTCTATTTATTAAAGAAAATGTCAAGAAAACTTATTTTCCACTCCCTTACTTAGCAGCAATTAAAAGATGGCACTGGCAGTGAAGGTGCCTGAACTGGCCTACCCTGGTAGTCAGATTGGTGAATACCCAACTGTCATCATAGAGCCTTCATCCAATAACTGATGGAAGCAGATGCAGAGATCCACAACTATGCACCAGGCCAATCTCTGGGAGTCCAGTCAAAGAGAGGGAAGAGGGATTATATGAGCAAGGGGGGTCAAGATCATGATGGGGAAATCTACAGAGACAACTGAACCAAGCTCAAAGGAACTCACCAACTTTAGACCAACAGCTGTGGAATCTGCAGGGTACTGGACTGGACCCTCTGCATATGGGAGATAGTTGTGTAGCTGGGTCTGTTTGAGGGGCCCCTGGCAGTGTGATCAGGATCTATCCCTGGTGCATGAGCCAGCTTTCTGGATCCTATTATCTACGGTCAGACACCTTGCTCACTACTGATAAAGCAGGGAGGGATATGGTCCTGCCTCAACTGAATGTACCAGGCTTTTAGCTGCCCCCACCATGGGAGAACTTACTCTGTTGGAGGAAGGGATAAAAGATGGGAAGGGAGGGGGGATCAGGAGGAGGGATGAGAAAGGGATCTGCGTTTGGTATGTAAAATGAATTTTTAAAAAAAGAAAAAGTTTAAAAGTGGATTTCATAGAAGATAATAAAAGCTAACATGAACTTCAAAAAAAAAAGGTGGCATTGGTTATTTTCTATATAGAACTAAAGGTTTTTTCAAGAGTCACTGAACATGGACTGGGAACAAGTCATAGGCTGAGTACTAAAGCCAATCATGAACATTTTTATTTTCTTTTATCCTAAAATACAGCAGGATTCTTGCATCTCAGAAAAACCTCAAATTTCTTTATAATCAAGCCATTAATAAATTCACGATATTTATTCATCGCAGAACATTCTTTTCTGCAGTGAAGATGGCTGTGTTGTTCATAAGAGGAGGAGACAAAAGGAAGGAGGTTTGCCTATGGCTCTGCCCATTTTCTTCCTTCACAGTTTTATTACCTCACAATCATAAAATACAGCCCACAGTGTTTATGATTTATGAGCGTTTCAGAGTCTGTCTAAGATAAAATCATTTTAAAATATTTAATTCTTATGTAACTTCAAAGAAGCGATAAAAGACAGCATATACATAGACAGCATTATAGAGCTATTTGGGGGTTTAAACTGTGGCAGCACAAAGGAAAAAAATCACAGACTGAACATTTGTATTTCCAAAAAGAAAAATGAGCATAAACTAATTAAACACTCAATTCAAGGAAGCAGAAGTAAGGATTGGGAATGCAGTTGACAGGTACAAACAAGTCCCATGGGTTGACACACACACACACACTCATGCACACATGCACAGGCACACACACACACACACACACACACACACACACACACACACACACACCATAAATAAAACAATGGGATGAGCCCGTGAAAATTTGATGAAAGAAATAAAATGCAAATGACGCACTTAAAACGTTTACAACCGATCGAAAGAGCCAAATGTCAGTAGTTTGCTGCCAAAACCTACTGTAAAATAGATGAGCCATTAGTTCACCTAATTAAGAGAAAAGCCGAAAGCACAAACACACAAATGAAAAGGAGGAACACGGAAACCCATAAAGAAACTTAAGTGTCTCAACAGTTCGTTCAGGATGAGTAGGAGAGGACTGTGGTGAGGAGCATTCTCTAACTCTGCAAACACCAAGTGACAGAAAACGTGTGCCGCGCTTAGTTCTGACTTAGGCCTTACATGTTCCGGATTGCTGTATTTTCAGCTCTAAAGCCAAACAGAGAAAAGATGTGGAGGGGGGGCTACAAACTGTTGAAATCAAAGCATTCATATACCTAAATGTGCAGGAGACACGAGATTCAACCAAAGGAAATTAAAAGCAAACACGGAATTGATCTTGGGCGACGCCAACCTCTTCACACTGGCTATAGATCGGATGCCCTTTGATGTGCTAAGCTGCCTTAAAAAGAGAAACTCTCTTAGTTTCATGGAAAATAGAGCTTGGAGCAGGCAACTAAAGGCACTTCGACATGTCCTCCAGCCGCAGGCTAGTCTCAGAAGCAAACTGGTGGTGATGTCTGTGCCTCAGTGGACAGGTTTCTGCATACACTGCAGCAAAAACATACTCCCAAACCAAGTTTTCTAGCCAGCGAGAGGTCCATAAAAATACTTAGAATCTCCATTTAAAAGTTTATAGTTTTGTTTTAAAAATAAATGTTAGCATGTAGGCATCTGTACTGGCCTGCCCTTAGGGTGCCGGCAGGATATATCCTCAGCTGCATTCACTAAGAGCACCCCCTGTGCGCACTCGCAACATTTCCTTATAAAAGGTGGGCTTTGGCCATCTCCTTCCTGCCCCTTTCTCTTTCTCTTCCTTCGCTCTTTCCCCCTACTCTGCCCCTTCACTCCCTTCTCCTCAATAAACCTCCCACATAGACACCGTTGTATGGTTTGACTCCTTCCCTCCACTTTTAAAATACAGCAATAAATAGGAAACTCACTCTCTCAGTTTTCACACGGAATGGTTTTAACGTTGAGAACAATAGACTTTATCATCTACTTGCCATAGAACAAAAAGATTAGACATGATAGAGACACCATCATTTCCTATTCATTTACCGTTACAGGAACTTAATTTCTTCAAATACAACTTGTATTTGAAGTTTAAATTTTAAATATAAATGTGAACATAAACTTCTTCAAAGTGAACAAATATAGGACAAGTGGGAGTGCAAAACGGCCTCACTAGTGTGGTTTTCAGCGTGAACAGTCTTGCACAGGCCGTGTGTGTGAACTGATGGTGGTGTTCTTGTGGAAAGTAATGGAGCCTTTTGCTGAGGAAAATGGATCCCCAGGGCTTGAGGTTTCATAGCCACACCCCACTTTCTTCTCACTCTGTGATTCCTGGTGGGGTTGTGAGAGACCAACAGGCCCACTTGCTTCTTGTAGCCCTGCGCTCCCTGTCAGGATAGACGACACCCCTGGAACTCTGAGCAAAATAAGCCCTTCCTCCCTTAATTCGTTGCTTATCAAGTATTTGCTCACAACAATGAACAAAGTAACTAATGTACTCAGAGGTTAAAATCATGGTATAATAAAAGAATACTTCTTTCACTTGGTAAATTAAGTAGCTAGTCAACCTCAATAATGGGCCAGAAAAATTAGATTTCCAAATTTCATGTCTCAATGAGAAAAAGACTTTGTAACTTTCCTAATATGATGGAAATTATCCTTTTGAGTGAGCTTCAACGTAGGATAATTATTTTTAACAAATACCTTAAATTTTCAAAGTGATAGGTAGAAAAAGCTTTATGCATTTATTATAATGATAATAATTTCTTTCACTTGGTTCAGATACTGATAGCAAAACTTTGTCTTCCATTTGTTAGATTTTCAGCAGGAAGAAAAATATAACATTTCAAATCTTTGGAAGAATCAGCTGAGCTCTGAATTCCAGGACATTCTCTTTCCCTCCTAAAACAATATGTTTTTAAATTTTAAAAACAATCACATAAGTAAATGAAGAGGGAGGTCATAATTTATTTTGACTGTATATTTTTTTCTCTTTAAAGCAATGGTATAGAGATAATAACTCGTTCAGATGTTTTTAATCAAATGATCTATGCAAAGAATTTTAGCCAGTTTATTCAGATTTTTGCATGCACCTATCAATGTACATATACAAAGTGAAACTGTGTTTGTTTGTTTGTTTGTTTGTTTCCAAGCTTATAGGAAGAGCTCAGCTAATGTGCACTGTTTACAGTTGGACGTAAAAGAAATCACCATACTGAATCTTGGATCCCTGAATAGCCCTACTTACAGAAAAGTTTGTAGTACTCCTCCATTAATTAACTTATTAGGCAGCAATTGGGAAACCATCTGTGTTCCACGCATCTCTCCCTTCCCATCTTGTTAACTAAGCATCTTATTTTCACTTAATATCCTTAGATAACCACCCCAGTCAACCCCAATTTTCAGTTCATGATGTGACAAAAAGTTGGAATAACTATGGAAATTTTGATTTTGTTTAAATTGAATTGGTTTGTAAATACTAGCAAAAGCTTTCCTTTTCTGGGTGTTAAATTTCCAAGACCCCCTCACCCCAAAAAAGTAGAGAACTTTATTTCTGTTTTTGTGTTTTTGCTTTTTAAGAAGAGTAAAGCTTGTAAGTAACCTATTATGATTGTAAGAAGCGATGCTTACCTCCACCCTCTGCTTGTGGGTCATAGACTTCCCAGGAGCATAAAGGGTATCATATGCTGACAGCTGGCTGAGGTACACACTTCCTCCCAGGAGGCAACATCTTGCCCCTATTGTGTTTGTATACTAGATGCCTTACAAAGTGAATTTCCCATAAAACACATCATGATATTAAAACACCAACTCACCCTAATGTGATACAATTCACAATAAGGCAATTGAATCAGCCATATGGTGGGCTTGTAACATACATCCGATATTAAAATAAGCCCCTTTGTCTGAAGTGTGTGACTTCTACATTCTCTGTGAAAACTATGGAAATGAACTATAAAGGGTTTTAGAAGAATTTTAACTGATGATTCAAATCAAGTAGTGATGACAAGTGAGTTTATTTCTTTCTTAAGTAATTCTGTTTTTATTATCAGTGCTGGAGACCAATCTTGGGAATTTGTGCATGCTAATCACGTGGTCTACTTCTGAGCTAAACTCCAACTTTTGAATATTTCTCAATAATCTTTAGCAATTTATAAAAGTGACCACTGAATCAAAGTTTTTACTTTAGCATAAAATTATCATATTTTAAAATATATCATGAAAACCTTTTTGCTTTCTTTGGTAATAAGAATAATTTTATTTATACTTTATGCTGTTCCTGTTTTTAATTAGTAAAATTATGTCTGGCTTACTGCTCTAAAGTGACAGATTATATAAATAAATATTGTTCCCTTATCCTTAGCTTGCCCTTCACTGTGATATCTAATGTTTTCTTCATAATATTTAGAGCTTATGCAATTAGTGGTCTAATTTACAAACAGATTTGTAGCTAGAGTTTTCCTGCCTGGCCCACAGTCAGGACAAATCTCTATCACCTGCCAGTCCCACAGCCACTCAGACCCAACCAAGTAAACACAGAGACTTATATTGCTTACAAACTGTATGGCCGTGGCAGGCTTCTTGCTAACTGTTCTTACAGCTTAAATTAATCCATTTCCATTAATCTATACCTTGCCACATGGCTCGTGGCTTACCAGCATCTTCACATGCTGTTTCTCATCATGGCGGCTGACAGTGTCTCTCTGACTCAGCCTTCCTCTTCCCAGCTTTATTCTCCTCCTTGTCCCGCCTACACTTCCTGCCTAGCCAATGGCCAATCAGTGTTTTATTTATTGACTAATTAGCAACACATTTGCTATACAGAACATCCCACAGCACAGATTAGCTTTCTGCTTTTCTTCATTGCTAATGCTAGCACTTAATTTTATGAATTTTTTTCCAAACATCCTCTTTTAGATATGACACTTATATAGTCCAAGATCCCAACCAGGGAATGGTACTGTCCACAGCAGGCAGCTCTTAATCAAGATAATCTTCCAACGGCTTGTCCAGAGGCAATTCCCCCAGGGGATTCCAGTCTGCCAGGTTGACAGTTACCACTAACCATCACGTGGATCAATCACATCTGAGAAGCGCTGCCTCCTAATACCATCATATTGGAGATTAGCTATTCAGTATGTGTTTTGGGGGTCAAACAGCTCAGTTTTTAACAATTATCCAACTAAACTAAACATTTCTAATTTTATCAGATTTATTACTTGAGATGCGTCTGTTTATCCCTCCAAACCCAGGGAGATTTTTAACAATCTTCTTATCATTGGATTATATCTTAATTGTGTTATGGCCAGTATATTGGATTTTAGAACATTTTATAGCTCAATAGATGGCAAACTTTAAAAATTTACAAGGTTATTTAGAAAGAATATGTATTCTTGCATTCTGAGGTACACTGATAAAGAGATGGTGCTGTTCTCTGAATACAAAATGTTCCTGTGTGTTAAAACTAGGACATGGGGCCTTGCTTGAGGAAGTGAGTCACTGGAGACAAACCATGTTAGGTATACTGTCTGTGGCTCCTTCCAATCTCCCTTGTTTTTGTTATATGGCTGACAAATAACTGTCCACTGTGATGGCCTTTCTCTACACAGCCAATGACAACAGACTAAAACCTCTAAATCTACAAAGCAAAATATGTCCTGTCTCTAAACTGTTTTTCTCTAGAGCACACAAAAATTAGAGATAAAAGTACTTGCACTATCTGTATAATAAATTATCCATGGTAGTGACTTTCTTTACTTCATCTGCACTCATTGCAGCTGAATATTTTTGAACTAAATGAAATTTGTAAAATATCGTTTCTGAGGAGTTGATAGTTTCTTTTGTCTAATCTGTCAAGTTTTGCTTCACCTATTTGCTGGCTATACTAATAAGGTGTGTATTACCTTGAGGTTGTTAATATTCCTGGATATGTGATCTTTAATATTTTATTTATTCATTTATTTGTTTGGGAGGTTGGCACATGACAGAGGTCAAAGGCCAACTTGCATGTTCTAAAGGTCCACCTCAGGTTAGTCATTAGGCTCAGTGCTAAGTGCCCTTCCACACAGAATCATATTGCCAGGCCCGTAACATGATCTCTAACAATATGGGATAGAAGTATACAAACTCCCTTTTGTTGTCCATGCATTTTCTTGTTACTTCACTTTCAACTTTTCTCTCTTTTCATATATCAGGGTGATATTTCCAAATTATAACAAACTGCCTTTTCTTCCCACTTAAACTTGTCCATTTTTATGTCTGTCTTGAGTGACAGAACATTTGTATTGACTAATTATAGGTAGACTCTAATTCATTTCCAATGTTTTCTTGTTTCCTTTTCCCTTCTGCATACAGTCCTCCTTGCTCTCTTCCAAATCCACGGCTTCTTATTTCTTAATTGCTGTTATATGCATATGTGTACATGTACATACACATATATTCCTAAATTCCCATATTTATTTAGTGAGTCCATCTCTATTGGAATTATTCATTTAGGACATTGTAGATAACCAATAAAGGTAACGTGCATTGCAGATTATCTGTTTAGTCTGTACAATGTTACTTGTATGTATGTTTTCAGTGCAGAACACTTGGTATTGGATAACCAATTGATGTGCTCTCCCTTGGGGAAGATTATTTCTCCCATTATTAACATTCCTTACTTGCTTGTTTAAAAATTCATTTAACAATTATTAAATGTTCACAATGCTGTGAATAAAGTCCCATTTTAACTGATTGGGAAAGCATTAAAGTATGCACCACAGTTCTCTATAATAAAATTACCTTGGAAAAAAGAAGTATGCCCTTGTAATTCTGTACAAATGCTGTTTGTGCAACTCAGCCATCAAGACGTATTGTCTTGTTACAATGCACAAAGATTCCTTATATAGCTAGTGTGGACATATGATATAGAAATGTATTATATAGAAATGATAAGATAAAATGGTAGATTATTGAATCTACTTTTAAGAAGCAACTACTAGTTTTAAATATTTACATTGGATTGGAGTTTTGTATATTGTATACAAATTTTGTGTATTCGTACAAATGTGAGATAATTTTTGTTAGAATATACTGTGCATACGTTTCTAATCTTGTTCAAGATATTGTACCTATACAACTCATTTAACAATGTAATGTAAATTACTAGTCCTTGAAAGTTATTATTAGCAACTAATTAGAATAGAAAGAAATGCAAGTTAGTCATTACAATCAAGCTTGTAAGTCATATTAGGTATGTGGTTAAGGTCAAACAGAAATATATTTTAGATAGACAGGTCATCTTCAAACATTCAGAGATCTACAGAACATGACATTTAAGATGTTTAAATAACATGGATTCTCTTTTTTATGACTATGAGACATATCTGCTCCTGGCAGCACCAATCTACTTTAGTCCCAGAAAGTGATGGCTTGGTAGAGAAAGGCATATAAGGTTTGAGGAGACAAAAAAAAAGGCTTTCAGCAGAAGCATCCCTTTTAGCTGAGTCCTAGATTTTGTGCTATGTTGTGACATCATATTTAATCTTGTTACTGACATAAGACCTTCTAAGTCCCTCTGTCTTTCTCCTCTCTTCTCCTCTCATTTCAGCCTTCACCTCATTCAGTCAGGATCCCTTCCTTACCCATGAATATAAAGTGTCCCAATCCTGATTATGCCTTTAGTTGTCCTATCTTACTGTATTGCCTTATTTTTACAGCATATTAATAGCTAATTTTAATTTTTTGTTGAATCAATAGATATGTAAATAAACAAATATATAATAAATTTATATGTGAAAGTATTTCTTAAAAATTGTGTATACCTATATAATCAACACTAATATTAAATAATGTAAACAGACGTCTGAAATATTCACTCATCCTTCCACTGATTCTCTCCACTTTTGAGTGCCTGTTGTCTTGAATTTAAAGACTGTAGAGTAATTTTACGCATTTTAAGGATTTTTATGTGTGTTGTATATATATTCATATTGACCTATAAACATATATGAATATATACACATATATGTTGAATCAATTCAACATATGTTATTTGGGGTCTGAAATGTTCTCCTAAATGTTTTTGTGAGATTCATCTACATCAGTCTTATAGCTTCAGATTTTTTTGTCATTCCACTGTGATAGAAATTTGGATAGTTTCCAGTCTTTGACTCTGAAAAAGTGGTGCACATATATACTCAAGCATGTGCACTGTTTTTCATAAATATATGCATGCATTCCGTTGAATATGTGTAAGGAATCAAGTTACTGATGCTAGAAAATACTTAGCTTCATTTTGATACATACTGAAATCATTTAGTCCTCCACTACACTTTATATTTGAGCACAGAAAAATTAAGGGATACACATGAGAATAACCAGGTTTCCAGTGAAGTTCTTCCATCCCTGCATTACATACCAGAGCAAACTTCACCTTGTGGCTTTATATCAAGTCATTCCAGTTTATTCAATCACTCTTTACTCTGCCTGTTGAACCTGGGACAGTTAGGTGAGTGCTTAACTTCGAGTCCATTCCAACCTATAATATGCCCTTGACAAAGTAAGTCCTCCCTTTGCAAATTTCCACTTCTAAACAAACTTCAGGCTGAAGTGACTAAAATGGAATTATGTGATTTACTAACTAATATAGTAATGTTAATGATTCAAATTTCCAACAGATGATTGTTGACCCGTATAGTGTAATTAGGCAAAATAATAAATCTGCACTTTAATATGAAACAAGCACAAATACTGAAACTTCGGGGGGGGGGGGATCCAAATTTTGTAGCCTCTGTATGCATGGTAGATGTCTTCAATTGGCTGTTCTTGTATCATTTAATGCCAGATGCTTTTAGGTGACAGTATCGGCAGCAGGACCGGTGAACGTCGTTATCATATGCTCATTTCTGGCTGAATCTTACTGTAATGTGGTAACCAAGATGAGATGCAAGGCTCTGCAAGGCAATTTGTTAGTGAATAGCATTTCATATGTATTGAATAGTACAGCTGCCAGAAACATTACACCCCAAAGAGGTAATACCTTATGTAGGCTAAGTGCTATTTCACTGAAACAAATAACCACTCCTTTCTAATTAAGGTGATTTAAGCTGACATTTCAATTCTACAAGTAGTAATCAAGTTTTGGATTTGATTATCAACTGCAACAGCCTTTTAGCTCTTGCTATCTGCCTATGCCTTAGTTGTATGGGTGATGAGTAAAATTCTGCATACTAAAAGTATTTATTTTCTTCTGTAAATGTAGTCAAACTTTGTTAATTGCTGAATGTCATGGAGGAATAAAAGAAAGTCTGTGAATGGCATGGGTGGGTATTCATGAATGCATGGATGGGTGTGGAAGCTGGCCAAGTGTCTTTGGTACCACAAAACAAAACAAAACAAAACAAAACAAAAATCTCCTCTCTAACACTTAACTTTCACAGTATTTTTCATTTTGCTCAACCACTCGTTGTTTTACCATAGTGGAAATTAAAGAGTAGTAACTAATTAACAAATCCCAGAAGTGCTAGGCTTCCCAAAGGAGGAAAGGTATTCATCATTGAAAGAACTGAAGGATGTAGCTCACATGCACCAGAGACAGGTGGTGTTGCTTTGGCTCCTAAAAATACCAAGCCAAAAGTAGTAGAACATAAGTCTCTCCAATAGATACAAGATCTATCCTGTACCTCTGATGTAAGAGGTAGCACCCTGAACAGGACCTTGGTAAGTGACTAGATCTTGGAAACCTGAAGAACTGTATGATCTGCAGTAAGCAAAATAGAAATGGCACTATAATTCAAGAGATTAGAGAAGAGAAATGAAAGGCTCAAAAATAGGAGAAGCCATAGACAGCATGCAGCTAGGAAGTCCACCCAATGGTTATATTATCCAGGAGAATGTAACAACAGTCAAGAGAAAACTCCACTTACTAACATGAGAGAGGAAAATGTACTGGTAAGAGGAAAACCAGTAATGCTCTTTTTGGACACATAATGACTATGGACAATGTACCCTACCTGAAGGCACTGAGAAAATAGAGTCCTCAAATTAAAGAAGCCAGGTGGTACTTGAAACTAGGTGGCTGTGATTACCATAGTCATAGACCATTTTGAATGGCAGGAAGTCTGGCTCGTATAGAGCTGTAGAGTCAGTTAACAGAATATAGCACATCCAGAGGCAATCAATAAATATACTTCTCTACTCTGAAACCAAAGGAAATGCACAACAGGTGAAGAAGCTTGAAGTAGCTCCCAGGATAAATAATCATGATACCTTGTATAATCTGTGCTAAGCTTGATTTAAGGTACCCAGTAGAAAGAATCCAAAGAAAGTATTTCCAAATGCTTTTAATAACCCCTCCCCAATCTTCTATATAATGGGTATGCTAAAAACAGATGAAAATACATAAAGATATTTGAGAACTGTGGAACGTAAGATCCAAGTTGATACAATACTCAGGAATCCAAAATTTCAATCACAATGGGGATGTATGGCTGAAACAATAGTAAAGCCTGACCCAGGATCTGTGCATAGTGTGGCCACCGAGTGGAATGAGTTGCCTGGTAGACATTAAATCCATTTCCAAAGTGTACTAGGAATGGATACACTTGGTACTTCGCAGAGTGCCCCCACTGGCAAGGAGTTTGTGAGACAGAGTCCTGCTGTAGTTCAGAGGACAAATCTTTGAAACTACTCTCCTGTGAAAGCAGTAAGCCTCAAATAACATTACTCATTTGGCAAAAAAAAATGTTTTTAAAAAATCAATGAAACCCTTACATATTCCTAAAACTGTGAAGGAATGAGCTTTATATTTTAGTCATGGAATTCATGCACCTACCTCCAATGAAAGCTTGGTAGATCTTGAAGTAGAAAACTGGACTCCCAAAACCTACACAAGAAGTTCTCATTCACAGAACTCCAGATGTAGTTTTTGCTAGAGAATATAACTACAACACAAGTGATTCAGAAATTTCAAGGAAAAAAGGTATCTTTCACCACAATAGGCTGGACACGGAGGCCAGCAGAGATCTCAGCTTAAGGAAGGCAGTAGGAAAACAATAATTGCTATAGCTACCAAAGAAATGGTGTGACAGTGTTGGGGATGCAATTCTCACCCATCCTCTTTTTATAAAATTCCCCAAGAATCCAAAATAAGGCAGGAGCTGCTCCCAAAACTTTGAAGCTAATATATGGACCTCAGGGGCAAAGGAGTGTCAGGAGAGACTAGAATAGAGGTAGGCTGCTCAGCTCTGCCCTAAAATCAAGGCATGAATTCCACCCAACTTCTGAGGGGATTGTGTCTTCTGCTGGCTCAAACCTGAGTGCCTCACTAGAAACCTGCCTTGGCCAAAGATCATTGCCTTGCCAATGTGACACCAATTCCCAGAGGCACCTCATGTGAGGTACCTGCTGATGAGGGAGAATGGACTGTAGCCTCAGCTAGAGGACATCAGTGAGACCCGCCAAGACCTCAGTACTCACAACAAATCAGTTCCGTGCTTTCTCCTGCTGCCTTGGCCTCTTCATTTTCTAACAACATCATTCCGCACATAGCTAACAAGAGAACGCCGCCCACAAATTCCCATTGCAGAGCCCGTTTTCATGACTCAAAGACTGAGAAAATATCACTATATTTGTAACGTATATAAAATGTAATACATAAAAAAAGTCATTTGGTTCTTCTTCAAATATTCAAATTTTCAATACAGAAAATTATCAAGTTTTCTAGTTAATCTATGAATGTATTAAAATGTGTGCAAAAATGGCAAATGAAATATAGGATTAAATATTTTGTTCTTTAAACTTTAGAAAATATTTCTGAATTCATAAAAGTTTACCATCTGTCTTGTACCTGGTGAATGGATATTTCATTGCCTATATTTACAAACATGAGATTACCTTACAGTTAAATCGATAAATTTGAAATTCATGATTAATCTATTGATTCCAAAGGTAACTTAAAAATCTGCAATTAACTCAAAAGTTTTTAACTGATCCCTTATGAAAGCAATTACAATATAAAGAAATAAACATACTTGAATCTATTTCAATCTACTTAACTATGAATTTGACTTCTGGCTCCATATTTTTCATAATAAAACTAATCTTATCTATATACAGTGTATAAAGGGTATTATATTACCAAAAGTGATATATTAAAGCTCAAAGTAATTTCCTAATAGCATATATATATGTCACTTATATGAGTTTTATTCATACTGTATTCAGAATTTTAAGATGCTTAAAAACAAAAAAGAAATAAAAAGGTGCTATTTCTTTGTCATCTTTAATATACTTCCTAGTAAAAGAAAAAATTGAACAAAACTCATAAGAATTTGTAGCTATTGAAGTGATTTTTATAATGGAAAAATGTACACAGCTATAAAATATATTCTACCAGTGACAGACTAAGGTTTACAAACTCATCATTTTCGAGAAAATATAAGCCGATTCACCATTGCCGTAGTTCCAGGGAAGGGATTGTATTGTGAGAAAGGAAACTGTATTTAAGAGATCTAAGGAAAAGGAGATTTTATTCAAAGCACACTAATCTTCAAACACTGATACAAAGGCCCCATTAGGATCAGCCTTGTGGAAGACCTTGGTGGCTATTTTCTATTATTTCCACTTCTTACCTTAAGTTCCCTGCCTCTCTGAGAAGTGTGCTACATTTTTCTTTTGTATTTCTCAATTGGTCTGCTCTCACTCAGCATCCATGGCAAATCTTATAACTCCTAAGAAGCTACACCACTGATGCTTCCTTTTGTGCCAAGTAAATTCATTTTTCCTGGATCCTCTCTACAGGGTGGGCACAAGCTATGGTGTCTCATCAGACCACGATTGATCCATGTGTCTATAAGAAAAAAGTTCAAGACCATGTACTATGAAGGTCTCAATAGAGCATTCTGTACTATAGGGGTGGTATACTAGAAACAAGTACACATAGTTTATAGAATAGATTCTGAGACATATGATGCTTAATTTTAATATCTACTGATTTTTGGTCCTTGGGGAATTTCCGCCACTGTGTACATGTTTTATTATCACATATCTATTAATGTAGATGTTGAAAATGAACCAAAAATAGAAAAAATGGCAATTGGCGAAAAGAGTTACAAAATGCAGACAGTCTGTCTGGTTCCTAGGAGAGACACAGTCTCTCTAGAGTCCCGGGAAGACATCTCTCTGTTAATGTCACAGTATATTCCTGGGATAGGCAAGCTATGTTAGTTTTTTGTTGTTGTTGCTGTTGCTGTTGTTTGCTTGTTTGTTTTTATCTTAACCAGATGCAGAAACTAAACTTTAGATGAGTAAGGCTAAAACGTCAGCAGTCCTCTTCTTTGACCCAGTCCCTGTAGATAAGTTAAAGGTTTAATCTCAGATGCAACATAAGGGATCTCAGTCTACCTTTACCCCAGTTCACCTTGAGGATGGAAATTCCATGTCAGGAAAGATAAATGATGTTTCTTTGCCCAATGTCCTTAAAGAGGGAGTGTCACTTACTGGCATACCATACCAAGTAAACCTTTGTCTAAGTCCAGAACTCCAAGCCAACGTTTATTTTTGACCACATAAGATTCAGGCCCAAAGAACATATTTCTGTCAGGAGAAATGAAGTCAGTAGAAGTAGCTTCTAGGGGACCTTAAAAGGAAGGATACTTTCAAAAACAGTAAAACAATCAGAGAGTTTAGAGGTGAACAACTAGAGAGGTAGCTTGCCAGATAACAATCCTGGTTTGTTATAAGAAATCAACTATATAGACAGAAAACATGGGTTTTTTTTCCCTCAGGCCCAGACACGTGCATTCTCAGCACTCAGGATGGTGAACCAGTAGGATTTCTGTGAACTTGAGGTCACCTTGGCAGCGAAGTGAGTTCCAGAATAACCTGACTAGAGTAAGACCCTGTCTCTAGAAACAAAAACAAAAACAAAAAACAAAAAACACATGTCCACAGGCATGCACACACACACACACACACACACACACACACACACACACACACTCATACACACAAACACACATACTCATACTTTGCCTAGATCAGAGTAATGTTAGCCATTGGTCTAATTTTAACTGGATCAGACTATGAAGCAGTTTTAGGCAGAGCACGAAGGAAACAGCATAGCAATGAAACAATGAAGCAACACTCCTAAAAACTATTGTCATTCCATGGAGAAGGTACATAAGACCAAGACTGCCTAGAATGGCTTCACACTACAGGGAAAATAGATGTTACCAAACTATCCATCCAGCCATTAAACAAAGAAACAAACAAAAACAACCTCAGAGGACTGGTGAAGTGAATCAGTACCCAGAGCTGCTCCAGTGAGTATCCAGAGTCCACTTCTGAGCAAGCAGAATACTGCACAAATAGAACAGTAGTATGACACACAAGGGCACAAAAACAATTTTGACAAGTACAAGCACAGTGTAGCTTCCATTTAGAGGCTTACTGCAACAAGTTTGGCCTCTCATTGTGTGATATCGGTATCATGACAGGCATGCCATGGTTGATTCGTGGCATGTGCCTAAATACAACCATGCTTTTAAACATTCAGTTGTCAGCTGGTGGTGCCAACCAGGAGGTTATGGCACATTTCTGAGGTGGGTCTAGTGGGAGGAAGAAACTTGTAGGCCTGGTCTTATAGATTATGGGCCAAATATGTTATTTATTATTATAAGCTTTTAATTCTACATACTTTCACTCAAGCATTTTAATCTGGGCGAATTTGCAATACAGATACTGCTCTGTTTTCTAGTACTTTTTAACAATCATATTAATTTTTTGTGTGACCCAAAAAAGATTGAGAAGTTTCTATGCATTTTTGAATAAAGTTTGTTTTCAGCTGGTAGAAAGTTTTCCCTGGAAAATTGACTTGTATTTTTATATATGTTGCTATGATTCTATTTTCTCTCATATGTCTTCTTCATAGGTCAGAAGTTCAGTTTTTGTGTCCTGATGTATTATTAATTTGTATAAGTATTTCACTGGCCTTCAAAGAAAAACTGCATGTACTGTTGTTTCCAGGATATAGTTTTCAATGTATTCAATTTGCTCTGTCTCATGTGTTATTCATTTTTATCTTCTCTAGTTTTATCAAAGTTGTGTGTACTTTGTATTTCATTATGTGAAAAAGGAAAATTATATCTCCTCCTTAAAAACTTTGATCTATTTCACAAAACATTTTTGTAGTGTTTTTCTTTTAGAGTATGGTTATATTGTGTGATACATAGACTCTTTATTGGGTTTCATCGTGAGACACCTATGACATACTGAACTCTGTACCATTGAATACTTTTGTTCTGATTTCAATAGTGTCTATTCCTAATATTTAGCCATTCATTAATTCATGTCACAGTGAAATTTGCCACTATACTTTCTAAATGCAGTGAATTAGTGCAAACAAAAAGCACACAGTTTTCTGTATCTTCAAATGAGCTTCATAAAGAAACAGAAACTAGCATGATAAATTAATAAAATGTATGTCATGTCCAGACAAAGTCAAGTTCTAAGATGGAATGGCTAGCATGCATCAGTTCACTAATGTAACATGAATTGCTAAACGGTCTTATTAATAAAAAACCCAGAGCCAGATATAAAAACCTGAGAGATCAGAGGAATAGGAAAAGCCACAGTCAACATCACCTTACAGATGCCTCAGTCTCCAAATAGACCTACTTCCTGTATGCCCACACCTATATGCCTTTCTGTTCTGCAACCTCTCTTCCTCTCTCCACCCAGCTACATCACTTCCTATCTGTCTGTACAGACCTCCAGACCTTTGTGGTCAGTGTTGGGATTAAAGGCATGTGTCACTACACCTGGTTCTGTTCCCCAGTGTGGCCTTGAACTCACAGAAATCTCGGTAGATCTCTACCTCCTGAATGCTTGGATAAAAGGTGTGTGCTGCCATTGCCTGACTTCTATGTTTAATATAGTGGCTAGCTTTTTTAGCACAAATCTTTAAGAGTCATATTAATAAAAACAAACCTGAAGCCAGGTATTGGGGTGAATGCTGGAAGATCAGAGAAGCAGAACAAGCCACAGCTACCTCACCTTGCCAATTCCTCAGCTGATTCTGTTTCCTCAGACTGGAAGCCTCTGAGTCCTCATCCAGAATGATTCTCAGCTGAACTGCTGCTCAGAAGCCTAAAAGCTTAATCAGCCTCTAGTTCCTTGTCCTCATGCCTTAAATACCTTTCTGCTTTCTGCCTTCACTTCCTGGGATTAAAGGCATGAGTAACCATGCCTGGCTGTTTCCAGTGTGGTTTTGAACTCACAGAGATCCAGACAGATTTCTGCCTCTGGAATGTTAGGATTAAAGGCGTGTGTGCCACCATTTTCTGGCCTCTATATCTAGTAGCTGTTCTGTTCTCTGACCCCAGGTAAGTTTATTAGGGTGCACAATATTTTGGGGAAACACAATATCACCACAGGCTTTTTCCTCTGATCCTCAGATAAGTTTTATTGGGGTACACAGATAAAATATCCCCACACACTAATAGCAAAGATGAAACCCTGTATTTCTACTTTCTCTAATATTTTCTCTACTTTTCTATCAGCCATCCTCACTTAATTTCTTTCATAATGGTTACATCATAAATATAGATCAATTTCCATCATTGAGTATTAAAAATTTTGGCTCCTGATGTAAAACAAGAACAAATTAGCTATTACACATACCTATGACCCTGACTATGGACAAAGATATAAAACAAGACTACTTCCTAACTATATTTGAAGACAGGCATAAATAAATAAATATACTGTAATTGTCAGAACAGTGGCCCCACAACCTGATCATCATATGAGCGTTACCTTATTGAAATAAGTCATTACATATTAGATTTAGGTACATTACTAGAGAAATATGGAATGTTTCAGATTATGCAGAAAAGCCCTAGAAATCAACCTTAGGTCCTTGTAAGAGATACCAGAAAGAATTTGGCAAAGGAACACAGAAAAATATTCCTCAGTGGAGACAGAGCAGAGGTCTGAATAATGAATCCATTAGCCAGGAGTCCAGCATCCAGAAACTACAACAGACAGGACTCAGCCTAGTTCTCTAATATCTTGTTTGCAGGTCTACAATCTTAAATTGCACTGTTGTAGTAGGACAACCCCATAAGGTTGAGGAAACTGGCTCAAACCAGTTGCCAAGGCATGCATATAACATACTTCCTTATGAGCCAACCTGGAGTCTACCTGAGGACCTAGCAACAGGCACTGTCAGAATTTCAGATCGCTGTCAGAGTTCCAGATAGTGCCCAGCCAATGAGGGATAACCACACAATGCCACCAGATTGGGACACATCTTGGGTGCTGGGAGGAAGGTATATAAGGCCTTCTCCATTATTGAATAAAGGAGTCTGCTGTTTGCTTTCAACTGACTCCCAGTGTCTGGGTCATTGACTCCCTGCCTTCTCAGCCCCTTTCCTGAGGAACCCATTAGGATCCAGCAACACACTATGATTACCAAATTGTAAAAGAATTGTTCCTATTCTTTTGAGCCAGCAAATCGATAGTAATGTGTAATCTCTAACAGACTAAAGCAACGAATACTTTGTGTAATCATGGATAACCAGCCACTTCACATCAAGACTAACTAGAGCAACTACTAGTTACCTAATGGAAGTCCTGGCTACATTTCATTTCCTCTGATTACCTTACATATAATCATCATCAATTATCATCATCATCAGTATTTCACAGTGAAAAAAATCTAGAACATCTGAGTGCCTTTGAACCTTCACCCAAATCAGCAACCATGAATACAAACCAAACAAGCTCCATCCACTCATCCACCACACTCCTTTCTAAGTAGCTTTAGTGTGTCAACTGAATGCACTCTTCCTTGCTGCAATACTTAAGCAGCAGTAGTTTGAGATATATATGTGCTTATGCTGGCTGTTTGGAACCTGGGGCTTATACAGGGATACTTGGCTCAACCTGGGAGGAGGGGACTGGACCTGCCTGGACTGAATCTACCAAGTTGAACTCAATCCTCAGGGGAGTCTTTGCCATGGAGGAGATGGGAATGGGGGGTGGGCTGGAGGAAGGCGGGGGGGGGTGCAGGAGGGGGAGAACAAGGGAATCTGTGACTGATATGTAAAATTAAATTAAAATATAAAAAAATTAAAAACTAATACTTAAAAAAACTTCTCTTACAATATAGTGCACACAAAGACTTCTTAAAACTTTTATAACAACAAAGAAAGTTAATTCAGCCCTACCCTTATCTGTGAAAAAGTTTTGCAATAAAAATGTCAGGGCCCACCCCGAGAGTCATAGCTCCAGCTTGAGTCTGGGGAAGTGGATAAGGGTGGTCGCCTCTCTCACTATAGTTTTAGATCTTTCTAGACAAATTTGATGTACAATCTGGGTGGAAAAACTGCTGTGCAAGTAGAAACACCCAAAATAAAAAGAGAACATTTGCTCCAGACTTTAAGGATTTCATTAATCACATGAGCATGCATTTATTTAAAAAAAAAAAAACTTAAGCATGGTTTTACAGGAGGGTATTGAGTGTTTCAACAAGTTGTGTTCAGAAATGTTGAATAGGTGGTATGAAGGGAAACATGAAATTATAATTATATCAATCTGCCTCTTTAAACATTTATATAAATTCTCAAGGACCATGTCAATACTATACATTAGAATACTTTATCTCCTTAAGAATACAAAAATCATGATCATTTACGCAAAATGGCATTAACGTGCTATTAAATCAAAGGTTCAATAGTTCAAATCATGCAAATAAATTTTAAATTAAGCCCAGATTCTTGGGATGTTAAGATCATAAGGTAAGAATGTGTTTGATTTATTGCATGAAGAATCTATCCTGTGTTACTTCTGCTTGTTTGCTCCGGGCAGCTCTCTGATTGTGTGTTATTCATCATCCTGACATTATCAAGACAACAGAAACTCCTATTGATACAGATAATGCATTTTAAATATCATTGCTGACAGTTCAGGTTATATTTTCAAGCACATTGAAATAGTCCTAAAAATTCCAAATTTGTGAACAGCACATTGGTCAACATACATAGAATCTCAGAGTTAATACATAGAGGTGTGATGTTTCCAGGCAAACTACATTTTTATCCCTCATAAAATTCTTCCTAAATGAGCAAATATATGTAAAATGCTAATTCCAGCCTAGAATGACACAGAGCTCTCAACCTGCAGGCTACTCATTTCCACTCATGTAAGCATGCATCTGTATTTGTATACATTAAAACCAAGGCATCCCTCTAGATGGTTAGGAGAAGAGACATTCTTGATTTCCTTAAATCCTCTTTAGAGCCTTGAATTCCAATAGCATTTATCATATTTGGTGACTTAGTATTTTTTAAATAAGCTATAATGACACAAAAACTTATCCTTCAGAAAGATCTCACTTCTTAGAAATTTCAATCCATAGAAACTGAATATAAAAGTAATCAACTGGTATTAGTTTGAGCCAGAAGGTAGAAGTATATCTTCTCAATAAGGAGTCAGCTTATTTCAGGGTATGCAAGACTATTTGCTGAATATTCATTTTCAAGTTTACCAATAATATGCAAGTCTTTTTCCTAAACTGAATACTAATTTTGTCAATTTTTTCCCTATTTCAGTGGTCAGTATTTTCTTATTGACTTTTAAAAATATTGTATCCTAATCTTCATCATATATGTTGCCAATATTTTTCCAAATTTGTCAATTTTCTTTAATTTGATAACAGTTTTTATTGTTGTTAAGTATTTATGTATTTGTCAATCAAAGTCACAAGATTATATTATTTAATGAATTCTTAATTTGGTTTTGTTATAAATACTCCAGATAACTGAGAAAATAACAAACACATACAAAGAACACATAAACATATTGTATTTAAATATATTTTCCATATGTATTATTTACATAATAATATCTACACATAGACATATATGTGAACAGCATTACATCTCTTTGATTCATCCATTCGTCTTTATATTTCATCTGTGATTAGCTCTTGTTGGACCACTGATTGGATGAAATCCAGGGTGCTGTGTTTTAGATAACTTCAGTATGTCCTCATGAACTGATGTGATGGAAGCCTAACCCTCAAGGTGAGAGACTGTAAAACATTTTAAAATGCAAAAATAAGTTTTAACTTTAGGATAAAAGAAAGCCAGTAGCAAGACTGGAAATAGTTAAAGTGACTTTATCTAAGGGAGCATTATTTAAACATTTTTAAAGATGATTTTTATAGGTATTAGTGTTTTACCCTTGTATATGTGTGTGCACCACATGTGTGCTGTGCCTGGCACCAGTGACAGGTCTGAAGAGAGTGTCAGAGCTGAAAACTGAACCTGGGTCCTCTGTAAGAGTGGAAGGTGCTCTTAACCATTGAGCCATCTCTCCACACTCCCCTACTCAGACGCTTCTCCTAGTCCGTTTCAGCACACACCATGTCTGAACATGCTTTTCTTTTTTTTTTTTTTTTTTTTTTTTTTTGGTTTTTCGAGACAGGGTTTCTCTGTAGTTTTGCGCATTTCCTGGAAATCACTTTGTAGACCAGGCTGGCCTCAAACTCAGAGATCCACCTGCCTCTGCCTCCCGAGTGCTGGGATTAAAGGCATGTGCCACCACCGCCCGGCCTGAACATGCTTTTCTAAAAATATTTCTTTGGCTCCATGATTTACCAGTTTTTTCCCTTCTCTTCTCAACTCTCATTTCCTGTCTTTATCACAGGCCCATCATACTTCATTTAAGCAACAAATGTTTAAATTCTTTAAAATTAAGTACTAAGAATTCTGACATTGTTTGCTCTTTACCTTTGTGCATCTCATCCATTCTAATGATTTTAACTGCTCTGGATGGCCCTAAGTTTACTCACATTTTGGACTTCAATCACCTTACCTATACTTGCCTATTTGATATATTAATGTGTAAACCTCAAAAGGACATCAGGCTAAACTTGTACAAGACTGAATCCATACCATCTCTCCAACACAGTTCCCATTCAGTTTTAAAAACACAATGAACAATGTCTACAAATAAAATCAATTTAGAAGTTGATAAACCTTTCATAATGTCATTCTTCTTTTCTCTGCATATTTGGTATAATACTAAATGGAGGTACAATTACATCTCTTTGATTGATCCATTTGTCTTTATATTTCATCTGTGATAGCTCTTGTTGGACCACTGATTGGATGAAATCCAGGGTGCTGTGTTTTAGATAATTTCAGTATGTCCTCATGAACTGATGTGATGGAAGCCTAACCCTCAAGGTGAGAGACTGTAAAACATTTTAAAATGCAAAAATAAGTTTTAACTTTAGGACACAAGAAAGCAAGTAGCAAGACTGGATCTGGCCCCTAGTCCTCTGGTGTAGTTGTATTCCTCTCTTCCACTGATATCTTTGAAACGGACTTTTGGAATTGCAGGCATGGAGATCTTGGGTAACTCATTGCTGATTATTCCAATCTCCTGTCCAATTGCTTTTCTCTACTCTTGAGACAAATGTAAGCCTTCCTTATGTGCTTCAAGTCCTTGTAGAGTGCTTCCTGTCCCTGACCTTACACCGTCTTAATCACTGACCAAGTCATATTATGACCAAGGTTGCTCTGTCACTAAATTTCTTTGACAAATACAGTCTAAATAATGTTGAGACTGTAATTCTTTTTGTGTCTATGTATTCATGTATGCATGTACATGTGTATTTTCAGGTACAAATGAACATGTGCATGTAGAGAACAGAAGATGACCTCAGTGTTATTAATTCTTCAGACACTGCCTACCTCCTTGGTTTTTTTTTTGTAAAATAAGGGATCAACTGGCTTGTAACTCACCAAGTAGGCTAGCCTGTCTCTGCTTCCCCAAGGCAGAAAGAGACCCTGATCTTTATTTTGTAAGCATTGTATCACATGTATGATATGATTACTAAATACATTCTTTTTTTATTTCTTCTCTCATATAATAGATCCCAACAGCAGTTTCCCCTCCCTCTACTTCTCCATGTCTCTTCTCTTCTCTCCCCCAGATACACTCCTCCTCCATGCTTCTTCAGAAAACCAAGGAAATCAGCCAAACACAGCACAACAAGATACAATAAGACTAAGCACAAACCCTCATATCAAGACTGGGCAAGGCAGCCCATTTTAGGTGGTACAGGGTCTGAAGAGCAGGAAAAGGAGTCAGAGACACCCATATTCCCACTGTTAGGAGTCCCACAAAAACCTCAAGCTAATCACAGTAGCATATATGTAGAGGACCTACAGCAGCTCCATGAAGGCTCTATGATTGCTGCTTCAGTCTCTGTGAGCCCCCATGAGCCCTGCTTAGTTGATTCTGTGGGCTATGTTGTGTCCTCTTGTGGTATCCTCAACACTTCTAGCTCCTACAAATCTTGTATTCTGAAAAAAAAAGTTGTTTCAAAAGTCTCTGTGATGCTTATGAAAAATAATTTTATATCTTTCTTTTGCTCTATAACTTATAAGCAAAATCAATGCTTTCTGGCTGTCAGAGCCTATATGATAATCATGTAGCACCACATAATTAAAATCCTCAAGACAGCTCTTTTGTCTCTTTCATAAACTTCAGACATTCAGGCTAAACATCTCACAACTGAACTGAATACTTTCAATAAAACCAGATATTGGAAACTATATATAGATGTATTCATAGTCAATATATATAATAAAATGCTTTTTGTTGTGAATTAGATGTTCATTCTCACATGAATAATCTGCACTGGATGCCATTTTGAAATAAATTTTAATGACTTTTGACAACCTATTAAATAATACCCATAAGCCAATACCTCAGAATATAAGAATGTTATTACATCTGACACTGGACTTTTTGGACCACTTCTTTTTAATGAAAAAAATGTATTTCTATGCCTATGCTGACATTCAATAGTGAAAATTAAATGGGTTACCTGTGCTGAAGTTAATGTGTATTATCATCCTATTAAGTGGTAAAGATATTGACAGTTATATAAATCACTATAGTCCAAGTAATAATACTAATGACATCTTGATTTTTCCAATTAGAAATTTTCATTTATTTTTAAAAGTAATTTCAAAACATTGAACTAAATCCAAAAGTGATAAAATGTGACTTTCATCTTGGCCATCCCATAGGGTAAAAGAAATAGACTATAAGAACTGAACAACTTGCTGCTGTGTGTGGAGACCAGAGGTCAAACGACCCTACATGCTCTGCCTGAGTTTTTGAGAGTCTACCTGAGACTAAAGCTCAACCACTTTGGCTACATTGGTGGCCAGAAATCCTCGGGGATATTTCAGTCTCTGTCTCTCCAGGACTGGAATTATAGGCATGGTTCACTGCTCCTAGCTTCACGTGTGAGTCTTACAGAGCTAAATTTGGCTCTTCCTGCTCTCACAGCATGCTTTTTGTCAACTAAGCCATATATCCAGCTGCAGGCTTTTATATCGATTAATGTCAATGTTTCTGATTGTTTGGGCTGCAAGTAGCCAGAACATAATACACTCATAGGAGCTACTCAAGATTGCCTTAATTAGAGACTTCAAACACTATTGTTCTTCTGCTGTCTCCATCAGCCACTCTTGGAGCATTTTCTTGCCGGGTTCCTTCAAGTCCACACAATAGCTTCTACACCTCCAAGTATCACATGAAAATGGATTGAATAGAATAAAAAGCACCCATATGACTCTTACTAACACTGAAAAAGTAACTTAGAGGGTAAAATTCATGTGTCACCTTACATGTTGTTTTCCAGAAAATTCCACATACCTATTCAAATTGAAATATCAAAAGTAATGGAGTTTTGATGAGTAGGTGAAACATGAAGCCTCACGGAAACTATGGGTTCTGAACAAAATAAGGATTCTACAGGAAAAATACAGGGTATAAGAGGACTTTGCTGATGGTTACATGGTCATTTAGCAGTGTGTACTATATTGATCAAGTACTTTAGTTGTTAAATATTTAGTGAATGTGGACAACACTCCATGTATTATATGATCAGAACTACAACGAAAACATGAATAAATAAAAATGAGGTGTTAGACTCAAGGTATTTGCATATCAATTAAAGAAATAAAAAATACTAAAATAGAAAATAATAGAATGGAATATAGTAAATATTAGTAAAGAAAATCAAAGGATATGGTACATCATAAACAGATAACTTTTTAATAGAATGGAAGATAAGAAAAAGAAATCTGGGTGGATAATGAATTTACTGATATGAGAAGTGTATGATTAATCAGCTACAAGGAAGATATGTGGCCATGTTTTATTGGAAGCATGCCTTATTCAAGTAGACATGTGACAGCTATGAGAAATATTGTGTACATGACTCAGTACTTCTAAGGAAATTCTCCAGTAAAAAATGATACATTCTATCAAATCACTCTTGTTATCTAGATGGGTTTCATGTGTGCGTGCACGCAGTGCATGCATGTGACTGTGTAGGTGGTATATGTACCTGTGCACACAAGGGGCAGAACACATCATCAGGTATTTTCCTTTATTGCTTTCTACCATATTGCCATGAGACAAGATCTCTCACTAAATCCAAACTTAAAGTTTGTGCTAGGCTGGCTTTTCCAAAAGCTCTTGAGATCAGCTAGTCACTGCCCCTTGACAATGCTGGGCTTGCAGCCCTATGCCGCCATTTCTGTCTTTTGACATGGATGTGGGGGACTAGAATGCAGGTCATCATGTTGGCCGGGCAGCTCTCATACCCACTGAGCTATCTCCTCTGTCACTTTCTCTTGGCTTTATTTTTTAAAATAATATTGTATGGTGAGAACATAAAGTAGCAATATCTTTGAGACATAATTTGGTCATTCATTTCTTTGCAAAGCTAAATATATTCTTACCATAAAAACCAATAATCTCTTTTTTTAGTATTTGCTCAAATTGATTGAAAACTTGGGTCCTTCTAAAACTCACCCACAGATATAAATGAAAGCTTTATTCATATTTACCCAATCTTTGGACCACTGTAGCTGGAGTTTTCCTGCCTGGCCCACAGTCAGGATAAATCTCTCTCACTTGCCAGTCCCACAGATGCTCAGACCCGACCAAGTAAACACAGAGACTTATACTGGTTACAAACTGTATGGCCGTGGCAGGCTTCTTGCTAACTGTTCTTACAGCTTAAATTAACCCATTTCCATTAATCTATACCTTGCCACATGGCTCGTGGCTTACCGCATCTTCCCATGCTGTTTCTCATCCTGGTGGCTGGCAGTGTCTCTCTGACTCAGCCTTCCACTTCCCAGCTTTATTCTCCTCCTTGTCCCGCCTAAACTTCCTGCCTAGCCAATGGCCAATCAGTGTTTTATTTATTGACTAATCAGCAACACATTTGCCATACAGATCATCCCACAGCACTTCCCCCCCTTTTTTTTTCAAAAAGGAAGGTTTTAACCTTAACAAAGTAAAATTACATATAATTTGGGAATTTGGGCGTAGCTTCTCTTACTACTTCCTGCTGGAGGGGGGCGCTGTATCTTATGGGGACACAAAGAAAATTTTAGGATTATTGAATAGTCCATGAGGCTGTATCGTCTGAGCCAGTTGCCTTCAAACCATTCTGGATGTTGGATCATCTGGGCCATGGTGTCATCGGAGACCTTTCAGGGGGTCTTGGCTAGTCAAACCTGATGTATCTTAATCTTGAACAAATCCATAGCCTCTGGCTTTCTGTGGGAATAAAAGCAGAGTCTCCTTTTCAAAGCAACATATCCTTATATTCAAATTTTGAAGTCAAGGTACCTTTAAAATATACATTTTGGCATAATTCAACAGCTTTTACAATCAAATGTTTTTCTGCAGTTAAAAATCCCAAAGACAACACAATCCAGATTCTCTGTGTAATATTCATCTTTACGTGGCTTATTTTTTATATTAATTTTACTGTCTCTTTAAAGACTTTATTTTTTTAAACAATGTATTTGTTTCTATAACTGTATATATCACCTTTTTTGTCTCTTTCAAGCCTACGTATATTTTACACACATTGTAAACTATTACATCTGAATCTGTCTTATTGTGAATTTATTGTTTTAAACTGCAGCAGCTGTGGCTGCTGGCTCCGCCCACCTCAGCTTCCCTACATGGTGGTAGTACATTTTCCACCAGCTCTGGGAGCTATCGTGGGTCTATGTTTTTATCCAAGCAGCATGTAGCCCAGAAACCTCTTTTTTTTTGTTTTGTACTAGCAAAGGTTAAATCCACCATGCAGCTTAATTTGCCACTTGCAGAGGCCTCATTCCCGCCAAACTGCAGGTTGAGCACGCACACCAGAAACCCACAAGGAGCTCAAACCAGCAGCTGCCGCTCATTTGAGAGAGACAATTAGGAACTGTTTTTAGCTCCGTTTTAGAATCTTTTTTCTCAGTTTTTAGGTGGAAACTCTTGCCACCACGTTGGACACCATTTGTAGCTAGAGTTTTCCTTCCTGGCCCACAGTCAGGATAAATCTCTCTCACCTGCCAGTCCCACAGCCGCTCAGACCCGACTAAGTAAACACAGAGACTTATACTGGTTGCAAACTGTATGGCCGTGGCAGGCTTCTTGCTAACTGTTCTTACAGCTTAAATTAATCCATTTCCATTAATCTATACCTTGCCACATGGCTCGTGGTTTACTGCATCGTCCCATGCTGTTTCTCATCGTGGTGGCTGGCAGTGTCTCTCTGACTCAGCCTTCCACTTCCCAGCTTTATTCTCCTCCTTGTCCCGCCTACACTTCCTGCCTAGCCAATGGCCAATCAGTGTTTTATTTATTGACTAATCAGCAACACATTTGCCATACAGAACATCCCACAGCAGACCACTGATAACAATAATACAGTACTGATAGGCCCTTGGGGTTGTATGTAGTTAGAGCTGGAGGGGGGTGCACGAGAATTATTTCTGCTTTCAAATCTTCCGTAAACCTAAAATTAACTTAAAATATAATGTTTTTAATTTCTTATGTCTTTAAATTTTTATTTTGAAAATTTATTATTATTATTATTATTATTATTATTATTATTATTATTATCTTGTATATTACATCCTAACTGCAATTTCTCCTCTCTCCTCTCCCCACAAACGTATAGAGAGTAATTCCAAATTATAAAGATGAGTGGAAATATAAAATATTGATTAAATATTAACCACAGATGTCCCTCTCATCTCTCCTGCCATACCCACCACCTTCTCCCTCTCATCCCTTTCTCTAACAGGGTAAGTTCTCCCAGGGTCAGACAGCTAAGCCTGGTACATTCAGTTGAGGGAAGAGGGATGAGAAGGGAATCTGTGGTTGGTATGTAAAATGAATAAAAGAAAGATTTGGAAAATAAAAATAAAAAGTATTGATTAAAACTTCTCAAATGGAGTACACATGTTCTGCTTTTTAAAAATATCAGTACTGCCAGGCTGCAGTGGCACATGCTTTTACTCTCAGCACTTGGGAGGCAGAGCCAGGTGGATCTCTGAGAGTTTGAGACCAGCTTGGTCTGCCGAGTGAGATCCAGGACAGGCACCAAAACTACACAGAGAAACCCTGTCTTGAAAAACCAGAAAAAAAATTTATCAGTATCATAATAAGTTCATCAAATCCATTTCTTCCAGAGGATTTGATCATTCTTTCTCTCTTGTTCTTAAGAACCCAGGGATCTTTATACAAATTGCTTTTGCAAAATTAAGAAAGCTAATTTCCTTTTTATTGACTCAATGAGCCAATTTTTGAAACCTACACAGATTTTGAACAGAGTGCCCTTTTCTTTGCAATGATGAATAACAATAAGTTGTTAATTATTTCACCATATCAGATTGCTCTCATTAACATAAAGAGACAGTTTAATGAATAATTATATATGATTGTGTCAAATAACTTCAGATTTAAAAATAGATAAGAAAAATGACCAAGAACTTAATTCCTGGAAGTTGAATACAGACACTACATTCAATAAATGAAGCATTTATCTGACAGCTTGATAAAGAAAAGAAAGACACTATGCTAGAAGCATTTTGAGGAAAAATGAGAGAAAAAGATGCATAATTGGCACAAAGTCATACATATAAGGATTACATTTAGAGAAAGTCCTAGACATTGCCCCTGTTCTTCAGTCACTAGGAATGTAGAAAAGATAGAGAGAGGGGCTCAGCTTTTTTAACTTGGATTTTGACCACAGCTAAAGTTGATTTTTTTCCCCTGCAGGTATGTAATCAAAAGAGCAAAAAGGAAGAGGGGAATGATTTCAAGAAGATTTAGGGTACACGAAGTAAATGTTCATACAACTTTGACATACACAGGGCAATGCTTTCGATAACCATGACGACATGATGAAAGTTATTTGGATGTAACTGTGTGCATCAAGGTTAGTCATTACATTCACAGCAAATCCTACTGTTGCTTACAATTTTTCTTCACATGGAATTATGGGGGGAAATGAAGAATATTTATAATAAGTGTACAGCTCCTTGGCAATTTCTGTGGTCCTCGGTTTTGAGCATTTCATAGCCATGCCTCTGAATCACAAACTGTCCTTCTAGGAAAACTATAACTTTGTACATTTACTTTCCTTTAAAAATTTTTAATTTATTTATGTATTTACATATATGTATTATGTATGCATACATATTTGTCATGGTATGTGTGTGTGTGTGTGTGTGTGTGTGTGTGTGTGTGTGTGTGTGTGTGTGTAGGTGAGAGGACAACTTGCAGAGTTGGTTCTCTCCTTCTATCATATGGATTCCAAAGATGAACCCTAGTAGCTTGGCTTCAATCGCTTTACCTGCTGAGCCATCTTACTGGCCCTCTTCTTAGCTGTAAGAAACTTCCCCTGACTTTGTGAATTTGATTTAGTGTTGTCCTCTGCATCACCTTGACCCAAATTCCTTTGCTTGTAATGTTATCACATATTTGCTTTGATGGCTCTTTCTCATCATTGTTGGAATGTGAATAGGTTTTCCTCATGAACTTTGAGTTGAGGAAGAGATTTATTTTGATTTTTCAGTCTTGATAAATAATGCTCTTTAATATTGATTTTTAAAATGTTTATATTGATATCCTTTCTTTTTAAAGTGTAATGTTGTCAAACATTTCATTGTATGTTTAGTTGTGTAGTATTTTAAATTTGAGGTTCACTTGAAGGCAATGCATGATGTGTTTAATAAAACACAATGTTTTAACTAATAAAATACTGATGTAAAACACAAATACTCTGCTATATTCAAACATATTTTTATAAAATGAATGTTTTTTATTGTTCTAACTTCAATACAATGGCTGTGCCTTAACCTATGGCTACCTCAGCCAGCAATTTCAACTCTGCAGTTACCTGCCTGCTTCTGGCAGTGGCCTGGATGTTCAAGTCACAGACTGGGGAGAATTCTGCTCCTGCAGGCACTGGCCCTGTCACTGCTGTTAAAGGTAGCTTTAACTAAATCTCTGTCTTTCTAATTATGAGTAAGACTCAAGATTCAAAGGCTGGGGTGAAAACATGTGAGCTCAGAGAGGCTGAGTAGCAACTAGCTAACCCTCTCTCCTTTCTGGCTTCCCTGGAAGACCTGTGCTTCCACTTGGACAAACCAGAAATATCTGCACCACTCAGAACCCAACCCTACTACTTCCTGTGTCCCTTTATCTCTCCTGGATGCCCTCTGAGGCTCTACTGTAGCCTCCTGACACAAAGTTACTTTTATTTAGTTAACACAAATGCAAACTTAAGGTTTACAGTGTGATCAAATATCCCCCAACAGTTACTAATGAAAATTGATACAAATTGTTTCCAAAAAAATTATTTTGCTTCAATATTTTGTATAGTTACTATTGAATATAACATACATACTTAGGTAGAACTATTTAAAAAAAGAATATACTCCTGGTATTGGGCCTGTAGATTATTGAATATTTACAGTCATTTGTTTATACCCCCTTCAAGATTGTTTTGATGTCATCAATATACATGCACTATTTTAAAGAAGGGCTGAAGGTATATCTCTTTGACACAGTCCTTGAAGAGCATGTAAAGGGCCCTGAAAAAGAGCCAAATCAGACTTACAATGACTGAAACACAGGAAATAAATGAAGTTAGTCACAAAATCACCATAGCTTCTTACCTTCAGGCCATTTTCAGACTACAGAAAT
The DNA here is from genome assembly GCF_007827085.1 of Peromyscus californicus insignis. Taxonomy (NCBI): domain Eukaryota; kingdom Metazoa; phylum Chordata; class Mammalia; order Rodentia; family Cricetidae; genus Peromyscus; species Peromyscus californicus. The sequence goes on from NW_026294595.1 coordinate 60,004,873, forward strand.
ATGAGATGGAGACACAAAGGCTTGTGTCCTAGTTGACTTGAAGAGAAAAGGTTTTGTCCTTGCAACATCCTCAGTTCAATATCACCAAAGTGACATAATCTCCACTTTTCCTGGCAGAGCTAGAAGTTAGCCCACAGGGATCTGAATAGTTGATGATGACTGAAATCTCTCTTCAAATAGTAACATTCTCCAAAGGAACACATTCAAATATAGACACTCACAGTTTCTAACACAACATAGAATAATAAATGTTCAAAATCAGAAAGACATAACCCCTCAGCATAAAAATTAATTAATGGAAACAGACACAGAAAATGACTCATGTACCACCATGGATGGGACAGAGTACTCAAAAAAATCTACTTAAATGGGCTCCACATGCTCAACAGAACAGAATATAGATGACCACAAAAGACATTAAAACAATGAAAATTAGCCAAATGTAAATCCCAAAGGTGGAAAGGCATGTTCTGAAATGAAGAGGTCCTTATGTCAAATAAATCAGAGAGAAGCTGAGAAAGAAAGATCACTGAAAATGACAAAGATAGCAATTAATATAGAATTCTAGTTATATATTATACAAATCATAACATCATGAAATGACATAATTCTAATACCAAAAGCAAAAGAAGCCACCAAACAGAATTTTATTCTCTAGGAAAAAAATAAAAATGTCTTTTAAAAAACAGTATAATAAACTTCATTTTAAAATGACAACTGAAAGGATTATTTGATAACAGAGTCAAATCATAAGAAATATTAATAGAAATTCTTCAGGAGAATCATTTAAAACAGGAACTCAGATGAATTCAAAGAGATGAAAAGACACAGTAAATATAGATAAATCTAAAAAGAGTTATTTTTCTTTTTAACTTTTTAAATATAAATTTTACATATGTCAAAAAATGTTGAAAATGGATGGGACTGGTAATAGAATAGAATATTTGCCCACCACAAATAAGTCCCTGAATGTGCTCCCCAGCAATACAATACAATACAATAATACAATACAATGCAATACAGTACAGTACAATACAATACAATACAATACAACACAATATTGAAAATGTTTGTAGTCACTCTGGCCAGGGAAGCTGGCAGGATAACTTGAGATCTTCACTTCTCTCTCCTCTCCTCCAAATCCAACCCTGAAATCTTATTCCAAGCTTTGTAGCTGACCACCTCCTATAGTCTCTTTTCTCTCATTTCCCCATTTCCAATGGATCACACATATCTTCCCCTCCAAACTTCATTACCCTACTCATTGTTTTATCCCAGCCAACAACTCCAACAAGCAATCACAAGGAATAATTAATGCCAAGCCAGCAAGTCAAGAGAGGGGACACGCATCATCACCACCACCATCACCACCACCACCACCACCACCACAGCAACAACAACAACAACAACATAACAGGAATCAACAAACAGCACTCATTGATATCTTTCAGCATCAAGGTCTCACTTGCCCAATGAAATGACAAACTGAAGAATGGATGGAAAAACAGGATCCATTTCTGATATATCCAAGAAACACACCTTAACATCAAAGATAGACATCATTTCAGGATAAAGAATAGAAAAAAAATTCCAGGCACATGGACTTAAGAAGCAAGTTAGTGTTGCCATTTTAAAATATCTGACAAAATAGACTACCGACCAAAACTAATCAGAGGAGATAGGGATGGGCACTGCAAACTCATCAAAAAATTCACCAAGAAGGCATTATAATTATTAACATCTATGAACCAAATAAAAGAGACCCCAAGTTCATAAAAGAAACACTACTATACTAAAGAATGGGATATAGATCTAAATACTCAAATGGCTGAAAAACACTTAAAGAAGAGTTCAACATCATTAGTCATCAGAGAAATGAAAAGCAAAACTACTTTGAAATTTCATCTTACAAAATATCAGAATGGCTACGATTAATAAAAATAGATGACAGCTCCTGCTGGTGAGGATGTGGAGTAAGGGGAACACTTAGCTATCATTGGTGGGAGTGCAAACTTGTACAGTTATTATGCAAATCCATGTGCTGGTTTCTCAGGAAGGTGGAAATCAATCTACCTCAAAATCCAGCTATACCACTCTTGGGCATATATCCAAAGGATACTTTATCCTACCACAGGGACACTTGCTCAACCATGTTCATTGTTGCTCTATTCATAATGACCAGAAATTTGAAACAACCTAGACATCCCTAAAGAGAAAAACAAATAAAGAAAACCTGGTATGTGTAAACAATTGAGTATTACTCAGCTGTTAAAAGAAATGAAATCATGAAATTCACAGGTAAATGGATTGAACTAGAAAACATCGTCCTGAATGAGTAAAGCCAAGCCCAGGAAGAAAAACATGATATGTAATCACTTATATGTGGATATTAGCTGTTAAGTCAATAATAAGCAAACTACAATTCCAATATTGGGATTGGGTTACATCTAATTGAGTTGTTGCTCAAAGAGGCCCCAATGAGAATTCGCAAATAACCCAGGCTGTTGCCAAGACTACAGGTTGACAGCATGACCTCATTGCTGAAGACAACACTTATATAACTCTTTGAAGATGGAGATGTTGATTGGGAGCCTACACGGAGCCTTCACCCCTACATTATAACATCTTTGGTACAGGAAGGTATTCTGTAGGCTACCAAAAGAGAAACATAAACACCAAACCAGACACAAACCCTTTGATCTACATGGGTGTCCTGCTTGCAAGATATGCTAGTGTAATGGTAGCACAAAGTTTGTGGGAACAACCAATCAACATCTGATTTGACTTGAAGGCCCACTCTGCAAGATGGAACCCATACCCAACACTGCTTGTGAACCAAGAACCTGGGGCTAGCTAGCCCAGGAACCTAGAGTAAAACTAAACACTGCTGTTTTTAAAAAGTAGCAATAAAATGACATTCCACTATACACATAAATCAGTGCCTTACTCAGCCATCATCAGAGAAGCTGCCTCCTGTACCAGATAGAAACAGATACAGAGCCCCACAGCCAGACATTATGCATAGAGTGAGAGACCTCAGAACACACAGCTCAAAAGGGGATGTCTCCATCAATTCCCTTCTCTCAGAGCTCAGAGAAGGAGGTAGAAAGATTGTTAAGATCCAGGGGTTATGGAAGACCCCAACAAAACAAGCCCCTTTAAATCAACTTGATCAATGCACATATGAACTCACAGATACTGGGGCAGCAAGATCAAGGTCTGCAAGGGTCTATACCAGATGGGCTCTAGAGCTGACAGGAGAAGTGAGCATATGTCCCCATTCTTAAACCGTTAGTAATCTCCAATTGATAACCACTTGCAAATGAAAACTTATTTTCTCCAAGGCAGTCTCAATGGGGAAACAGATTATTTTTATGAGTAGTCCACATGCCCAGCCAAAGATGACCAACAGAAAATGAACTCAATGGCATCTTTGGAGATTCCTTGTTTCATAATGTCATGTCAGGACTCTTCCTTTTTTTTTCAATTTTGTATTATTTTTATAATTTTAGTTTTATTTACATAGTTTTTTTCTCTTCTCTCTTTTTACCCTATAGTTCCTTTGTGTATATATTATAGTTTCCAGTCTAGTGTTTTTATGAGATTCCTGAGTGTGTATATGAATGGGTCTCTGGTTCTTGTGCCTTCTCTTAGTCTCCTTTCCTTCTGTTTGTTTTAAATTGCTCAACATCCCTAATCATCAGGGAAATGCAAATCAAAACAACTCTGAGATACCACCTTACACCTGTCAGAATGGCTAAAATCAAAAACACTGAAGACACCTTATGCTGGAGAGGATGTGGAGCTAGGGGAACTCTCCTCCACTGCTGGTGGGAATGCAAGCTTGTACAACCACTTTGGAAATCAATATGGCACTTTCTTAGAAAATTGGGAATCCATCTCCCCCAAGATCCAGCTATACCACTCTTGGGCATATACCCAATGTGTTGATTTTTGTTTAAGCTTATTATATATATATATATATTTTTGGTTTTTCGAGACAGGGTTTCTCTGTGTAGCTTTGCACCTTTCCTGGAACTCGCTTTGGAGACCAGGCTGGCCTCGAACTCACAGAGATCCGCCTGCCTCTGCCTCCCGAGTGCTGGGATTAAAGGCGTGCGCCACCACTGCGCGGCAAGCTTATTATATTTTATTTTATTATTATCCCTGAGAAACCTGTTTTCTTTTCTTTTTTGTTTTTATTTGTGTTTTTTTAGGGGTGGGTTGTTTCTGTTTTTTTTTTTTTTAATTTTCATAACAGTCTTACTAGGTAATCCTGGCTGTCCCGGAACCTACTACATAGACTAGGTGTGGCCTCAAGCTCACAGAGATCCTCCTGCCTCTGACTCCTAAGTGCTGGCATTAAAGGCATATACCACTATACCAGGCACCACCTGCTAGTTTTCTAGTGAGAGACGGAAAGAGGATGGGTCTGGATGGGAGGGGAGGTGAAGAGGGGCTAAGAGGAGTAGAGGGAGGGGAACTATGATCAGGATGTAGTATGTAAGAAAAAGTCTATTTTCAATAAACGGGAAGAAAAGAAAAATTTTGTAGGCTTTACAGTAGATGTTCAATTGTAATGAACTACAAAAATAGATCAAAATATAGAATAAGTGAATATATTTTGCCTAAGAACCATGAATTCAGGAAGTGACAGAAGTTTTTATTTTTATTTTTTTTAATAAATTTAGATATGTTAAAACCTGTGTACGAACACCTGGGGAGATGGATCACTCTCCAAAGCACTTGTCTGACAAGTGTGAGGACTGGATTTTGGAGTTTGGAGCCCCCAAAACACAGGGCAAGCATGGCAGTCACCTAGAATTCCAGCACTAGTGAGCCAGAGAGCGGGGATATCTATGCAAGCTAGGTAGCTAGACCAGCTGGAATTCGTAAGCTCTGGATTCAGTGAGAGACTTTACCTGCATCAACTTTGATCCTCCACACACATGCTCACACAAATGCCCATTTACCCATACACATATGTGTTCACACAAATATGAGCATGCATATATATGAAACACACAGACACAGACACACACACACACACACACACACACACACACACACACACACACACACTCATATGTATGATAGTACTCCAGAGAAGATGAAGTGGATAAAATGCTTGCTGCAGAAGCATAAACATCTGAGATCAGATCCTTAGCACCAACATAAAAAGTTGGATGTGTTACATTTGTAATAACTGTGTGCTAAAGGGGCAGAGAAAGGCCAATCCCAGGGTTGATAGCTGGTGGATTTAACTGATATGGCACCTCCAAATTCAGTGAAAGAGCTTGTCTAAAAAGAAATAAGGTGTTGAGAAACAGTGGATGAGAAATGGGACATCAACCTCTGGCCTCCAAAAGCACAACATGCATGGGTAAGCTCACACACACACACACAAACACACATACATGCCTATATACAACTTTTACATATTTATGTATCATCATATATATCACAATAGTAGTCATTAAGGAAATAAAATAGAGATATTCTCACTAAGCTAACAGTGAAGATGACATGAGAAGTACAAATTACTCTAATAATTCATAAAAAGGAGACAAGGGAAAAGTCATTATGACAGAAAATTTAAACCTCAATATATTGATAATATGTTAGATACACATGGTCTAAATTTTGTAATTAAAATACACATACTGTCAAGATGTATTTTGAAAAATGAAAATCCAGTTATATTTGGCTACAGAAAGTTTTTAAAGATTAAAACTCAAATATATTAATGTTAAAAAATGCAAGTACATGCATTATTATGGTTTAAATGTGAACTATTCACAATAGCCTCATGTGTTTGTAAACTTGGTCCCTAGCTACTGACAAGGTTTAAGAAGGTTCTGGAACCTTTTAGATGTGGAATCTAACTGGAGAAAACAGATCTCTGGGGTTGACATTGAGATTTTGCAACCCAGCTCCACTTTCTGGTCACTCTCTGCTTCCTGACTGCAGGTAGCACGTGACCAGCTGCCTCCCACTCCTGACACCATGCCTAGCAGAGCTGTAAGTCAAATCAAGCCCTTTGTCCATTAAGTTTTGCTCATTGTCACAACATGGGAAATGTAACTAATACATGGATCATACCAAGTGTCATCAAAATAAAGTAGAAATAGAAACAGTGTCAAAAGGCAAATTAGGTTGTAACAGGAAATATTATCAGTGATTAATATGGAATTCCAAGATGATGAAGAAGGCAATTCAACTGGGCAATAAAACCACCCTAAATGTATGTTTGAACTTCAAATTACAAAATTGGGAAGTCAAATAGACATAATAGATAAAGAAGACAAATTTATAGTTGTAACAGTTAAAAGTAAGGAAAGCAATGTTTTTAGTCTTTATTGAAAAATGAGCAAAGTGACTGTAAACATTGTAATCCATCTGTTTATACATATTACTATGTGATAAGAAAGCTAATAGATGGATATACATAAAAATGACAGCTAAGATATGATCCTTTTTCAGGAAATTTACCATGAAATTAAAGATAACATCATCATCTTGTGGTAGAGCTACATTTTTGTAGATACTTAGATTAAACAAATAGCAAGTATTGTGAAATCATCTTTTTTACTCATGATGACAAATGTTAAATATAAAAAGTTAAAGAACATACATATTTCCTAAATATCACATAAATATTAAAGCAATTTTTGACATTATCCCTTTCCCACCTAGTTATCATTTTTGATACATGAGTTTCAGCTGCTAAAATATATTTTAAAAATATAGCACATTACTTTTATTTATAACAATTTTTATACAACATATATATATATATATATATATATATATATATATATATATATATATATATATATATGCCAGTGAAGCAGAATGCATCAGACAGAATCACAGGAAAAGGTGTAGCATTGATTATATTATCGTTATGGCTTGTTAAAGTCATATGTATATGAGGTGAAACACAATGAAACAAAGTCAAAAGATAAAATGGAAAAAGTTTAGTCACAAGAACCAAAGAAGTTAATAATAATGGCAGAAGGCTAGTCGGAAACCTGGAAAAAAAACAGGATGATCAAACCAAGGGTAAGGAGAGGGACAGACAACAATGACCTCGGGAACAGTCATTTCTAAGATTCCCCAGCCTTTTTCTCTTAGATGTTCCCACAGAGGTGTAGATAAGCTATGTTACAGGAAACACAAGGGGAATCTGGGAGGATGGCTTAGTTAGTTACTAAGTATAAGCTGCTCATTGTGCAAGAATGAGAACCTAAGTTCAAATCTCCAGCATCCATATAAAAAAGAAAATTCTAGCATGCATGCCTATAGCTTTAGTGTTGTAGAACAGTAGCTTGGTTACTTTTGTATTGCTGTGATAAAATAACACTATGAACAAGGTGATTTATGAAAGAAAGTGTTTAATTTGGTTCACAGTTTCAGAGGGCTTTCGTCCATGACAATGAAGTAAAGAAATAGCTAAAAGCTAATAAATTGATCCACAACCACAAGGCAGAGAGAGCACACACTATGAATCACAGAGTCTTTTGAAACCTCAAATCCCACCCCCAGTGACAAATTTCCTCCAACAAGGTCACACCTCCTAATCTTTCCCAAACATTTCTACCAACTGGGGACCAAGTAAGTATTCAATTATGTTAGCCTATGAAGACTATTCTCACTCAAACCACCACAACGGGGGACACATAGATCCCAGGAGCTCACTGGGAATCCATTCTATATGATACGGCAAGCTACTGGTTCAATGACAGATATGTCTCAAGAAAATAAAGCTTAGAATTATGAAGGAAAACGTATGATGTCCCCTCTGGTCTCTGCATGTGCACACACAGACTCCACATGTGTATTCATGGGCATGCACACCACTGCAAAAATGAGTAATACACATACATAGCACACACATGCACAAAAGGATAAGAAAAGAATTAACAGATAAATTGTTCACATGTTTTAGGGTTGACTCCAGGTTTCATTATGATAATTAGCCGTTGGGCACATTGGGTTTTGGGTAAAGTGAGGAATAACAAAGCTGTATCATAATGACCCTGAAAAGAAAGGAAATTCTAGTGATGCCAAAGGTGACTGGACATGACAAGGCTACCAAAACAGGTCACACCAGAATTTGATAATAAAACAGCTGCTGTATTATGTAAACTTATGACACAGTTATGTTCATGATTATACTCAGAGTTTGATAGTTTATAATCAATGCCTTCTAAACTAGAAATCAGATCCCCACACATAAAATCTCATCTAAGAGTTTCTTAATTTTCTAATAACTCATAAGGGCTTTAAGTCTAAAGTTCTGCCTTTGTTTCAGTTTCCATAATCCAGATATTACACATCTCTTTTTCAAAAGCCACAGTGATAAGTTCTTTCTGTCTCCACCTCTCCTACCCTCTGTAAAGGCATGCTTGTCCACTTAGTTAAAAGCCTGTAATGACCTCAATATCACCATAATTTTCACTGCACTATCAAATCATGATGTGAACTAAGAATAAGCAAGGAAAATGCTCCATGCATAAAGTCTGTATGATTTTCTTAGTAAAGTCAAATACGAGCCTTACAGAATCATCCAGCTTGTCTTTCTGTCAACCAGTTGCTGGGGCTAGACAAGTGAATAAATGAACTTCCTTGTGTTTCTTTCTTCATAAACCTCTACTAACTATTTCCTCTATCCTACATCATCTTCATCATGTCTTCAGAATCACTTTGTATCATGGTATAGTATCAAGATCTTTACAGTCAACTCATGTCATGGTTGCAGTTAAGTTAATCTAGGCTCCAATTCAAGTGGAACCACTTATTTATTAGGAACTTGAAAGAAATTCCTTAACTTTTCTGAATTTTAGGTCCTCCTTTCCAATAAAAATAGAGATGTGAACACTGATGCCATAATAGATAAAGATTATGCATATAAATCAATTAGCTCCTCTGCTATGCTTACAAAATACTTTAGTAATATAGAAAACATTTCCTTTTGTGTTCCATGACTATGACAACAATACTTAATAGACTGATTTAAAGGAAAGAAACATTAATTTTGGATCACAGCTGAAGACCTTTCAGTCTGTGGTCAATGGCTCCATTCCATTAGTCCTTAGAAGAGAACAGGTATCATTGTGGTAGGAGCATGTAAGGGAGGGGTATTCACTTCACTGTGGAAAGGAAGGAGACAGGAAGACAGGAAAAAGCCCTGGGGAAACTACTCTAAAGGCCAACTACCAATGACCTACTTTAAGCTAGCCCCACATCTTAACATTTTAAGCACCTCCCCAGAGATTAATACTATCTTCAACACATGAGCTGTTGGAGGGACACTTTGTATTCTAAGCTACATCTGATTTCTTCCAGTGAGTTCTTAACCCCTCCAGAACTATTTAATGTATCTTTAAATACAATAGACTCTTCATGCTACTGTTTTCAGTTTTTCCAGTTTTGTTTTCCTTTTCACATTCCTGAAGTGCATAGTGTCTAATAACAAGCCAATTAAACTTCATTTAGACTGGAAAGAATATCCTGTTTCTTAAAAGCCCACCACTCTGTGGTATGTTATTTCTAGCCCCATTTAGGAAGAAAAACTTGAGCAATTGAGCATAATATTATAGATACACTTTTGTGGCTTCCAGCAAGGTCTCAAAGTTGTCAATCACAGTCTAGGAGATCAGCAAGATGGCTCTCCAGAGACATTACACAAGGAAAATCTTTTAATATTTTATCAGTGGCTGTTGATAGGAGGCACTTGAGCTTAGTGAGTCTTTTTATTACTTCCTTTCATTTATTCAGGAGAAGCTTTTATCTCTGTTTATTGATTGCTACCTTTGAAACCCTCATTTAACATCAGTAAACAGAGATATGATTAAAATTTTTGATTAATTTTTTTCAGTAGAAAATCACTTTAAACAAGCTTTCCAAAATGTAATGCAGTGGTCTTCCAACACACTCGTTTTTGTATGTATTTTTATCCTTTCCTTTGTTAGGCTAGTTCTCTGAAGACTGACGAAGTAAGGAGGAAAACTAGAATTTCAACAAAAGAAAACTTCTGCAAAAGTCTTGGAAATTTCTTTTACATGATTTTCCTTTTCTTGTAGCAATACCCAGGGGACACATGCCAAGGATCAATCATAAATCTCAAATAGAACCAAAATAACAGTTACAAATATATAGAGAGACTATTTATGCCCCAAATTATTGGATGTTGCTTATGCTTCCTCCTCCCCATATGAAACCCCAAATAACAACCAATTGTCACAAGAGAAATTTGCTAAGCGGGCAGAAAAAAAAATATTCAAAAGCCACTTATAGCTTACTCCCAGTCAGAAACTTGCTGATTTCAGTGTTTCCCTTATTAGCAACTGTGCAAGGACCAAAGCAGGAGACTCTTAGTAGAACTGACAAAAGTTCATTGGATTCCATAAGCTCAGAACTTCTTAAGCAGATGTCACTGCTGAGTGAGTGCATCACAGCAGCTTTCCAAGTGCATGTGAGTAGGACTCACCATGTGTACCTCTGAGTTCCATCGATCCAAGGCTGATGAGTGTTTCTAAGACTGCCTGGAGTAGGGCTAAGAGATCTGTTTTGCTGTGATAGCGTTGCTTTAATAGTTTGCATTAATAGAGTAGTAGGTAATTCTGACTGCTCTGAAATTGGGAGACTTTGGACTCATTACAAGAATGTTTGTGACAGAATGTAGGAGAAAGGAACAAGTAATATAGTAAAGATCAGTTCTGCTATAAGCCTCTCAAGGAAAAAGATAACCTTCGAGGTTGATCTTTCCATACCTACTCTCCTGGTGAACATGCAAGTGTCCCGCACCCAAAGTGACAGCATAATTTATAGGAAAGGTGGTGAAAGCAGCCATAACCTGCTTCCAGACACACTCTAGCCCACGGAGAAAGGAAAGACCTTTAGCTGGTATTTTGTAATCCAAGTAAGTAATGTAAAAGAATTCATTTTCTAGAAATGGCTTTTATATCTCTTGGAAGCATTTTGAATGAGAAGCTAATTAGGACAACGATGAGGGGTTCTAGCAGATTGTCACTCATATCAGGAGACTCATTACATGAAATGGTAGGGTTGACTAGAATCACACACAGAAAGAAATTGCCTTAATTTAAAAGACTAGTTTTTAAACGCTCAATACCAACTGTACATTAGAACCATGTAGGAAGAATTCACACGTCTTGATGCCCAGGCAACAACATATAAAAACAATTCAATCAGGGACTCTGGGTATTGACTCAGACACTAGCATTTATAAAATTCCCTCAGGTGCTGAAAATACAGAACCAAAGTAAAAGACAGTTATTTAATCTCCTTGCCTTTTCCTTCTGCCAGTACTGAGCTACTTTTATTCTTGAAAGCTTATAAACTCATGCATACAAATATACTTAAATTATTGTTAACTATTTACTATTATGATTTATATTCATGGTTTCCCTGTGCTATAATTATTCCCACATCCCAGTAAATGTAATTATTCTCTGATAAAAGAAATTGTGTCTTCTTTGAAAAGTAGCTGAATGAGGAGATGAAATTAGAAAATAGGCCTGGATAATCTTAATGGGCCAGAACAAAAAGATGGAGGGGCTGAAGGAATACTGAGACCATGACAAAAAGCCTGAGGATCCATTTAGTGAAACATAACACAATTTAGGCATCAAAATAAATAAATTTACCCACCTGAAGAAATAAGTGAAAGATCAAAGTTTTAGTAAATAATGAGATCTTTACACAGTTTAAAGGCATCTCCCCATAATACTCTTACTCATCACAAACGTGACGTATGTCACATTGCCGTGAAGCAGAGATGACATCAGACACATAATCAAACTGACATAGAAAAATCAAACCAAAGTCATGTGATTCCTCGCAAGGACATAGACTCCCTTTTGCAGGCATGCATAACCAAATCCACAAATGGGAAACACTGGAAAAGATCAAATGAAGAGAAATCTGAGAAATAACAAACCTATTGTCTTCAAAAACTTCAGTATGAGCATCAGGAAAGTGGCATTTCATAATGTCCCAGATAAGAAAATAAACATTATTATTTTGTAAAAGACGATGAAATAATTTCTAAAATAAAAACATCTAAGGAGAGTTTTAGTTATTTACAATATGTCTCTCATCTCACATTTTCAAGTAAGAATTTTTCATTGGTGGCCTTTAGTTGAAATGTTTATCACCAAAACTTTATATGACTACAATACATCAACCATCAAAGCTAAAGTAAAAAGTTCTAAGAGGCACAAATTGTTTTGTGATTATGTATTATAAAGAAATATAACAGAAGTTCTAACTGCTTTTACTATTACTGCCAACAATTCAGAAAAATAAAATATTTTATTCAAATCATATTTAAACTTCAGCTATATGATTAGATTTAAATATTTGATTATAACTAATTTTGATCTTTAACAGAATATTTTTATCAATAGCTGGTTTATTTGTTCTTATCCATCCTTAGAAACATGAACTTTTAAAACTAAAAAAGTTAGACGGCAGCTGCCAACAACAGATTCAGGTTTTTGCATTGCTAAGCACTTGAACTATTTCCATATGGCTCAATGACTTTTTAACAACAACAACTAAGGACAGTGAGCCTTTGCTGCCATGGTATCCACTATCAAGTAGGATGATCTAAAAGTGAGAACTCTTTCAGAGTGATAGATGATATGAGACATGATCAACTATTTGTCATCACATGAGATAAGCTGCTCACATGCAACATCTTCATTTGGACTCTGCTGGATCATATATAACCTCTTCAGAACGTCTTACAGAGCACCTAAAAGCATTTTATCCCACTGGCTCAGAGAGCCTGTATGTCAAACAAAATAAATAAATAAATAAAACAATAGTGCTCTGGTTTGTGCCTCCCCAGAGGAAGAAAACAGTTTGAGGCAATTTGTCAAAAGCTGGAGTGGTACTTTAATGGACAATTTACTTTAAATGGCTGCAGTTATTGCTGAACGAAGTTCCAAAGCCTGAAATAAAGAAGCTCTCCCAATTGGTTTTACTCAGATAGACTTAATTTCCTAAGATTAACTAAGAATGCCTAACCTTTTATTTTCTCTGTGTGTCTATATCTCTCTCTCTCTCTCTCTCTCTGAAAGCAACAATAAACTCTGCATTTCTCAATTTTATTTGTCTTTAATATGTTAGATCCAATTAATATGTTAAATGTAATTAATTACCCAAAAAACTGGCAATATATTAAGGCATTTGTATTTGTCAGTCTTTCTGTGACTTTAAAAATTATCATAAAAGCAAGGTTTTATTTTTGATGATGGTTTCACAGTTGCAGTCCAGGGCTGCTGTATCCAATTGCTTTAGGCTGTGGTAAGACAGCACATCAGAGATTAGAGTTGGAGTGTGTAGCAGATCACAACCAGGTGACCATGGAGCATAAGAGAATAAGAGAAGGTCCAACAGTCTTTAAGGACTTCCCTCCAGGTCCCATCTCTGAAAGGTTCTGCTACCACCTCAAAGAATCTACCTGCAAACCAAGTCTCCAATCAATGAACATTTGTAGAATATTCAAGGTTCAAACTGTAGCAGCATCTGAAGTAAGAGGCAAAAAAAAAAATTGTGCCTGTAACTAAAGCCTGACTTCCTAAACTCACAGTATGTTTCATCTTTTTAAGCATAAAAGTTCCTTAAAAAAATTTATGAATGCATTAAAATGTACATATATGCTCATACATGTACATATCTTGACTTCACTATGTAATTACCAGTTAGACCAAAGATAAACTTTGACATCTAGAAATTTAAGAAAATTCTTTTCTACTTTTTTACATGCTATGTACAAACCATAGCAACAGATTTCTTCCATGGCATTGTTTTTGACAAATGTTTACTAAGTTCATAGATACTTGTTTCTGTTTGTGGAGGAGTTCTTTAGTTAAGCAGAACTAGACTAGTGGGGTATGCACAAAATGATAAAAGAAGTTTTCTAGATTGTTTTACAGGATTGGAGGCTACATGATCCCAAGATTGATGTTTGCTCAAGGCAGGAGCCAAAAAAAAAAAAAAATTAGTTCCTCAGTCTAAGAAGCTAGAAGCCTCAGCTGAAGGGGAGCGAATCAAAAATGAAAGCCTGGAAGCTCCTTAGGGCAATGGCGGTGTGAGTTCTTATTGAGTAGTGAATAAGGTGGCTGTTAGAATCCATAGACCAAGAAGGAGCAGTAGATGTAACTTTCACAATCTGACTCTTTCTCCTCCTATTTATCTTACATGGAAATCTACAGTCTATTGGATGATGCTATTTACATTCAGGATAGGCCTTGTAGTTGGATGTTCTATATGCCTATTATCTCTGAAAACACCCTTAGAGACACAACCAGAAATATGTATTAGAAATCTCCTAAGGATCTCCAAATCTAGTCAAGATTAAGCATCATGTTCTTAACTCCATGTTGAATATTTTACTGAGTAGGATCATGATAATTATATATTATTTATCATGATAACATATAGATATAAGTCATATAATATGTATATTAATTGATTATCTTCCTACTCTAGATATACTAACTGTTCAAATTTTAAACCTAAATGTAGGGGAAGGGGTTAAAAGCAACAAGTATAGCTATGCATACACTAAGTATAGACATGCATGTTTGCCTACAGCTGATCAGAGTTACACATGCAGTTCCTGTAGTATAACTCATACTAAAAATCCTGTCCATTGTCCAGAAAGAAACAGGGTTAAAAATAACTAAAGTTCAAAACTGGGGCCACATATTATAGGTAAAATTAATTCAAATTTTCTGAATGTATTTTCATCCATGTCTCTACACATGATGTAAAAATTTCCCTTTTGTGAATTGTCTAAGAAGGAAATTCCTTTTGGAACAAAAGGACATTTTTCAGTCCCCACTCCTGCTAATTGACCACTTCTTAGAAGCTGTAGCTGAGACATGAGCATTAAACAGATGTGTTAGGTTGATTATCTCATATGAACACTTATGTTTTAATTACACAATTTACTAACTGTTTAAAATCATCATTAATGTTATCACAGAATGGGCTAGAGAGATGGCTCAAGCTTTTAAAAGCACTTCTACTGTCAGAGAGGACCGTTGTTCAAGTTCCAATATCCACGTGGTGGCTCACAACTCTAGTTCCAAGGGAATCTGATATCTGTGGCACTAATTGTTAGAAGGTCTTATTAATAAAACAAACCTGATGCCAGTTATTGGGGTGAACGCTGGAAGATCAGAGAAACAGAACAAGCCACAGCCACCTCGCCTCTCCAATTCCTCAGCTGATCTTGTTTCCTCAGACTGGAAATCTCTGAGTTCTCATCCAAATGGATCTCAGCTGAACTGCTGCTAAAAGCCTAAAAGCTTAACAAGGGCTCTAGTTCCTGGTCCTCATGCCTTATATACCTTTTACTTCCTGCTGTCACTTTCTGGGATTAAAGGTGTGTGTCACCATGCCTGGCTGTTTCCAGTGTGACTTTGAACTCACAGAGATCTGAATGGATCTCTACCTCCAGAAGGCTAGGATTAAAGGTGTGTGTGCCACCATTTTCTGGCCTCTATGTCTATCTAGCGACTGTTCTGTTCTCTGACCCCAGATAAGTTTATCAGGGTGCACAATATATTGGGGAACACAATATCACCACAGATATCCTTTTTCTGACTTCTGTCAGCTCCTGATTACATGTGGTACACATACACACATCCAGGCATACACTCATACATATAAAATAAAATAAATACTTTAAATGCTAGTTAATAGACCACTAAAAAGGCAGCTTTTATATATCATCAACTTCTGTACCCAACATAAGAACATATAAGAAGTTATATGTCTTGATTCTATTATTTTTAGACATTTTTCAGAGACATGAATGCCTGGAAAACTTTCCCTTCAAAAACAAAATCTTTATGTTCCTTAAATGGAATTCTGATCCAATTGAAAAGAAATAAACCACTAACATCTCATAACATCAAAGAATCAGTAGTAATTTTACTGAGTGAAAGATGCCAGACAAAAGGCACAGAGAGTGTATAATTCCATCTATATAAAATGCTATTTTGGCAAACACATGAGACAGGAAAGTGCATGCAAGGGATTACAAAGGAATGCTAGAAAGCCTTCTGAATGATTTCATATCTAAACCAGTGTTTTGTCTATCAATGATTCCTAAATAATGCTGTTGAATTAAAAATCAAACAAGCTTTTATTAGTTCATTACATTGCCTAAGTGACAAATAGTAATTTAATCTTTATTTTTTATTGTGTTTTGGCATTACCATTGAATCCAGAGCCTTGTACATGTTAATCAGAACTCTTCCACTGCGCTAGAGACTCCTGTCCCCACATAGTAATAAATATAATAGTTAATTAAATCAAAGTGCATAAATTAAAAGTGTTTTAAATATATTCTTTTATTTAATTTGAATTTCATTACACAATATTCAAAATACATGTGAAGGTATTTGTTAAAATCTTTGCATATAAAATATGAAAATTCTATAAGACCTTCAAAGCACAGACTTTGCCAATGTATTGATGTGTTCATATTTGTCTTTGACAACTAAGGTACTTACTTATATAGAGTTTGAAATTCTGTTCTATTTTCCTAAAATTTGATATTACATAGTTTTTCCTTTAATATCAGCCCTCCAGGAGTAATGAAAACACTTAAAACTTCCTGCTGTAAGCATTCTTGATGTCCTCTGAAACATTTTTTCTCTTACATGAAAATAGGTAAAAACCACTGCAAAATTATGCTACAGATCATTTTTCAGATTTTAAAAATCTTAAGCGTGTGTTTATTCTAAAAATACACATGTTTGCAAGAAGGACAAACTAGATGCTCGGTAGTTTCCTGATAAATTTATTTCCTCATCTCAAGTGTATTCTTTGAGAACCAAAGCTCATTTTTAAGATTAAAAAATGGCTGTCATGGGAATATAAATTATATGAAAAAGGATCTCCTGCTGGCCCAGTCCTGAGCGTTGCAGTATTCTTCTCAAGCTTTACTCTGTGAAAATAGGACTGCCAATACATTTGCATGGTGACTTTCCCTGGCATATCTCTACTGAAAATTGTTTTCAACTTGTATTTTACTCCTGATCTATTTTGAAATAGCTTCTTTAATCAAGTTCTTGTTCCCTGTTATCCCAAGGAATTTTATTAAATTTGAATTCTCCTTAAATTCTTGGTTATTTATCTATATTGACTTTTACTTCTGTATTAAACTCTGTTTAACAATTCAAATCTCATGTATAAATTGATATTATCAAAGCAAGCCATTTTGCCAGTAGCATTTTCATGAATTTCCAAGAATTCTTCTTTGATATGCTGCATAGCAAGGAGATTAAGCACAAGAGAATGGTATTATGCAGAAGTGAGGATGTGGTCCCATCCCTTGGTGATGGGAAGTAGCAAGAGCACTTTGCAAGAAAACTCTATACTGTTTCTCTGAAAGCTAACCTATTCTCACTATATAACCGATCATTTGGTTATTAACCCAAATGACCAATAAACTTTTGCCCACATAGACACCTGACACAATATTTAACTTGTATTTGTTTGTTAGGTGTGTGTGTGTGTGTACGCGAGTGTGCACACAGAGACGTGCACAAGTGCACAAGTGCTACAGCTTTTATGGAGGCCAAAGGACAAATTCCAGAGCCTCTTTTTCCCCTACCACTATGTGCATGCATCCCAGTGGTTGAGCTCAGGTTGTTAGGCTTGGTGGCAAATGTCTTTACCCACTAAACCATTACCTGGCCCTATACATGAATCTTTATGCAGTTATATTCATTATGCACTCATGTGGAGCGTTGCAAACCCTGACTTCCCCTTTTCTTCAACCCCGGAATTCTGTACTGAGTGACCTGTAGTTCATTAACACAATGTCAGTGAAGAGTCATCATTAAGTTTCAGTCAATGTGTGTGCCAGGATCGGAACAGTGAATAAGAGAAGACATGTGCTGACTAGTATTGGTGAAATTATTAAGGCCACTCCACGTAGTTAAAAGGAGCTTTATTTAATGGCATAACTTACAAATTAAGGGATAGGTAGGTCGCGGGGTCTGGGGAAGGTGTATCTCAGTGCAGCGGCGTCCTCTGGAGCTCTGCTTGGCCCACCTCCACCATCCAGGGTCCCGGAACAGAGAGAAAGTGCTGGCCCATCTAGATCTCCAGTCTCCAGGCATCTCCCTTGGCCCCGCCTTATAGGCGTGACAGTTGCCGAAGTCTCAATGGGGGTTGGAACTTCCAGATCAAGGCTGGAATGGCTACCCACTACAGACTAGTCATTATATCAACTTGACACAAGCTAGGATCATCTTGGGGGAAGATATTGTAATCAAGAAAATCTCTCCATTGGAAGCTTGTAAGAAAATCTCTGAATGGTGCCCAACAGGTTGGCAAGAGTTTCCACCTAAAACCTGAGAAAGAAGATTCTAAAACGGAGCTAAAAACAGCTTCCTAGTTGTCTCTCTCAAGTTAGCGGCAGCCAGCAGGTTGAGCTACTCTATAGTGGGTTTGTGGCGCTATGTAACACAAAGGTGTCTCCAAGCTGCGTACTATGCTTTGTGCTGGATATAGTTTTTGCTAGTTAAAACAAGAGAGAGAGAGAGAGAAAGAAAGAGAGAGAGAGAGAGAGAGAGAGAGAGAGAGAGAGAGAGAGAGAGAGAGAGAGAGAGAGAGGTTTCTGGGCTACATGCTGCTTTGATAGAACTGCTTCTGATCGTGATGGTACACATGGCTCCAGACCCAGAGCTGGTGGTAAACTGTACCACTGCCATTGGGAAGCTGACCGGGGCGGAGCCATCAGCCACAGCTGCCTTTTCAGTCTTAGAAATGCTGCAGTTTAAAGCAATAGATTCACAAAAAGACAAATTCAGATGGAACGAGACTTTAAATGCTTTACAATGTGTGTAAAAATGTATGCAGGCTTGTAAGAGACAGAAAAAAGGAATATATACAGTTATATAAAAAATAGATAGTTTTTAAAAAATAAAGTCTTTAAAGAGACAGTAAAAGTAGTATAAAATATAAGCCACATAAAGAAGGATATCTCACAGAGAATCTGGATTATGCTGTCTTTGGGATTTTTAACTGCAGAGAGACATTTGATTGTAAAGGCTGCTGAGTTAAACCAATATGTATATTTTAAAGGTACCTTGACTTCAAAATTTGGATGTAAGGTTATGTTACTTTGGAAAGGAGGCTCTGCTTTTGTTTCCACAAAAAGCCAGAGGCTATGGATTTGTTACAGATTAAGATACATCAGGTTTGACCAGCCAAGACCCACTAAAAAGTCTCTGATGACACCATGGCCCAGATGACCCAACATCCAGAACAATTTCAAGGCAACTGACTCAGAGGATACACCCTCATGGACTACTCCATAATCCTAAAATTTTCTTTGTGTCCCCATAAGATACAGCTCCCCCCTCGAGCAGGAAGTAGTAAGAGAATCTACACCCAGATTCCCAAGTATACCAAGCTGGCTTTAAAGATGGAATTGGCTCACTCCTTCTCTAAACCCAAACATATTGCTTAAAAAAAAAAAAAAAGGTTAAGAGATTCTTTTGTCCCATATCAGAAGAGCCCTCTGGTGTGGGACAGAGAAAAACCAATTTTTATTTAAAACAGTTTGATTATAAATGTGATCTCTTTCTAAAGAAGAAAAGGGGATATGATATAGATATGATAGGATGAACCTACTTTTAAAGAGCAACAACTTGTTTGAAATGTTTTACATTGGTATAGATTTTAGTTTATTGATACAAGTTTAAACTTAATTTTGTTATACTGTATATATATATATATATTTTTTTTCTCGTTTGGGAGTATTATGTTTATGTAACTCATTTAGATTGTAATGGATAATTAAGAAATACAGATTAATAATTAGTCTTCTATGATAATCATGCTTCTAGCCATGTTAGTTAAGTTTTCTAGGTATACATAGATATATTTCAGATAGATAGATATTCTTCAAATACTTCAAAGACATACAGAATATGGCATTTAAAATGTTTTAAAAATTTAGACTTTCTGGACAATGAGACATGTCTGCTCCTGGCAGCACTGATTTACTTCAGAGAGGAGGATGGGCATCAAAGACACTCCATATGGAGTTTATCTTCACCTTGGCAAAAATAGCCATTTGGGCAAGAAACTGTTCTTGCCTGGACTGCTTGATCAACTGGACATACAGGACCCATAGGAAGGTGACTACTGAACTTTGCTTGGAGAAATGGTCCTTCAGGTTCCTGCTTCACAGAGGAAAGTGCCAGACATTCTACAGGACAGAGAAAAATGACTGAGAGACTTTAGGCCTGTGAGCTGAAGACAGATGCCCCAACTTTACAAAGGAACATTAGGTGACTGTCCAGTTGCCAGCTGTCTCTGTCTACCCTGCTAGACTCCTGAAAGTTGCTTGCATCCTTCTCCCATTTCTCAGGTAATAGTATATCCTTCTGGGGTCTTTGATGTAGTTGAAGACTGGAGTTATAATTTCCTCAGTTATAATAAAAGATAAGTTACATATAAAACCTTAGACTCACAAATATAAGATAGATAGGATATCTTCTTTAATATTGTAACTGTAATTCTTGCTAATTGTTTTGTTATATGTAGTTTTACTATGTTAAAGTTAAAACCTTCCTTTTTGAAAAAAAAAGAAAAAGGGGAAGTGCTGTGGATGATTGATTGACAAATAAAACATTGTTTGGCCAGTAACCAGGCAGGAAGTATAGGCGGGACTAGCAGAGAGGAGAATTGGGAGAACAGGAAGGGGAGAGAAAAAAGAGACACTGCCAGCCGCCGCCATGAAAAGCGAGATGTAAGGTACCAGTAAGCCACTAGCCACGTGGCAACTTATAGATTAATAGAAATGGGTTAATTTAAGATATAAGAACAGTTAACAAGAGGCCTGCCATGGCCATACAGTTTATAAGCAATACAAGTCTCTGTGTGTTTACTTGGTTGTGTCTGAGAGGCTGTGAGACTGGCGGGTGAGAGAGATTTGTCCTGGTCATGGGCCAGGCAGGAAAACTCTAGCTACAGAAGTCTGTAGGGCATTTTTTTTATGATTAATGTAGGATCAATCATCTCCATAGATACTTGTCTGGGGGCTATAAAAAAGCTGGCTGAGTTAGCCATGGGGAGCAATCCAGTGAACAGTGGTCCTCTATGTCCTCTACTCAGTTTCTGCCTCCAGGTTCCTGTCTTTAGTTCCTGCCCTGATTTCCTTTGATGACAGACCATGACCTGATATTTGTAAACTGGAATAAACCCTTTTCTCTCCAAGTTGCCTTTGGGTAAGGTGTTTTTTATCACAACAATAGTAACTAAGACAGAAAATTGGTACCAGGCCATGGGATATTGCTGTGACAGACCACATGTTTCTGAAAGGATTGTGATGGCATTTGAATTTTGGGCTAGAAAATTTTGGGCTGACTGCTCATAAGTCAATGGACAATTCTGTTGGAGCTTGGAAGATAAGAGTATTGAGAGAAATGCAGACAATGGTGACCTAGTTTATGAGGTTTCATAGAGAAGTTTGAGAATTCCTCAAAGACTCTATCAGAGATATTTATGAAGTATTTTGAATTAAGAACCACTACAGTGAAAACTTTGCTTTGCTGGGATAATTGATGCTGATCAGCTAGGACTAGAGAATCAGCTGTGATTAATAATTTGCCAGCATGCTGGGTGGTGGTGGTGCATGCCTTAAATCTTAGTGCTCGGGAGGCAGAGCCAGGCAGATCTCTGTGAGTTCGAGGCCAGCCTGGTCTACAGAGCGAGATCTAGGACAGGCACCAAAACTACACAGAGAAACCCTGTCTCAAAAAATAAAACAAAACAAAACAACAACAACAACAAAAAGAAGAACTGGCCAGTATCATTTAGGCAAACTCTTCTGGAAAGTGTTTCCACAGAAGCTGTGGTCCAGAAGGGACAGGTTACTTCTCATACTGGCTCCCAGCCTTGATGGATTTGTAAGAATCATCCAAGTGGTACTGGTTCTGAAGGTATGAAGGAGTCATGGAGAGAATTGAGAAGCTGAGGCTTGATGCTATGAGGCAGGGTCAGAATCCCTGAAGAGAGCCTCCAGAGAGACTGTTGTTTAAGTTGCAACCCAGTTAGAGACCCCAACATTTGGGAGATGCCAGTACCATGAGATAACCACCAAGAACAGCAGCATCCCTGTGGTAGAGCTGTCCTGAGCCTAGGAAACAAGCTGAATGTGTTGCAGAGGGTATGGCTGGAGAAGGAACCCAAGACTTGTGGAAGAGCCAAGAAATCATGAGTGAATCCCAGATATTGGACACTGAGTTATTCATTGTTGGAACTTGGTATTGCTTTGTTCAGATTGTGACTGTGACCTGGTTCTTCCTTCTCTGAGTAAGAAAGTATTTAACTTATTTTTTTTTTAGAAAAGCCTGCAGTTGAGTGACTTTAAACTTTTAGAGAGACTTTAGACTTTTACAAGACTTCGGAGTTTTATGGAGATTATAGATATTTTAAAATGTTACAATTTTTAAGCACTGTGGGATTTTAAATGTTGAGATGTTTTAGATTATCATATTAATATTATATCTTGGGAACAACAAGAAAGCAGAGGTTATTGATTAATCAATGATGTGTTTGTGTGTCAAGTTGACAAGGGGTCAATAGTGCTGGCTAGTTTTTATGTCAACTTGACACAAGCTTGGGTCATTTGGGAAGAAGAAATATTAATCAAGAAAAACCTCTCTTGGTAGGTAGAGCTGTAGGTGATGCTGTAGAACATTTTCTTGATTCATAATTGATGTACCCACTCACTATAGGCAGTGCTGCCCCTGAGCTGGTGGTCTTGGATGGTATAAGAAAACAGGCTGAGTGAGCCATAAAGAGGAAGCCAGTAAGCAGTCTTCCTCTATGGCCTCTGTGTAGCTAGAGTTTCCCTGCCTGGCTCACAGTCAGGACAAATCTCTCTCACCTGCCAGTCCCACAGCCACTCAGACCCAACCAAGTAAACACAGAGACTTATATTGGTTACAAACTGTATGGCCGTGGCAGGCTTCTTGCTAACTGTTCTTACAGCTTAAATTAATCCATTTCTATAAATCTATACCTTTCCATGTGGCTCGTGGCTTACCGGCATCTTCACATGCTGTTTGTCATCGTGGCGGCTGGCAGTGTCTCTCTGACTCAGCCTTCTACTTCCCAGCTTTATTCTCCTCCTTGTCCCGCCTATACTTCCTGCCTAGCCAATGGCCAATCAGTGTTTTATTTATTGACTACTCAGCAACACATTTGCCATACAGATCATCCCACAGCACTTCCCCCCCTTTTTTCTTTCAAAAAGGAAGGTTTTAACCTTAACAAAGTAAAATTACATATAATTTGGGAATTTGGGCATAGCTTCTCTTACTACTTCCTGTTGGAGGGGGGCTCTGTATCTTATGGGGACACAAAGAAAATTTTAGGATTATGGAACAGTCCATGAGGGTATATCATCTGAGCCAGTCGCCTTGAAACCATTCTGGATGTTGGATCATCTGGGCCATGGTGTCATCAGAGACATTTCAGGGGGTCTTGGCTGGTCAAACCTGATGTATCTTAATCTGGAACAAATCCATAGCCTCTGGCTTTCTGTGGGAACAAGAGCAGAGACTCTTTTCCAAAGCAACATATTATTATATCCAAATTTTGAAGTCAAGGTATCTTTAAAATATACATATTGGTTTAACTCAACAGCTTTTACAATCAAATGTTTTTCTGCAGTTAAAAATCCCAAAGACAACACAATCCAGATTCTCTGTGTAATATTCATCTTCATGTGGCTTATTTTTTTACATTAATTTTACTGTCTCTTTAAAGACTTATTTTTTAAAACTATGTATTTGTTTATATAACTGTATATATCACCTTTTTTGTCTCTTTCAAGCCTACGTATATTTTACACACATTGTAAACTATTACATCTGAATCTGTCTTATTGTGAATCTATTGTTTTAAGCTACAGCAGCTGTGGCTGCTGGCTCCGCCCACCTCAGCTTCCCAGCATGGCGGTGGTATTCTAACAGCTCTGAGAGCTATCGTGGGTCTATGCTTTTATCCAAGCAGCGTGTAGCCCAAAAACTTCTTTTTTTGTTTTGTACTAGCAAAGGCTAAATCCACCACACAGCTTAATGTGCCACTTGCAGAGGCCTCATTCCCGCCATACAGCAGGTCAAGCGCACACGCTAGGAACCCACCAGTAGCTCAAACCGGCAGCTGCCGCTCATTTGAGAGAGACAGTTAGGAACTGTTTTTAGCTCTGTTTTAGAATCTTTTTTTCTCAGTTTTTAGGTGGAAACTCTTGCCACCACGTTGGACGCCATTTGTAGCTAGAGTTTCCCTGCCTGGCTCA
This sequence comes from Peromyscus californicus insignis, assembly GCF_007827085.1. Lineage (NCBI taxonomy): Eukaryota > Metazoa > Chordata > Mammalia > Rodentia > Cricetidae > Peromyscus > Peromyscus californicus. The sequence goes on from NW_026294595.1 coordinate 60,029,255, forward strand.
CAGTCAGGACAAATCTCTCTCACCTGCCAGTCCCACAGCCACTCAGACCCAACCAAGTAAATATAGAGACTTATATTGGTTACAAACTGTATGGCTGTGGCAGGCTTCTTGCTAACTGTTCATACAGCTTAAATTAATCCATTTCTATAAATCTATACCTTGCCATGTGGCTCGTGGCTTACCGGCATCTTCACATGCTGTTTGTCATCGTGGCAGCTGGAAGTGTCTCTCTGACTCAGCCTTCCACTTCCCAGCTTTATTCTCCTCCTTGTCCCGCCTACACTTCCTGCCTAGCCAATGGCCAATCAGTGTTTTATTTATTGACTAATCAGCAACACATTTGCCATACAGACCATCCCACAGCACCTCTGCAACAGTTCTTTTTCCAGTTTTATGCCCTGACTTCCCTCAGTGATGGACTGTTCTATGGAAGTGTAAGATAAAATAAATCCTTTTCTTCCAAGGTTGCTTTTTGGTCATCATGCTTTATCACAGCAATAGAAACCCTAACTGAGACAACATGCTTTCATACATGGGGTAAAACAAATTACATTCAAGGTTTGGTCCTTTGTGAGCAAATGGTGGAAGAGAACAGGTTTACAGTGTGACATGTGACCCTGCTGTTCCTATACTGACATATGTTCCCATGGAGTAACAGTAGTAACACTAAGTCTTAAAAAACGCAGAAACTCAGGCACTGGCGTAAGTCCGTGACTCTGCATATAAGCTTTTGGAAGATTTCCAGGTTACTTAGGAGTGTGTTGAAACTGGCTGTGCACTGCCTTAAAACAACTGTAATTCTCAAGAAGAGGCTAAAGAAAAATATTTATTAGAATCAAAATAACTTCTGGCAGTTCCTGATTTATTTTTTCAAATAGCAAAACTCACTTCTTGGTATGTCATTTTTACTCTACCAGCAAGCTAATCTGAGGAGGTAGGTGTGCAATGAAATGCTCAGACCCAATGAACATCAATCTAATGAGACCACTGAGATCTTTTTCTACTTCATTGCATATTATGTACCAAAAATTTTTTATTTTCAGCCAGAACCACATTAATTCATTTAAAACTCAGTCTCAAAATCAGTTTTGTCTGACTTACAGATTATACTTTGCTAGGAAGCTTTTCAATACCTTTACCTTCATCTGGCATTGGTAAAACCCCAAAGTTATTTGGTGCAGATATTCATTGCTTCTATACAGTCCTCATCATGTAGACTAGAGGTGCCCTGCTTAATAGAAAACAGTGCTTAACAATGTGCTGAGACTTAGGCTCACCAAATGCATGTTTAAGAAGATAATTAAAAGGCCATTTAATTAATCTCATGTCCTATATTTCATAATGCTAAAATTACAAATATTCATACATGAGTAGAGAATAATTCATTGTGTTTTCAAATGTATATTAGCGAATAGACATCTTTGAGCAAATATCAAACTAGGAAAAGGATCAGGAAATTATTTTGAAACTCAAGATGACATTCTTGGGCAATGCTTATTGCATAGTATGGAGGCAAATTAAATGCAGTGGATTCTGAGACAGAAATGTATCTTTGTTTTGGTGGTCGTGGTGGTTTTGTTTTTGTTTTTGTTTTTAATCACCTACCACTTTTAAATTTAATTTATGAGTGTTGTTAAAATAGTTTATTTCCCAAATAATATATATTTATTGATGCTGATTAAACCAAGAATAACAACCATATTTATTGATGCTGATTAAACCAAGAATAACAACCACAAAGTCCCTAGAAATGATCCCCAGCACTGTTTCTGTCCTGTTTTCCAGCTAAATAAATGACAATGTAGGATTCTCAGGCAAGAACACAACAACATTGTCAGGAATAAAATTGCTCTTAAAACTGAAGCTAAAAGGCCTTTAGCAAAAAAATTGGGGTCAGGCCCTTTAGCATGTAGCAGATAAATCCAGAATCAGTTTAATATGTTCTGTGCTTGGAGAATAAAAAATAATTGATATCTGATCAATGTCGGTGTTGAGAGCACAAAGGTTTTCAGGCATTCACAGCAGGAAATCAATAGAAAATAAAGTTTCTGACTTATCAAGCATAACAAATGGCAACAAACACAATGAAATCCACGTGGTCATGGCTGGAGTTTTGGCAGAACATGAAGTTTATTATCAAAGAATCATGTGACACATTTAATGTCACTGGTAATTCCATTTCTCCTTGGGTAATGGCTCTGTGTGGGTACAGCACAGTTGAGTGACTCATTTAAATCTAAACAAGTGATTTTCTGTGTCATAACAGGACTTTCTTTTCACAGTTTAATTTTTGGAATTGCCCTATTCTATGTACTGCACAAAAATTAAGTAAATGGACAACATGATGAAAAACAATCAAAGGATACACTGCAAGTGAATTTCTACATGATGAATGATGACCATGGCATTCTACACTCTTCTGGTTAGTAGAAAAGGACTAGAGAATTTTAAGGTATATTTTTTTTGCCAGGTATGGTAGCACAAACCTGTAATTCCCAGCACCTAGGGAGCTGAGTAAGAAAGATGGAGTTTCAGGCTTATTTGGGCAGAATAGTGAGATGCTGTCAAGATAGATAGATAGATAGATAGATAGATAGATAGATAGATAGATAGATAGATAGATAGATAGCTAGATAGATAGATAGATAGATGTATGTCTCTATACATTATTGAATATCTTTTATTCTTTTATAAGGGAACTACTACTACTACTACTCAGGAGGGTTTTATCACCACATCTAAATCAATTCCCTAAATAACCCCAACCCCTTTCAAATACCACTACATGAAAGGTTAGGATTTCAATACATGAAGGGGCACAAGAGCTAACATTGAGTCATGGTACAAACCTCCTCCATTGATATTGTGACCTTGTTATTCACAACTGTGTTATTGATATTTATGCAGGCAACCAATTGCATTCAATAATTAAGTCTTGACAACATCAGGAAAGACAAGAATGATTCCATTATCCAAGGCTCTAAAATTACAAATAGCATATTAGGTATATTTATAAAAATGAGAAGTCTTCAATTAAAATGCAAAGTCATTTTGATATGATGTTGAAGACTTTTTATTTTTATTTCAATAATTTGATTACAAATTAGTAAATAATAAGAAAATACACATAATTAACAATTATTTTAGTTGATTGGCAAGGAATCTAAGAAGAGTATATAAAAGGCTGAGATTAAAGTAAACTAATTTGCTAAGATTGAGAGGAGTTCTTTTTCTAAGTGAGATATTAATAAATTATTTTTAATTAGGAAAAAAAAGTATAGTGGTAGAGACAACTCCTGAGGGTCGCACTATGTCTAGAGCACTGTGGAAGACTATGGAGATTTTAACATAAGGGAAGTGTGGTTTTTAATCTCCAAAAGGTGAAATCAAATTGGAAAGAGTACTCTTTTCAGAGGAGAAAGAGAACATAAACTTGTATTTGAGGAAACATCCTCATTAATACAAATAATCATTAATACAAAGAAGAGAACGATTACTTCCAGCTGAAGAACGGAGACTTCAGGGAGATGAACTGAATGATGAAAGAATGAAGGAATTAACAAATGTTTTTGTCAAAACACAAGGAGACAGCTCCGCCTGACATCAAAGTACTGCAATAGAAGGAAAAGACACTTCGGTGCAGGATTCTCACTTATATGTGTTTTTTCTAACGTGGGCAAGGAAAAGGAAAAAAAAAAAAGAAAAGAAAAGTTTGGACATAAAGGAACTAAGGGTACAACTATTTTTCCTTTTAAGCTTTGGTGTTCAAAAGCAGCTCAATAAAATTCTTCCCCTCAGGAGATATGTTCACTTAAGTCCAATTGAAAGTTGGCACAGTTAATAGCTTAAAATTAATAAGAACATCCACAGCCTCAGAATACTGGGCATGGGAGCTGACTGAGAATCCACATGAAGGTCTGACCCAACTTCCACAGGCCTCACAAGGGTCTCACAGTGAATGGCCCCCTTCTGAAATTTATTGACATGTTCAGCCCTTGGATATGCATACACATTTTTACGTCAAAGATGAGAACTTTGGCTCTCTGTCCAACTTCTCAGGGCTTTTACTTTCCTTCAACTTCAAGTAAAAAGTGTTCGTTTGTTTGTTTTGATTTTCCAAGACAGAATTTCTCTGTGTAGCCCTGGCTGCCCTTGCACTTGCCTTATAGACCAGGCTGGCCTTGAGCTCAGAGATCTGCCTGCCTCTGCCTCCCGAGTGCTGGGATTAACAGTGTGCACTGCCACACCCAGCCCCAAGAAGTTCATTCTTTCTGGTAAATACCTTCGATCAAGAAGTTAGTGCTTTTTGGATGATTTTTCCATTGCTTTATACAGAAGACAGGATATCATTAAATAGCATTCATCATTTGTAGGATTTAGGATGTATACATACACACTCTTCAGGAACACAGGGACCAAACAATCACCCAGCCCCTGTGTTGTTAGCTCTTTTCTTTTCAAAAATAATGAAAATAGTGTAACGAAAATAAAATTTCTTAAACTAAAAATTTATAAATTAAATGTTTTTATCTTCTAAACTCTTTTGCCTGAGGATTATTTGATTCCATGCTATTCTTGAACCTCATCTCTCCCTAAACCTAACAAGAATCATAGACAATATCAAGTTCATTACTGTCCTTACAGAAAATCTAATTTGGAAGTTTGATCAAATATTATTTCTTTGAAAACTAGACTACCCAATCCACTAAATTAGGTTCTGCAACACTAGAAATACGTAGAGATGGTGATAAACCTCTACCCAATTTGGTGGTTTTAAGAAAATTACAACTTTTTAGGTCCTTTATATAAACAATATTTTCAGATATTATATTCAGAATTTGTTCCAGCTATATTCTATTATCACAATCCTGTTGTAGAGGATGCCAACCAAACCAAACCTGAAACATCCTAAAGGTCACGGCCATAGAAAGGCAGTTAGTTTTCATGTTTAAAACATAGTTTCAGAGAATAACCAGAGGACAAAAATCTATAAGGGACCAATATATACAGAAGTAATGCTATTTTTTTATTTAAAAATTTGAAAGCTTTTTATTTTGTCTTGTTTGAACAGCAGTACTCAATGTAGCATCTAGAAGTTTAATTAAATGAATTGATTGTGTAGAGTGCTAATTGGTAATACTCAATACATTGTAAACTCTTCAACACCTGTTAATTTTTCACCAGAATATTCCACAAGCATATTCAGGCAGTGAGGAGCACACACACACAAAAGGAACAAACACCTTAATACAGAAAATAGCCAGACCAAACACACAAGTTTATTTTTCACTTACCCATTGCTACATGGTCACACAGCTCAGGTTGAAAACATCTATAAAGTAAAACATCCCACAAGTATACCAAAAGTAAAGCATTTGCATGACATCAAAAGCACACATACTGATTACCAGAGGAAGTTTATGAAGTATAGTTTGATGAGGTAACTTGGTTACTATCCCAGGAATCTACATAAGGAAGGACCTTAGAGGAAGAATCTAAGGAATGAACAGCATGTCTACAGTAGACTCCAGGGAGGAATCTTTACAAAATGCAATGGTAAGAACACAGGTGTGTAGGAAAGAAAGATCTGCTGTGTAATCAGTAAAAACCCAGGATACTGGCCATGCACAAATTATAACAACAGTGATCATAGTAAATAAGCACAAAAATAACATTAGGAGATGTCAGTGTGTAAACAAAGAGATCATTTTTAAATAACAGTATATATTTGTTCATTCTCAGACAAAAATATTCATTATCTTCACTTTGTTATTTTATTCTTTGCAGCAAAATAAAAACAATAATTACCACAATCCAATTATACAGTAAGATAATTTTTAAAGCAGAATTCATTGTGCTTGAATGTGATTATATTTGACAAGATAAACAATAAAATTAAAAAACAAAGACAAATTACAAGAGTCAAGAAACAAAACCTGTGCAGATAATTTTTTAGCCTTGTTTACTTCTGCCATTTACAGAAATAATAAAAAGCAGGTAAATTTTTAATGAAAGAAAACAGAAGATAAATATAACACATACTAAGAAAACCTGAAAAATATAAATTTTCAATTTTAAAGCATTTCCTACTTTCTGCTGTAAAGGTGCACTGTAGATAAAAGAGAGAGTAGCTTTTTTGTTAGTCACAATACACAACCAAAAAAAAAAACCCAAACTAAATACATTTTTAGTTTTCTTTTTTTCTTTACATGACAGTTATTGGTATTTTGTTCTTTCTCTGACTTTTTGAAGCTTTTGTCATTTAAAATGAGGGAGTTCTATGACCACAGACAAAACGGATGTGAAAAATGCTAGATAAGCATGCATAAATTTATTTTATCCTCCAAGAAAACACCCATCCTGTCAATTATGAACTAAGCCTAAAGAAACACAAAGAGGAAAAAAAAATCACTGAACTTTATGAGATTTTTTTTTCACATCTTATTCCTGACTTGTTATAAGACAAAGTCAGCTCTACACTTATGAGAATTCCAAATGGCCCTCTTCTGTATCCTTGTTCACAAAGTTAAAATATTGCACTTTGCATCATGAACTTCTACTGAAGACAATATGGAAAGTTATATTCTCTGCTTAAACATATCCTCGCTATCCCCAAGTGATCTTTATCAAACTAGTCCCACTATACTGGCCTTCACAGCCTTAGGGTGAGAGTTATGAAAGGCTCCAGAACACCCTACGCTGCTTTTCCTGCTCAGCCCATCACTGGGCAGCTGTACCAAGTCATGCTTTCTTTAATGCGCATCTAGAAATTCCACAGAGACCTACATTTAAAGCTAGACCGTCCAGAACTGCCTATTCTACTGCCTTCCTCCAGATCCAGATCAAAGTCATGTTGTCTTGTTCTCTCTTGCTTCAAGGTCTGGATCACAAGTGTGCCCTCCATTTTTGGATTATAGTTCATTCCAGATGTAGTCAAGTTGACAACCAAGAGTAGCCATCACAGCATGGTTAACTGTGACACAGCTTGGTGGGGTGTACAGTGATTGCCACAGAATGAAATGAGGGAGACTTGAGTTTCTGAATGACACACGCCTTTAATCTAGACCTTGAGGTTGGAAGGCACACCTTTAATCTGGGCCACACTTTCTGCTGGAAGGACAATGGAAGAAAGAAGAGGGTGTGTTCCTTCTTTGCCTGCTTGCCCTCACCTTGTCAGGACATCCATTTCTTCACTGGCATTGGAGTCTACATCTTCGAGATTCCAACATATACAGAAGACCAGCTGAAACACCCAGCCTCATGGGACTGAGCAACTACTGGATTCTTGGACATTTTATTCACAGCTAGCCATTGTTGAACTGTAGTCTGTAAGTCATTCCAATAAATTCCCAGAGATGATAGACAGATAGATAGATAGATAGATAGACAGACAGACAGACAGACAGACAGACAGATAGATAGATAGATAGATAGATAGATAGATAGATAGATAGATAGATAGAGTATCAGATCCCCTGAAACTGGAGTTGTGAGGCATCATGTGGGTGCTGGAAATGGAACCCAGATCCTCTGAAAGAGCAGCCAGTGCTCTTAATCTGTGAGCCATCATTTCAGCCACAGAAACAAGTGTCTTGTAATTTCTTGCCTACCAAGTGCATGCCACATCCCCTTTGTCCATAAAAATAAAACTCAGTTTAAAAAAATTGATGTTTCTGGTAGTGTCCATGATATCTTAGTTTTGTAAAATAATGTCTTTTCCTTGATTTTCATTCTTCCTTCCTTCCTTGTGTCTCTGCTCTCAGTATGCATATTAACTTCTTTTCGTTATTATTGTTAGACTATCAAATGTATTTTTTTCTTTCTTCCTTTTTTTGAGTTTTGAAAATACATTTTTCCCTTTTTAAAAATTTTATTCTTCTCTCATACAATATATCTCAACTGCAGCCTCCCCTCCCTCCACTCCTTCCAGTCTCTCTCCCTTCCCCTCTCCCCCAGTCCACTGCTCCTCCATTTCCCATCAGAGAAGAATAGGCTTCCCAGCGATTTCAACCTAACACAGCATCACAAGGTGAAGTAAGACTAGGCAGATACCCTTGCATCAAGGCTGGAGGAGGCAACCCAGTGGAAGGAAAAGGATCCCAGGAGCGGAGGAAGAGGATCCCAGGAGCAGAGGAAAGCATCAGAGACACCTGAATGCACCTGATCTCGCCTGCATATGAACTTCTAACCTAACCCTTATTTCTTCTCTAAACATTTCTTACTCTCTTCTTCAACTTTGAGAAATACCACATCCTCCCTCCTTCACCCACCACTCATTCCTCAGCAAGCACTTTTCTTCTCTCAAAATAAGTCCAGTAAGTTCAACTCCCCTTTGTTGGAAAACTAAAGAGGACTTGAAATTTAGAAGGATTTTAGGACTAGAGAGTGTGTTTAATGTGTGTTGCAGTTTTCCATTTTGTAATTCTATTTCCAATGTTTTGTAAAAGTATATATTTTCAAATAATACTCATTAGAAAAATGCATTTATTTTTATCTCAGTATCTGTCATAAACTCCCTAAATGTATTTCCTGTGTCTGGAACAGTTGCTGTTAATTGTGCTCCATCCATCCCTAAGGATGGCTTCCTCTAAGGCCCCATTTCCAATCAGTAATTTTTCCATTTCAGCACTTCTTACAACTTCCCATTTCTTCCCATTTCTGTCCAGGCTCTTATCGCCTCTAAATCAAATTCCTTCAGTAGAATTATAATTGGTCTCTAGGTTTCAAATGCTTCTCCTTATTCTTGATCTTGCTCACTATTGACAGATTAATCTTCCTAAAAGTCCTACATCACACATTCAGTCATGTTATCTCTCTGGTCAAAACTCTTTAATAGGAGAAAAAATGGAAAGATGAAAATAGATTGCTTTCTTAGGGAACAGATTTGGGAGCAAAAAAGGTTTTATATTTATTTTTATATCTTACAATATTTCACAATGATTTAATAATTGTCATTTGTAATTATTATGACACAATTAATTACAACTAAAGTGACCTCTATAACTAGATTTCAACATTTTATGTACTACTTATTCCACTGTCCTATGAAACAAAATTTCTACTTTTTCTCTATTGTCTCTAATTTTATACTATTAAAATTATACTCCTTTATTATTTTAAACCTAAATTCCAGTCTTTTATAAGCTTCTTGATTATATGAACAACAACTAATTATATTTTGTACAAAATCTTGCTTCTTATCAGAACAAACAACTTTTCCCTCATCAGTGTTTTCCACTGAAATTTCTGATTTATTTTTTCCTCATGTTAAAGAAAAATATATTCTTAACAAGACCTTTTCCCTTTGCAGTAGAAATCACAATAACTTAAAAACACAAAATAAGTCTTGACTAGATATTTATGACTCCATTAGGCCAACAGTGAAATAGTCCACAGCTATTTTCTTGTGGGATAATTTTTGCTTTGCTTCAAAATTAAAAGCAAAAGCAGAGATGAGTGACCATTGGAGACGCTGCAGAAAAATCCCCACTGTTGCAATGGCTTAATCTAGTACTGAGAGCTTAATTTAAATGTGACCCATTCGTTAAGGATACTCACTAGTTGGGTATAAGCATCACTCTTTTCTGGTCAAGATAAATTGCTGGGTGCCACTCAGCATCTGGCTCTTCAACTTGACTTCAAGGTACAGGGAGTATGGGCAGCTCTGTAAATGTCCCTTCATTTGGTTTCACTTCTATGTGCAACCCTCAGAGGTAAACATTTGCTTGATTCCTATCATTGCACAACCTGAAAAAGAAAAATGCATGAGCAACACCATTAATGACTTTTTAATGAAGGAGTAAATCGCTGTGTCACAGAGTACATGAAATGAACCAGCTTAACCACAGACTAAGCAAAACAGAAATAAAAGTCTTGTAAACATATACGTAATTTGGACATCGTATTTCTTTTCCCTTCATCACAAATGACAGAATGAAACTGGCTCAGAGAAAACAAATGAATATATCCAGCTTCTTGAACAGATTAACTGATATTTTTACTACATGTTTGATCCAAGTTTCACTGCAGTAAGCGATTCAGGCAAAGATCTGATTACTCGATTTATCATTTGATGGTCTTTACAAAAGCTGAAAATTACACTCTCCCTAAATCTTATGTTAGTTGGCAATAAGCACAGAAATGCTGGCCAAGAGTTTACTTACATAATGCTGGTAAATTGCCAAAACATACACAATAGCTCTTTTGGCCTCCGCTGTGCACCACAGCTGATGACACAGGAGAGATGTATCAACGCAATCTCCACTTTAGCTTCCAGCTGCTGCTTCTGTGAGCTTCCCTGGTAAGCTACACAGGCACCACCAACAACAGCAGTCACACACTAACAGACGCCTGCCTATGCACAGGCATGTGCTCAACCTGAGGAAGATTTCAGCATGGTGGACAAGTAACTAGTAATCGAGAAAGTTACCATGAAAATATTTTAAAAGATAGAGGAAAGGGGGAATTACATAGGAAATCATTTTATTTTTAAAAACTAGGCACAATAAAAAATGGATATATAAAGCAAGGTAGAGAAAATTTCCCTTTTCCTCTTTCTTTCCATATTGACACTAGACTCAAGTACAAAAATTCTAAAAGAAAGATTCCTTTTGACTCCGTTTACTTTAACTCAATCTCTTAAACATATACATGAAACAGTATGTTTTTAAATTCTTGGTCTTTTGGTTCTAAATCAAGCGCTGCTGCCAGCCCCAGCTACCACTGCTCATTGTGGCACTTAACATCAATCACACATTGCTGATACTACTTACTTATATTGTCAGTTCCCAACTTCTGGCTTTATCCAAATAATTCTGTAACTAGCATGAATCCTGTGAGGGTTGGTGTTGTCAACTTGTTGGAATCTAGAATTATTTGGGATATGGGTCTCTGGGCATGTCAAGAAGGCTGGTGTCTTGATTGTATTAATTAATGTGGGAGGATCTTTCTTGACTATGCAATGTATTCACCCACTCCAAGCTCCTACTCCTCTGACTCCCTTGAACTGGGAGCCAGAACAAACCCTTTCTCCCTTAAGTTGCTTTTTCATTCCCATTACAGCAATAGTTAAAGAAACAAGACAACCCCCATCCATATGTCTTTATGTGAGTATTTATAAAGATTTGTTTACTAAAGAGTCTGGAATGGTGATTGGCTAACTTTTTCTTTCTTCTACATGCTGGTTCTCCTAATTGCTTCAGTTTATGCTATATTTCAAGACTTTTCTTAACAGTGTCATCTTCCACACCTCTCACGAAATTTTGAGGTCATTTTCTATCTAGAATGACAGAACTAGGCTTTAAGAAATTTTTATTTACTAATAGGATGACACATTCTTCTGGCAATGGGAGGCTTTAAGAAAACACAACACTTCTGGAAACAACTCTACAGAAGGAGGCTGCATCTTACTCTTCATTCAGAAGGTTGATGTGCTACCAACATCTTGAAAAGTTTTCACATTAGCAGGTAGAATGACTCTTTGATATAATCATTTCATCATCATTTGGTTTCTATTGAAATCTGCTTACAAGATTGTAAACTGTTTTTATGCAAAATCATTTTATTGTCATATCCTCAAAACCTAATCATTACCCAAAACATATCACATTTGTTAAACAAATCAAGTAAAATCAGTAACTTTGATCGCTTGTGTCAAAGCAAATGATACTCTAATACAAATTCAGTGCCTTGGCATGCTGAGTGCTTTGAGCTGAGGGTCATTAGAGGAACTTCAAATGACTTCCATATGGCCTGATTTTTCTTCTCTTATGCCTATCTTTCTCTTCCCAGAACAATTCATAGACATTAGGTGTAGTAGGACAGGCCCATAGGGTTGAGGAAATTGGCTCAGACCAGTTGCCAAGGCATGCACATAACATGCTCCTTAAGAGCCAACCTGGAGGCTGCCTGAGGGCCTAGCAACAGGAGCTGTCAGAGTTCCTGATCATGCCCAGCCAGTGAGAGACAACCACACAGACTGGGTGCTGGGAGGAAGGTATATAAGGTCTTCCCTGTTATTGAATAAATGAGTTCCTCATTTGCCTTCAACAGACTCCCAGTGTCTGTGTTGTTGATGCCACACCTTCTCACCCCCACCCCCAAGGGAGCCATTAGGATCCAAGCTACAAAAGGATTCTTCTTCTTCAGTATGCATTATGACACCAATGAGTGTGCCAGAGTGGATGGGTAAAAGCCTATGAGACCTCAACTCTACACAAAGAACTATAGGCAACTGAGGAAACCTGGGGGCAGAAGAGGTGATCTTTCCCAAGGACGAACACATACCTGCTAGTCCAGTGCCAAATGATACATACAAGTACTAATGCCAAACATTTATACAAGTAACATTATACAGACTGAACAAGTAATACTTAGGAATATGCATGTGTTCAACTATATATATATATATATATATATATATATATATATATATATATGTGTGTGTGTGTGTGTGTGTGTGTGTGTGTGTGTGTGTGTATATGTATGTGTGTGTGTATATATATGTATATATATATATATGCATGTGTGTGTGTGTAGCTGAATGTAATAACAACTAGTGAAAAGGGAGGCTATGAATTTGGAGGAGAGCTGGGAAGGATATGTACGAGTGTTTTGGGGGAGGAAAGGGACAGGATAAATGCTGTAATTTTACTTTAATCCAAAAAGAAAATAAAGCAGCTTTTACTTTCTATCCTCCCTTGCCACTTTCTGAGTATGATCTGGCCATAAAAATTTTCTCAAATCTACTTTGTCAAAGAGTCCTATTGCAGAAACCTCTTCCCTCATATTCAAGAAGAAGGAAGACTCTACACAAGGACCTCAAGAAGAATATGAACAAAGAGCCTAGATATTTTTCCCTCTCAGTCTCTTGTTGTTAAGTCATGCTCTCTGTCTGATCACATTTCTAAAATGGCATTCATTGTTCATCAAAGATAAACAGAACAATGGATATCTCTTTCCTGGGTCTTCTAGTCTTTGCTACTGAATGTTCCAATGTCACATAAAACATGGATGAAATGCATTATTCATGCCTTTCTTTTAGGCATGACCCATGTGATGCAGAAACAAGGCCTCGTGACTTGCTGGCCCCACCGCCATCCTACATCCTTACACAAACCAATATCAATGTTACCTGCATCCAAATCTATATAAATCCCAGGAATAGTTTATCCCAGATACTCTTTAATCTTTCCAGTGTTCACATAATCAGAAATGGATCACAAGAGCCCTCAGATTCTATTACTTGCACTCAGAAATTATTGCCAGTATTTTGTTTTGCTCTGTAATTCCTAAACTCTAACATGTTATGATGGTAGGTTCCCCGTTTTATTAGAATTTTGGCTCTCATGAGCAAAAAAAGGATAACAAATCAGATTTAAATCTGTTATCTGAAAAGTATATGTAGAATCTATTGTTGTATTTATAACAGTTTACTTCAAAAGACAATTGCCTGATTTTAAACCAATAAAAAACTTCATGCATTAATAAGTAGATGAAATATGTCAACAGTGTTAGTCTTATTGATATTTAGTTCTGCAACTCTAGTTGCTCAATGTATGTGTACATAGTCTCTGAAATTTCAGGATTACAAATTTCCAGATGCTAGAATTACCTCAAGATTAAGCTCTGAACCTAGTTAATTAAAGTCATCGTGACCTAATTGCCTTGCCTTCTCTTCCCTTCCAACTCTGTAAGGCTGCTCTCTATTCCAGCAGGATGCTCCTACTCAAATACAGAGAAAAATGCTTTTTAAATTTCAACTGTCAATATAGAAAGTGAGCTATGATTAAGGTCCACGCCAGATGTACATCTACAGTGCTTTTAAGTACCTTTAACAACCCCATTTCAAACCCTAATCGCTTTGGATCTGTACTGCATCAAAAATCTTCTGTCTAAAGCTGACCCTTGTCTCCTTTTTCTCTTACTCCAATTGATCAAATTCGGTTCAGTCCAGCTGAAACATATCAATTATTAAGAGCTGATGGGTGCACACTCGCCAGACTGCTTCTTCCTGGATACAGTGCTGCTTCTATGGTGACCCTACCCAAACACTCTATGGTGTGCCCATCTCAGGATACTCATTTCTAGTGAAAACAAGAGAGAAATACCTCATATTCTAGCTGCAGATTTCTTATGTGAATAACTATATTGAACTTATTTAATTCATATTTTCTTTAAAAGAAATCTTCTGGTTGGCAGCTGATAGTCATAAATTGCAAGTACAAACTCATCATCTCTTTTATGATTTATCCATCAACTGTCCTTACTCATCATTTTGCATTTTATAAAATTCTGTGTATGCTTCCTCGACATGTATGAGGCTGATTAGAGATGAATTAAACGTTGCTAATCCAAGATTTGGACTGGCTGCTGTCCGCTGCTGTTTAGTGACTTAATTATGTTAGACAAACTAAATTGTTTCAAATGAACCTTCACAAAGGTCCTTAATAAAATAAAGCAGTGATTTTATTTTGTGTTATCTGCTTTCTGCCAGAAAGCTCTCTTGGGGTTTCTGCAGTTTGCCTTTCTCTCCTATTAGCTAGCAAGCACAATCTACTGAGCCTGTGAACCTTGCAGGAGCTTACGCTGAAAATATTTCTTTCTTTGACAGGCACTGTGGTAAGATTTGGAGCTGCTGTGTAAGCAGCAAGATTTAGTGGTTTTCTCTTAAGGGAGCTGGTTACAGAAGTGACTTAGAATGCCGCAGGAAAGAAAGAAGAACTTTCATATTGATAGTGTGTGGAGGGGATAACTTTATATACAATCCTTAGTTGAGTGGATATTTGAAATAGAGAGGCAGTTTTCACAGTAGAATTTAAAATGTCAGCAAATTCATAGAGGGCTTGCCTTCGACAGCAGGCAGTAAAAGGTATTAAATTTTAAAATAAGAGGTTCCATTATTTCTTCAGTTTGCTCTGTGCATGCCAGAAGTTCAGCAGGAGGGGAAAAGCTCGGTCTGTTATCTCTAAGATGGCCCATATTAGCCATGATTTCCTCAGAATGAGGACCACTACCCTGCACTTGTGATGAAAGGCTGATGTGCACAAAATAGTTCTCATGCCCACAGCAGTGAGACAAGAAGGTCAAATCAGTAAAAAAAATATAATAGGATAATTCAGTTACTACACTTCTGAGCAAGGTATGTACTGTGTAGCAGCTAGAGTGGGGACCTTTGTGGAAAGGGGTCAGACAAAAGGGGTTCTCTGTGGGAAGAACTCTATGGGACATGAGAAGCTTTCCTGACTTCTTGTTGCTATTCTTAGAGGTCCCTGGGCACCAAGCCTGAGCTCAGCAAAACTGGTCTATTGTACAGAATGATTTCTTTCTCCTCCTGTGCACATTCCCACAAGAAAACATCAGCACACCAACAATACAGAACCCTTGTCTTTCAAAACTGTTCTATCTCCAAAACTCGTCTTGCTTATCAAATACCAAACCTCAGTGGGACTTCTTGGTGTTTTAGTTCTTTTGTTTTGCTAGAGCACGATGAAGCTGACACATCCAAAATAGAGGAGGAAAAGGCAGCATTTCAATTACTCTTATTAGAATGCTTTGTCTTCGCAATACGCACCTTACCTTCTAACTGGTGTGTATCTATCAAAAATATACCTCTAGATCTGTCTTCACATATTTCAGATGGACACTATCAGAAAGCATAAAAAACACACTTTAAATGTAAAACATTAAAAAATTTGAATTGGGGTTGACAGGGAGGAGCGTCAGGCAAAGACGCTTGCTGCATGAGCCTGGTGATCTTAAATAATCCCCAGAACCAAGTGAAGGGCGAAGGAAAGAATGGTGCCCACAAAGTTAGCCTGTGCCTGCCACACAGATGCCATGCCACACACTAACACACAAACATTACACACACACACACACACACACACACAAAATGTCACACACACACACACATCCCATCACATACACACAAACATCACATACACACACATCACATGCACACACACACACACACACACACTCACACACACACACACACACACACACACAAGTCACGTACACACATTTTAATCATCTAAATAAGCAATTTTATTATATTCTTCATTAGAGAAAAAGAAAATACAATGTAAATATCCTTTATTCCACACACAAGTAAAGTAGAACACAATGAGAAAATAAACAGCTTCCTTCCAGCAAGCTTGGGGAAATATTAACAAAGAACTCCCAGAAATTTAAACCTTAATAGCACTCAGAAGAGGTCTAGGAGGAATTCATAATTAGGCCCTTGGGGAAACATAAGAAAGAAATATAAAGCTGAAGAGGTATAAAGAAAAGTCTGTTGAAAAAATTACTCTGGAAAATAAGGGACCTAGTTTCATTTTTAAAAGATGAACTCTCCAAAAACCATACCTGATGCAGAATCTTTGAATGCCCAACATAAGATTCAACAGACTTAGCAGGAAAACAAATAACAACAACAACAAAAAGAACTCCCACAGCCACCTCAATACCAGGACTAACGGCCGGCTTCCAGCAGTCATCCAGAAGATTGTGCACCAAGGTGTATTAAAATACGCTAGGAATC
This sequence comes from Peromyscus californicus insignis, assembly GCF_007827085.1. Lineage (NCBI taxonomy): Eukaryota > Metazoa > Chordata > Mammalia > Rodentia > Cricetidae > Peromyscus > Peromyscus californicus. The sequence continues at coordinate 60,045,798 of NW_026294595.1, forward strand.
AATCAGAGTCCTCAGACGTTGAGCAAATCATCAACATTAGGAATATACATCTTTGGTTTTCTAGATTTTCTGGGCAGATAAATACAAAAACTCTGTAAGTCATAAAATGGCCATCAAGCACTTTGGGAACTTGTCTTCTGCCTTCTTTGTAATTATTTTCATTCTCCTCTAAGTTTTTTTTTTTCCTGAGACAAAAATTCCTAGAAAATGATAATTAGAAAAGTACAGAAGGAAGGGAATGGCGTTAAGAGGTCATCTTATTAACACAACCCTTTTTTAAAAATTAATAAATTTCGACAATTTCAGATATGTACATAACCCATAGTGACCACTTCCACCCCAAACCCTCACCCATTTCCCTGCTATTCCTGTCTACTCCCCATCTTCTCTAACGGTCTCTTCTTTTGTATCCATGCTTACTCCTGTTGTTTTGTGTCACTGAGTTTAATCAGAGCCATGCGTGTGAACATGGGTTTGGAGCTTTCTGTTGGACCCTGATAGACCCAGCAGTAGACACAAAACTGGAGACAGCCGGGCAGTGGTAGCGCATGCCTTTAATCCCAGCACTCAAAAGGCAGAGCCAGGCAGGTCTATGAGTTCGAGGCCAGCCTGATCGACTGAGCGAGATCCAGGACAGGCACCAGCGAGACCCAGTACAAGTTTCAAGAAACCCTGTTTAGAAAAATAAAAAAAAAATTTGCTGGGCGGTGGTGGCGCACGCCTTTAATCCCAGCACTAGGGAGGCAGAGGCAGGCGGATCTTTGTGAGTTCGAGGCCAGCCTGGTCTCCCAAGCGAGTTATAAGAAAGGCGCAAAGCTACACAGAGAAACCCTGTCTCGAAAAACAAAAACAAAAACAAAAATTAAAAAAACTGGAGACAATGATTTCTCTTCCCCAAGAAATAAGTAGCAAACAGTTCAATAATAAGGCTAACTGAAAAGTAGAAAGTCAATGAATTCATTATATTTTGGAGACTATGATTTTTTCATGTACCTTTTCCTATGTGAGTGCCATAAGCCCACTTGATAGACTTGAGAGTCCATGCATCTAACAACACTAGTTATACAAAAAGGGGAAAGCAATATTCCCCTTTGTTTGATTGGGTTTTTGTTTGTTTTGTTGTGTTTCACTATCATTCAAGAGAACCCAATCCTTACTTATGTCAACAATAATATATTTAAGCATTCAGTATTTTGCCAATGTTTCATCAGCAGATCTGTATCTTTTGAGCATGAGAATGAATGATAGACAATATCAAAATCAATAAAAATAGTAAAAAAAAATTAATAAACAATAAAAAATAAGAAAAATTTAGTTCTTTCAAAGCTTTGTTTGTGAATACCAAAACTACATATATGATACAAAAATGAAACAAGTGTCATGTTTCGCATTGAAGATTCTTGGTGAATGGTGTTGAATCTTTAATTCACTGCAAACAGTACCATAATAAAGATATCAGAAAGCAACTATTTCAAATCTAAACCTATGGAAAAGTATGGCATATTTGTTTACATTAATATTAGCTAGTCCAAAATATGATCTATTAAATATATCCCTAGAAAATAGCTTAAAATAAAGGCAATTGCAATTACTTCTTAGCTCTGGCTGGTTTATTGTATATAATATAGAGGCTTAGAAAATATTACCCTACAACCAGCACCCCAGCATCCTCAGTGAATGTAAAATCAACAACCAACACACACACACACACACACACACACACACACACACACACACACACACACACACACAAATACCCAACACATAAACATGTGCATCTATAGCAAAAAAATGTATTACAGCAAAGAGTTTGAAACTTTTGCCTTGAGACTTATGGGAAATGATGAAAGAATTGAAACCTTGGAGAAAAAGACAACAATTCCCACTGATATCTCCTGGCTCCCAGTTCTCTTTTTCTTTTTTTTTAATTTATTTTTTCCAGTCCAATCACAGTTTCATCTCTCCCTCTCTTCTCCTCCCAGTTCCTCCTCCCAAACTCTCCTCTTCCCCCAAGTCTACTCGTTCTTCTATCTCTTCAGAAAAGGGCAAGTCTCCCATGGATATCAGCCAGCCAAGACATATCAAGTTTCTGTGAGTCTGGGCACCTCCTCTTCTTTTAAGGATGGATTAGTCAACAACCCAGTAAGAGGAAAGATTCCCAAAGCAGGTAACAGAGTCATAGACAGCCCCTGCTCCCACTGTTAGGGGTCCCACAAGAAGACCAAGCTGCACATATATGCAAAGGGCCTAGGTCAGTCCAATGCAGGCCCTCTGGTTGGTCATTCATTATCTATGAGGCACTATGATTGGCACAGCCATATCTGATGGGAACAGCAAAAGTCATAAGGCCAGCACAGCTATTTGACAAGGATCAAGCAAGCTGAGCCACATGATGGCTGCCATGCCACCTTTGGTTTTCATCTCCACCTGCTGCATAATTGGGAGACTTTTAATATTTGCACAATTTAGAGGATATTGGATTGATGGAAATTTTCTTATGAATCATTGATGCCTTCTTCCAAGAGCACTGTTTCTAAGCTTCCCCAGGAAAGTCCTGAACATACTATCCCTCCTGCTTTTAGGGAGATATCCTTATCCAGTTGAAGGTCTTCTTTATACCTTGGAGGTTGTGACACACGAAAGGAAGCCAGAGGTCTCTTTATGAGGCTATGAGACATTGTTGAAACACCTGCCACTGTACTTATGCAGGAACAAGATATTCAAAACAAAGTAAACTTTTAGGTCAACAAGATTCAGTAGACTAGAGGAGTTGATCACAGTTCAGATTACAAGCCTCTTCCCACTATACACTCAGGCTATTACATGACATATACAGCAATAAGGTTAGATTAGCTGAAGTTACCTCTTCCCTACAGAGAGACTTATATTGATGAGCAAAGTATGAAATAGAAAGATGATAAAAGAACAAGATGTCAGGACCTCCCTTTCTTAGAAAAGATAGCACATGCGGTCACTCTGATGTCTTATGACCAAAGAACAACAGAATGCCAGGATTAGGCATATAAACAAATTCTATAAAAATATAGAATATAAACATTGTATTATGCCAGAATTTGAATAGCAACTGCAGCAGCTTTGGCCTGAGGATTTTTCTGGCTCCCATAATCCTTCCTCCCCCTTTTCCACAGAATTCCCCATCTCTGCCTAATGTTTGGCTGTGAATCTCTGCATCAGTTTCCATCAGTTGCTGGTCCCTTCTGTTCCTATACCCACCCACCCATCCAGACCTCTCCCCCTCCCACCCACCTGTGATATCTATTCTATTTCCCCTTCACAGTAAGATTCATGTGTCCAGCCTTGAGCCTTCCTTGTTACTTAGCTTCTTTGGGTCTGTGTGTTCTAGCATGGTCATCCTTTACTTATCGGCAAATATCTACTTATAAGTGAATATGTACCATGTTTGTCTTTCTGGATCTAGGTTACCCCACTCAGGATGACCTTTTCTAGTTCCATCCCTTTGCCAGCAAATTTCATGATGTCATTGTTTTTAACAGCTGAGTAATAATCCATCATGTAAATGTACTACATTTTCTTTATCCATTTTTTGGTTGCTGGACATCTAGGTTGTTTCCAGGTTCTACTATTATGAATAAAGCTGCTATGAAAATAGGAGAGCAAGTGTCCTCATGGTAGGATGGAGCATCCTTTGGGTATATGTCCAGGAGTTGAATAGTTGGGTCTTAAGGTAGGTCGATCCCCAATTTTCGGAGAAAACATCATATTGATTTCCAAAGTGGCTATACAAGTTTGCACACTCACCAGCAGTGGAGGAGTGTTCCCCTTGCTCAATATCCTCACCAGCATGAGGTATCACATTCTGACAGGTGTAAGATGGAATCTCAAAGTAGTTTTGATTTGCATTTCCCTGATGGCTAAGAATGTTGAACATTTCTTTGTTTCTTAGCCATTTGAGGCTCTGTTGAGAATTCTCTGCTTAGATCTGTGCCCCATTTTTAAATTAGATTATTTGGTTTGTTGATGCCTGGTTTCTTGAGTTCTTTATATATTTTAAATATTAGCCCTCTGTCAGATGTGGAATTGGTGAAAATCTTTTCCTATTTTGTAGGCTGCAATTTTGTCCTATTGACAGTGTCCTTTGCCTTACAGAAGCTTTTCAGTTTCATGAGGTCCCATTTATTATTTGTTTATCTTAGTGCCTGCACAGTTAGCATTCTGTTCAGGAAGTTGTCTCTTATGTCAATGAACTCAAGGCTATTCCCCACTTTCTCTTCTATCTGGTTCAATTTATCTGGTTTTGTGTTGAGATCTTTGATCCATTTGAACTTGAGTTTTGTGCAGGCTGATATATATATTCTTCTACAGGCTGATATCCAGTTAAACCAGCAACATTTGTTGAAGATGCTTTCTTTTTCCATTTTGTAATTTTTACTTCTTTGTCAAAATGAGGTGTCCAGAGGTGTGTGGATTTATATCTGGGTCTTCAATTCAATTCCATTGATCCACCTGTCTGTTTTTATGCACATACTATGTTGTTTTTATTTCTATAGCTCTGTAGTATAGCATAGGAACAGGGATGGTGATACCTCTAAAAGTTCTTTTATTGAACAGGATTGTTTTAGCTATCATGGGTTTTTTTTGTTTTTCCACATGAAGTTGAGTATGTCTTTCAAGGTTTGTAAAGAATTGTGTTGGAATTTTGATGGGAATTTCCTTGAATCTGTCGATTGCTTTTGATAAAATGGTCATTTTTACTATGTTAATCCTACCAATCCATGAGCATGGGAGATCTTTCCATATTCTGATATATTCGCAAGTTTCTGTCTTCAAAGAATTGAAGTTCTTGCTATACAGATCTTTCATTTGCTTGGTTAGAGTTACCCCAAGATATTTTATATCATCGTGGCTATTGTGAAGAGTGCTGTTTCCTTAATTTCTTTCTCAGCCCATTTATCATTTGTATATAGGAGGACTACTGATGTTTTTTAGATTATTTCATATCCAGCCACTTTGCTGAAGGTGTTTGTCAGCTGTAGGAGTTCCCTGGTAGAATTTTTGGGTCTCTTATATATACTATCATATCATCTGCAAATGATGCTTTGACTTTTTTTCCTTTCCAATTTGTATCCCCTTGATTTCCTTTAGTTGTCTAATTGCTCTAGCTAAAACTTTGACCACTATATTGAATAGAAATGGAGAGAGTGGACAGCTTTGTCTTGTCCCTGATTTTAGTAAAATTGCTTTGAGTATCTCTCTATTTAATTTTATGTTGGCTACTGGCTTGCTTTATATTGCCTTTATTATGTTTTGATACATCCCTTGTATCCCTGATCTATCAAAGACTTTTATCATGAAGGGATGTTGGATTTTATCAAACACTTTTTCAGTATTAGATGATCATGTAGTATTTTTTTTCTTTCAGTTTGTTTATATGGTGGATTATACTGACAGATTTTCATATGTTAAACCATACCTGCATCTCTGGGATGAAGCCTACTTGATCTTGGTGAATGACATTTTTGATGTGTTCTTGATTCTGTTTTGGAGTATTTTGTTGAATATTTTTGCATCAATGTTCATGAGGTAAATTGGTCTGTAATTCTCTTTCTTTGTTGAATCTTTGTGTGGTTTGGGTATCAGGGTGACTGTGACCTCATAAAATGAATTTTGCAATGTTCTTTCTGCTTCTATCATGTGGAATAATTTGAGCAGTATTGACATTAGCTATTCTTTGAAAGTCTCCTAGAATTCTTCATTTTCCATAGTGTGAAGAATGTGGACCTATATTAGGATTCTATAAATTAATATACTTCCAGTGTAAGTATCTTTTCCAAAAGGTTTTGCCATGATAAATAGAAAATACTCTAAATCAATGTTCTTATTAATTAGAGGCATAACTATCATAAAGACAAATTTTACCCAAAATAAGTTATAAACTCAATGAGTCTCTGTTTGAAATCTCAACAATGATTTTTGTGAGAATAAGACAAATTTGACATAAAATGTATATGCAAAGTGGAAGTCACAGACAATTTTGAAAAAATATTTATGGGTCACTCTACAGAGATCAAGAATCAGAACGTGAGTATTGGTGTCAAAGAAAGTAAATGTATTAAACAATAGAACAGAGCTAAAAAATGAACTCATATGTCCTAGGCACCTTCTATCCATGGCATAAAATTATTTGAGCAGGTGAATCACGGTCTGGTCAACTGACAAAACTAAGCAACAGGCTCAGCCTGTTAACTAGTAGTTACAGAAGGACCACTATGTCAGGCACAGCTGTAGATATTTTCCTCCTTTCATCTAGTTTTCAACATGACTTAGAAAGTGAAATGACCCATTTCATTAATGGAAAAACCATGCTACAGGAAAGGCAAATGACTATGAGACAATATACTAATAGGTAGCAGGGTCACCATATATGTATGAAAGGAAATTAATTAAATCCATACCTCACGCCATCAAGAAAATGTGCTGGAGAGGATGTGGAGCTAGGGGAACCCTCCTCCACTGCTTGTGGGAATGCAAGCTTGTACAACCACTTTGGAAATCAATATGGCGCTTTCTTAGAAAATTGGGAATCCATTTCCCCCAAGATCCAGCTATACCACTCTTGGGCATATACCCAAGGAATGCTCAATCACACCGCAAGAGCACTTGTTCAGCTATGTTCATATCAGCATTGTTTGTAATAGCCAGAACATGGAAACAACCTAGATGCCCTTCAACTGAAGAATGGATAAACAAAATGTGGTACATATACACAATGGAATACTACTCAGCAGAGAAAAACAATGACATCATGAGGTTTTCAGGCAAATGGATGGATCTAGAAAAAATCATCCTGAGTGAGGTAACCCAGACTCAGAAAGACAAACATGGTATGTACTCACTCATAGGAGGATACTAGATGTGGAACAAGGATGACTGGACTGCTACTCACATCACCAGGGAGGCTACCTGGAAAACAGGACCCCAAGAAAGACACGGGGATCGCCCAATGATGGAGAAATGGAAGAGATCTATATGAACAGCCTGGACATGAGTGGGGGTAATGAAGGGCGAGGGTGGAGGGAAAGAGAGCTTGGGGGAGCAGGAGATCCCAGCTGGATCAACAACAGAGAGGGAGAACAAGGAATAGGAGACCATGGTAAATGAAGACCACATGAGAATAGGAAGAAACAAAGTGCTAGAGAGGCCCACAGAAATCCACAAAGATACCCACACAACAGATTGCTGGCAATAGTCGAGAGACAGCCCGAACTGACCTACTCTGGTGATGGGATGGCCAAACACCCTAATTGTCGTGCTAGAAACCCCATCCAATGACTGAGGGATCTGGATGCAGAGATCCATGGCTAGGCCCCCGGTGGATCTCTGGGACTCCAGTTATCGAGAATGAGGAGGGTTTATATGAGCGAGAATTGTTGAGACCAAGGTTGGATAAAGCACAGGGACAAATAGCCAAATGAATGGAAACACATGATCTATGAACCAATGACTGAGGGGTCCCCAACTGGATCAGGCCCTCTGAATGGGTGAGACAGTTGATTGACTTGATCTGTTTGGGAGGCATCCAGGCAGTGGGACCGGGTCCTGTGCCCATTGCATGAGTTGGCTGTTTGAAACCTGGGGCCTATACAGGATCGCTTGGCTCGGCCTGGGAGGAGGGGACTGGACCTGCCTGGACTGAGTCTACCAAGTTGATCTCAGTCCTCAGGGGAGGCTTTGCCCTGGAGGAGGTGGGAATGGGGGGTGGGCTGGGGGGAAGGTGGGAGAGGCCAGAGGGGGGAGAACAAGGGAATCCGTGGCTGATATGTAGAACTGAATTGTATTGCAAAATAAAAATAAAAATTAAAAAAAAGAATTTACATTTAAAAGTTAAGTCTTTATGATGTCAGTGAGATGATTTGATGAGCAAAAGCACTTACCAACTGACAATCTGAGGTTGCTCACCAGGAAACACATGGCAAAGAGAGAGAAGTAATTTCCCCCCTCTTGTCCTCTGATCTTCATGAGTGCCCTGTGGCCCACCTACATATGTGCACACATGCATGCAAGTGTATGCTCTCTCTCTCTGTCTCTCTCTCTCTGTCTCTCTCTCTCTGTCTCTCTCTCTCTGTCTCTCTCTCTCTCTCTCTCACACACACACACACACACACACACACACACAAACACAAACACACACAAACACACACACACACACACACACACACACACACACACACACACACACTTTTAAAAATAAAAGATATAAGAAGCCCAAGGGGGTGGGACAAGGCCCAGCCAGCAGTAGAGTCCTCACTAAGAAGCTAAGTTTGAGAAAAATCTGAATCATATGTGACCTTGCCCAAGAAAGGGGAAAAGAAGAAAGAAAAATGTAGCTGGAGAGTTTTCTCTCCGGTCCGCCAAACCCCAGCCATCCGACAGCCCACTTATAAAATAAACACACAGACACTTATATTATTTAAACTGTTTGGCCTAATGACTCAGGCTTCTAGCTATCTAGTTCTTATATCTTAAATTAATCCATTTCTATAAATCTATACCTTGCCACGTGGCTTGTGGCTTACCGGCATCTTCACATGCTGCTTGTCATGGTGGCAGCTGGCAGTGTCTCCTCCCACCTTCCTGTTCTCTCAATTCTCCTCTCTGTTAGTCCCGCCTATACTTCCTGCCTGGCCACTGGCCAATCAGTGTTTTATTTATTGACCAATCAGAGCATTTGACATACAGACCATCCCACAGCAGAAAAATTTGAAAAGAAAAAGACTTCAAATTTAAAAAAGGGCTTTAATGTCCATTTTGAAAGGAAATACTTTGTTAGCAAAAGACTTCTTAATTAAGATAAATAAAGCACCGATCATAAAGAAAATGGATTTGTCCTGTGTCGTGAAAAAACCCATGTTTTCCAAATTGTTTAAGTGTACAAAATATACTACTTAACAAACAAAAAGAGCAACAAATGACTGAGAAAGAATATTTAAAATTACAGCTAATCTTCAAACAGCACACAAGAAAGGTCATGGTCACCTTCAAAATAGCCCTCACCAGTTATAATTAATGAGAGTGGCTCTGTGCCTTGCTCGTGGCCCTTTGAACACTTTCTGGAGCCCCACACTCATCATGATGCAGGCAGAGGACCTCCAGTCACCCTTCCTAAGCCTGTGCTAATTTATGTGAGTTTCATCCTTGCTTGTAACTCATGTGACCAATAAAAACCATAAGAAGCACTACAGAGTGTTATTAAGATATAATAATCAGTTATTTTAAAACACAGAGGCAACTGGTATGAAAATAACAAAATGTTTACATGATAGCTTTATTGATGCTTTTTTCAGGTGTGTACATTTGAAATATTAGTTAAAAATAAATGAGCATTGCATATCGCCTATCAAAAAAGTAAATGCTTCTAGATTTTGATCCTTTAATCTTATTGCCATAAAAAACAGCAAGCTGTAATTATTTAATATCTTATGCCTCTACAAAAATAAAGCTGGAAATGACCACTGTTTTACTTTACACCTTACATCAAGTGACGGTTCTAATTTCTTGAAAAAACTCTTTACTCCCTGACTTCGGAGCCTATTCACAAACCTTTGGCTTTGTGTGTCGCTAAGATTCTCTGTCTCTAGAGAACCTGATGTTTAGTAATGTGCCATGGGCAGTGCATAAAATAATCCTCCTGGGATTCCATCATTCCACTAACTTTGGAGTACAAGAGGAGGTCAAGATTGTTTTCATCCCTTACCCTTCTCATTCCCCAAATAGAATGATGTCCACAACCATCTGTGAAACTGTACGGAGGGCCAGCAATGTGATGCTTCACTCACTCTTCTGTAGTCTGTTTTGGGGTCACTACAGTGCCTACACTGCTCTGTTGAGTTACTTGAGCACTAGTATCTGAGATACTCCAGATATCTGGAGACTGCCATTGGCTGTTGGAAAGCCACATGTCTCTAGTACTCTGTTCTGGACAGCTCCATGGTGTAGCCACTTATCAAGATATCAAAGCTGACATGCAGGCCATTTTTGGGTCTCTGGTTCTATCAGAGACTTGGAATTCCATTTGTCAAGTAATTCACAGGGTGAAGTAAGAGTCCTAGGGGATGAGGCAGTATCCAAGTACAAAGGAAGAACAGATTGAAAGCAACTACTTGAAGATTTGCTGGAATGATACTATTTATACTTTTGTCAATCATTTTTATGGGGTTTAAATGAAATGCAATAGTTAGACAGTTACTATGTCAAGTATTAAACTATCAGTTTATAATTTTTGTGCAGTCTTTAATAATCAAAATTGTAAGTCTGTGGAGCAACAGAAAACACAACTTAGAGAGTCTCAATAAAATGATTCTTTGAAATTGAGTTTAAGTATGAAAATCCATTTTTGAAAATAGGAATGAAAGAGAAAATGGTAATGATTGCTGATTTAATTTGACTTGTTTTATGATTTTTTAAAATTCTCTGGTATTATATAGATCACATTGTAAAAGTAAACTTTAATTATTTGACACTAGGTATTGTTGAGTCACATCTACCTCCAGATTAGAGACTCATTTTTTTTCTCAGTAAATTTGGTTTAAATCAAACTAGTCAGGGATTGTTTTTAATTTTCCTGTGTGAACAAAATCTGTTGACCTTTTCAAAGACAGCTAATGAAGGGGTTTGTACAAGTTAATTTCCTTTTCTGTTCTTCTTTGTTGGTTGGTAACATTAAGGGTGAAGATGAAAGTGGGTATGTGAATAAATCTGATGGAATCTTTGGTTGATCTTTCATTTCATGGGAAGCTTATTTAACACCAGTCAAGAACAGAGCAAATTTGAACATCTCACCAAGATGATTAACCAGAACATTCAGCTCCTTTAAAATCCTCATACACTTTCAAAGGTATCGAACCCTCACCATAAATGTCAGCGTATCAGTGTACTATAAATATAGTTACATCTTATTGAAATTTAGATGCTCTGTTTTTAATTTCATTCCCATGTAATAAATAAAATAGTGATGTTAATCATTAAAAATTTTAATTTACAGAACAGTTTTCACTCTGTACTGATTTCATTTATTAAAGCAGTAATATGACAGATATGGTTATATTTGTGGTTTTAGATTTTGAATATTTCACTTTACGTTAGAAAATTAACACTACTACTCTGTGGATGGAGCTCAGGAGAGCACTTCACTAGTTTGTGTGAGGCCCAAAATTCAGTCCCAGTCACTGATAAGAACAAACCAAACCAGTAACAATCTCCTTTTAAAAAATCATGTGTCAAGTCTATGACAACGATGGTTTGGTCATTTTCTATAGTTGTTAAAAAATTATGCCATTCTTTATTGTAAGTTTCTCCTATGGGATCACACTTTTGAAATCTGAACTTGCCTCTGTCTTTTAAATCTGCATTTCTTTCATTATGAAGTTTTATTCCTAACTTCAGCAACATCTATTTTGACAACAGATCACATAAAATATAGCTGTTATCTACTCTAAAATAGATATATCCGCATCCTACTGGAGTAGAATTGATTTTTCCATGCTTTTGTGTTGGTTTTTTATGATATAATGGTATCCTCAAGTATTGAGTATTTGATTCTGTGACCTGCCCAGCTTGTTATTCCAATACACACAAGGAGAAAGCAAAGATGCTGAAATCAAACTGCTCAAATTTCTAAGGAATACAGGCAGATTACTTCCTTCTAGACATCACACACACACACACACACACACACACACACACACACACACACACACACACAAAGAATCTTAGCACAATAGAGTGAATTGTACCCCACCTGCTGATCTGTGAATTAGCCACATGTTATGGACTAACTGGCCCAGAGATGCTAAGGATTCTGATTGATATGCAGCACATCAGGAGTCCTGAGAGACTTGTTGCAGGATATAAACACAATTTTGTGATGGTTGAAGGTATTATTGTCTCTACAAACAAGACATACACAAATACAAAGTAAACACTAAAGAAAGAATGTGTTGTAAATATAATAGCTGACTCCCATTTTCATCTTCCAAAATAGAGAAAGGAAGAAATGTCCATTCACATGGCATTTAAATACCAATCATACTTAACTCTGAAGTTCACAAATTAATCTTTTTTCAAATATCCATATGCAGTAAATGGACATTCCTATGCACTGTGTAAGCTAATATATGCAAGACTGTTGCATTTCAAAATACATCAACTGGCAGAGGAGGAGGTGCTCCAGACACCACCTGTTCCTTGGCAGGAGGCTGCCAACATGCATATAAAATTCTGTGCGGGGGTAATTGAAAATTAATTCTAAGTGTATAATTTACTATTAAGAATTTAGGTAACTGTAAATAAGAATGCAATTTATTCAAAATGGTAACTTAACTGTAACAGTGTAAAGACTGTATCTATAGAAATAATAAAATTCTTAGGATACCCTGTTTTTATCAGACTGTGTAGCATGCTTAGAGTGATGCAAAATAAAACAGCATGCAGACAGAAGAGAATTATTGGGATTGTGAAATAAATACACATTCATGCTATAAGATACAACAACTATTTGACTTGTCAGGTAGACATAGATGACGAGCCTGATGTACCAGAGCATGTGAAAGAGGAAACTACTGAGACAAGAGAACACAGGACCAACCAAGCCAGAAGAATTCATGAGAGAGCACAGCACACAAGGGAGTTGATCTTACAACAAAGAGTATCTCAAAAGTTAAAGGACTGTCTGCTTCCCTGGGGAGTTTAGGCTGTCAAAGTCTTCTCCTTTTAATATAATATTATATATTATATGTATATATATATATATATATATATATATATATATATATATATATATATATATATACATACACACACGCACATATTCTTTTCTGTGGTTTTTTTCGAGATAGGGTTTCTCTGTGTAGTTTTGGTGCCTGTCCTGGAACTCACTTTGTAGACCAGGTTGGCCTGGAACTCACAGAGATCCACTTGCCTCTGCCTCCTGAGTACTGGGATTAAAAGTGTGCACCACCACCGCCCAGCTATTCTTAATTCAAATACAATTATCTCACTTTTCCGCTCCTTTTCTTTTCTCCATCCTCTTCCAACTACCCTTCCTTGAACCTCTTTCTTTATTCTTGTATCTAACTATAAATTAATATGATTACCTCATTCACTCTTTTAATACATTAATACACTCAATGAGATTATGATAAAGTCTACCAGGAGGAAAAATCATTTCATCTATACACTAATGTTTTACTATTGAACCCTTATTTTTAAAAGGACTAATTGACTTATAATTCTTGCATGAAGTTTCTCACTGAAGATCCTAGCTGCTCACTGGAGGCTATTTAAGGGATACAAGGTCCTAGAGACTTTGAGAAAAGAAAATATCTTCTATCGAGATAGAGGAGATGGATGGGGACTGGGGAGTGGACCCTGAATGCAAAAAAAAATGAAAAGTTAAAGAGGTAGCTTGATTCAAAAAATATGTAAAAAAAATCAATGCACAAAACATGCTTAATGAATTACAAGTTTAGTAAGATAGATGTTACAGAGTTTAGAAAGCCAGAGACAGAATTGAAAAGCCTTATTGAAGACCTCAAACAAAGATTATGCTTCATTCAGTCAATGCTAAAGCATTATAGAAGGGATAATGACTTGAGAGTTTGTCTTCATTGTAGTGATATTGGATCTGTTCATCCTTGTTAGTCTGTGATACCTCCCCCACAAACTACTTATGATGCTAGAAGGTGTGTTTACAGAAACCAGCATCATTCCTGCATTGGTTCCTCACAATGACCACTCAGTCCTCAAAGCATGCTTCCTTACCTTGAAAACTGGGGTCAAGGAGCAGTGGGCAAAGGAGAGAAGCAGGTAGGGTAGACCAATTCAAACTACGTTGTGTGTAGAAAGGCCATGAGAAAACCTGTTACTTTGCTATTCAGCTCCCAATCTGCAACTCTGGTATTATCTGTGTGCATGGATGAGAATCCCCATGCAGCTGCTTTTCGAAAAACATGCTGACTCCTCACGGAGAGGCTACATTGTCAAGCCTCATTATCAGACGTATTCCCACCAGATTTGAACCAAAATGTGGGACACAGGTGTCCACAAACATAATGGTCCAAGTTATGGCCAAAATGTTGCATTGTTTATTACTGCCTCCATGAGAAACTCATCTGTGAAATTATTTGTCTTTGTGAGCCTGGTTTATTTTCTTATCATAATGTTCTGTCGTTTCATCCATTTTCCTAAACAGCATAACTTTGTTCTTCTTTATAAGCAGAATAAAACTTCATTAGGTAAATATGTACATTTTCTTTCATCACTCATTGATTAATGGGCACCTAAGTGGATTCTACATGTTTTCAATTTTTCTTTTAAATGTTTGAACTAACATGCAGAGTAACAGGTTTTCTCATGGCCTTTTCATATACAACACAATTTGGATTGATTTCCCCTACCTGCTTCTCTCCTTATCCCATTGGTCCCTGACCCCAGTTACATCCTTCAGTCTCCAGTATCCCTTCCCACTGTCATGTCACATGTGTTCTGTTTTCTCCTCACTCTGTTTCCTCAGAGCTTGTTTTACATTTCATGACCTATGCTCATAATCACCCTCATTATTCATGTAACATTGTTACATGAATACATTCACGTTTTCTTTGCTATTAGAGTTCGTCCTCTCAATGACTTGAGAAAATCCATAGGGCAATGTATTCATTAGAGATAGCACCTATCATACAATATAATTTCAAATACAAGTCTTGGATGAATGTGTGTGTGTATGTGTGTGTGTTTGTGTGTGTGTGTGTGTGTGTGTGTGTGTGTGTGTGTGAAAGAGAGAGAGACAGAAAGAGAGAGACAGAGAGAGAGAGAGAGAGAGAGAGAGAGAGAGAGAGAGAGAGAGAATGATGAGGTTTAAATGTCAATGTGTCATAATCTAGAATCATTTGGGAAAAGAATATTTTTATATTATTAAAATATAATTTTATAATTCCCCCTCTCTCTCCTCCCTCAAACCCTCCACATCTACTCCTCCCCACTTACTCACAATAGCCTCCTCTTCTTTAAGCATTGTTGTGACATATACATAAGTAAACATATAAATTCCATCTGCTAAGTCCATTCAGTGTTGCCTGATGATATATTTTCCTAGTCCTGACTACTTGATATTAGATAACCAATCAGGGCAATCATCCCTGAAGAAGACTAATTCCCCATCTTTCAGTAGATAATTCCTTGCAGCTCTTCATCTAGGTGTGGGGCCCCATGCAATTTCTGCCATCTACATTAGGATGCCAAGTGCTGTTGGAATTATTCAGGTCCTGTTTAGGCAGCCACATTGTTGATAACTCATGTGTGTAGCTTTCCTATCATAGTCAGAAAGGACAATTGCACAGCAAACTTTCTGATCCTCCGGCTCTTAAAATCTTTCTGCCCATGTTCAGCAATGTTTCCTGAGCTTGGGCAAAGGGATTGTGTTGTAGGTGTTATTAATTAGAGCTTGGAACTCAAAGTCAGTTCTTGTGGTGATATTTTATCTGTGCATCCCAATAAAGCTTATCTGAGGATCAGAGGAAAAAGTCAGCCACTATATTAAATATAGAAGTCAGGAAATGGTAGCACACGCCTTTAATCCTAGCATTTGGGAGGCCGAGATTCATCCAGATCTCTGTGAGTCCAAGGTCAGCCCTAGTTAACCATGGGGGTCTGCAGGTCTGTACAGACAGACAGGAATGACAGAGCTGGACAGAAAGAGGAAATGATGTAGCTGGATGGAAAGAGGAAGTGAGATGACAGGGACAGAAAGCATATAGGCACGAGTATGCAAGAAGTGGCCCTCTCTGGAGGCTGAGGTGTTGGTAATGTGAGGTTGGCTGTGGCTGTCCTATTCCTCTGATCTCTCAGTTTTCATCCTAATATCTGGCTGCAGGTTTTTTATTAATAAGACTGTTTAACAAATCATCTTACAAGTTCTCTGCCTTTTGACTAGTTGTAGCTTTCTGTAGTTGTTTCCTGCTATTGCCAAAGAAGCTCCTTTGATGAGGGATGATATACTTATCTGTGGGTATAAGGATAAGTACTAAGAATTATATAGTTAGGAATTATACAGGTTTGGGAAGGAGAGGTAATACTTTCTCCTCTAAGATATATGATCTCACTCGGTTTGGTTTAAAGTAGGAGACTGCTATGGATTACTGCTTTTGTACACTGGTTTAATAAAACACTGATTGGCCAGTAGCCAGACAGGAAATATAGGTGGGATAAGCAGACAAGGAGAATTCTGGGAAGAGGAAGGCTGAGTCAGGAGATGCCAGCCTGCCATGCAGGGAGCAGCATGTAATGGCACACAGATAAAGCCATGGAACACATGGTGACATATAGATTAACAGAAATGGGCTGAGTTTAAGTGCAAGAGCTAGTCAGTAGTAAGCCTGAGCTAATGGCCAAGCAGTTTTAATTAATATAAGCCTCTGTGTGTTTACTTGGGTCTGAGTGGCTACAGACTGCATGGGACACGGGAAAACCTTCAGCTACAGGAGACATGATTTCCTTCCTGCTAATTGTGCTTTAAATCCAACTAAATAGGCTTGGTTATGGCCAAAATATGAGTGCCACTATTGCACCTTCATGATACATTGCCATCATGGTCATTGTGGTTTATAGGCATTACAGATAGGCAGAATTTTTCTTAAGGACAATTGTGAGGATCAGGTTGGCATGTTCCCATGTCTGTGGGAAATTACCCTGATTGTTCATTGATGTGGGAAGACTCAGCCTGGTTATGGACAGCACCATTTGGTGGGCTGAGCCTTGGGCTATCGAAGAGTGAAGAGTCCTAGTGGCCAAAAGCAAGCAGGAAGCGTGACTATATTTGTCTCCCTACACTCTTGACTGTGCCTGTGCCGTGTGACTAGGTGCTCAAGTTCCTGCTTTGACTTCACTAAAATGATGAACTATGCCTTGGAATTCTAAGCCAAATAAATCCTATATTATTCCCTAGATTGCTTTTGATCAGGGTATTTTATCACAGCAACAGAAATGCAACTTGAAAATATGAAATTATACAAAATATGTTTGATTTACAATCTCAAAATATGTACTCAAAATTCAATTCTTGATATTTATGTGTTTGGTAAACTTGGATAATTGACACTATGTATCGATGATACTTATATATCTGCAAAAGAAAAATGTCATGCAAATTATTTAAAACAATGGAAATAAATAATGTTTGAAATAGCTTAAAATGTTATGAAGTATCTTTAAATATTATAAAGAATAACAGTGCTTTGATTTTTTTCTCTTCAGGAATGTGTGTTCCTTTGAGTATGGCATATTTTACCCATTGTAGTGCACCAGGAATGTTTGGTGTACTAAACAAAAGTCTATGGTAAGAAAAAGAAAAAGACCTGCTTCTGATATTTAAATAGCTGTGAAAACTGGGAGGAAAGAGTCTTCCTTAAGTCCTATTTTTAGATTTACCAATGGTCTCTGATTCATAAAATCTATCAGGGTCTTCTTTAAAAATGCAAAATCTAAAGGTACTGTGCATCATAATCTTCATGTGACATTCATGTAACATAATCCTGATGCAACATTGCTTAATAGGAGGACAGTAAGTCAAGCCATAGCAGCAGTTGGAGTCTGTTTTACTTATTATAGTAATGAATTATAAATTCTAAGTATTTAATACTGTGCAAAGAACACAGGGCATGTACATAAACTCAAAGTACTTAATATTATGGTTTCATATTCTTCTAATCTTGTTCATTTATTGATACAGAACTTACCATAATAAGTATCATCAAAACAGTAATGTTCCACAGAGCAAAGAAAGCATCTTCAGTTCCTTGTTCCCATCAAAAAAGACACTTCTTTTCTTTGAGTCATAGCTCAGATGTTAATTATAGTTTTCAACAACAAAAAAGACTAGAAGAGCTAAAAGATGGCAGGAAATGGAATGCTTTAAAGACCATAACCACAAAATAACAGAAGAATGCACATCTACTTTAAATGTAGAAGCTCTTTTTTTTCATTTTCCAATGAGGACCAGCCACCATGTACAATGTCTGACTGTTATTACCTGATTGTATAATATGACGTCCTTGAAATGCATTACTTCATAGTTATCACTTCTGCATAACAACAAAATGAGGTGTGTGTTTTAAGGGTCTAAGAGCATCAAGCAAGAAGCCTAGATTTCCTTGCAGCCGATGATCATGGCTACCAATGCTCTCCTTTAGTTTTGGTTTTTAATGGTATTAACTCAGTTTAATGATAATTTCTTCATTTCTTTAGGCCTGGGAGGAGGGAACTGGACCTGCCTGGACTGAGTCTACCAGGTTGATCTCAGTCCGTAGGGGAGGCTTTGCCCTGGAGGAGGTGGGAATGGGGGGGGTGGGCTGGGGGGAAGGTGAGGAGGGCAGGAGTGGGGAGAACAAGGGAATCTGTGGCTGATATGTAGAACTGAATTGTATTACAAAATAAAAATTATATATATATTTATATATATATATATATAATTTGCATTTTATAAGGCACCCCACATATCTACAATACCAATCCACTGATTCTTCACTCCCCAGTATGGTTGACTTTTTTTCCCTATATTTCCAGCCAACTGAACTAAAGTTCCCAACTGCCTGTCTTTCCACTGAGAACTCTTATTTTCTGATATGTCTATCATGAAAATTTCACGTGTGTGTGTGTGTGTGTGTGTGTGTGTGTGTGTGTGTCTTCACTTTTCTTTTTCTGTGCTGAAATTTCAGAGACAACCATCAAAATTATTTTGTTCCCCAAATTTTCCATTTCTATCACGTTCTCACCATCTTTCTTACATGGTCATTCAAAATCCTACTGATTTCTTCTTAGTCTTTCATCCTAGTAACTGAAAATCTCTGGTTAAAAATCTCATACATTGGCTTCCTGAGCATATATTCAGGATCGTCAGTATTAACGGAGTTGTCAGAAAAGCTATGAATCTTATTAAATTGTCAGCACAGTTGGCAAAATACTGAAATCAATGTCTTTGTCGATACACTCACCATTGTAACCAAATCTCTCCTTTCTGGTTTATTTCTTGTCAACTGGTCACCTCAGCTACAGCTTTACTGTGTAATGGATCTTGAGCTATTAGACAAGAATTCATTATGTCTACTTTTCAAATACAATTTGCCCTGAATCTGTCTCAATTCTCTCTTCATTGACATTAGCATTAGTATTTTCTTTCTCCTAAAAGATGACATGGCCATAGGATACTATACCCCATTGTTACTCTTCTAACAGTTTTAAGGTCACTAATTATAAATGCTTTTTATAAAGTCATTCTATAAATATTCATACATCATTGGACATTTTTTGTATTAAAGAAAAGCGAATTTGTCCTTGAATCCCATATATTCTTAATCATAATCTATAATATTCTCTCATACTTTTCAAGTCAAGTTTTGAGAATTTTTAACACACATTTTATCAGTTAAATTCACACTGGATATGTACCCATTCCTCATCTGGCTGTTACATCAAAACTCTGGTATTAAAATATAAGCTACATATGCTAAACTTTTCACCTAAGTAATTCCTACTCAGCTTTCAAAGGGTCACAAATTTTGTCTTCTCAATGATTCTTTCATAGCCTGTATAGTTATCCTACCACAACGCCATGCACCAAGTCTTATTTGGATTTATCAATGGAAATTGTAATCCAATGCATTGTTTCTCTGCTTCAAGGTATATCACTGTATGGTGATACAACTAAATGAAAAGTCTGACCCCAAAGCATTAGTGAAAATAAAGCCCAGAAAAATCCATTTTAAGATCTATTGCAGTTATCCCTCTAAAGGCTCATTCAACAACACAATTGCTCTAGAAACTTTTCCATTTCTCTCTGCTTAAAACACCTTGAGTTTTACCTCTAGCTAATCAGCTATCTTCTTCATATTACCTAATTATTCTGGTGCCCACTATGAGATAAATAAGTTTCTTCTTTCACAGCAGAATGAATAAAACATCTTTGAAGAAGGATTCCAGCCAGATAAGAAAGAAAAGTTTGAACCATGTCAATATGTGTGCCATACAAACTTTTCTGTCTTTCTTGGATCTTTTAAAAGAAAGAAGGAGTGAATAAATGTGGGGAAAACAGAACTAAAAATGGTTTCTTAATTCACTGAGAATGTGTTAAGGAAGAAGAATAAGCATTGTTAAAATGAAATATTTATGTCACTTTATGATTTTGAAGCTCTGCCCTTTCTTTTCGAGGTCTAAGTAATTAGAATTCCAATATCTTTATTTAATTTTGCTTTGCTGAAGAACTACGAAGAACATAGCTATGACATGTCATATAATTACTTTTTGATTTGATGTGCCATTTTAATTAATTTGGAGTTAAGTTCCCTCAGTATAAGATAAAATGGTAGAGTTTATATTATCCCTTCAGCTTTCCTATTACTCCAGGGAGAAGAAAGAAGAATACTAAATCATTTAATACAAAACCCTATGAGCTGATTAAGATGTAAGCTTAGCACAGGTTCTTTCGCTGCTCAGGTAGACATGCACTGTCTGAGAAATGCCTAGGCATCAACTATACTTTCAGGCCACCACAAAGATTTTTTATTCTTGAAAAATGAATAGTTTCTTAGTGAACCATTGTCAGATTAGTTTTAAGCCAGGTCCACTGTTGTTATATTTATAACTCAATTGGTATTTATCCTTTACTTAAGTATTTCTCTGTTCAAAATAAGAATAGTGCTTCTGACTCATTATCAAAATCAAAATGAAAGTCACCATTACTCCTATCTAAATTATCAAGTAGCTAACATCCTGTTTCCCCACTACCTTTACATAATACTTCTTTCTCACTTAACCAAGTATCCTATGAGTCTGTTTTACAACATTTGGTGGACATACTATGATTTTACTCATTAAGCTACATACATCATTGCTGAATTAACATCACTATTTTGTCTACTGCTTTGGGTCATTCCAGAATACCTACCTTTTCATAACAAGAAATGACCAACTGTCTATGTTTAACTATCATCACACAAGTTTCTAGTAGGATACTCACATTTTTCTTTCCAAAATAACTTCTTTTTATGATGCCCATACCATTTGTCATGCATTAATAGATTCAAGTAACTGTTCTGCTCTAAAGGTTAGCAAAGGGGAGAGATAGCAGATGCCCAAACTGACAACTAAATAAACTTCCTTCCTTAATACTTACATTGTCCCAAGCATTTCAGTATAATGATGAGAAGTGCACTAAGACATGAGGTAAAACACAAGAAATATGAAACTTTAATTTCCCAAATGAGTATTAAAAGTTTTTGTAGTCTGTTATACATCTTATACTTCAAACCAAGACTAATTGCTTTATGACTTTCACTAAAAATATATCTTGATGAGTGCAATAGATGCCATATACTATAACTTGACCAAACTTCTACAATATGGTTACTTTTGGTATAATCCACTTTTTTTTCAGGGTTTGGAAGCAAATTCTGGGACATGTGTACATGAGGAATATTCTACCACTAAGATATACCCAAGCATAAGTTAATCTTCATGGTGAAAACATTTCATTGTAAAATTATTTTCATCTATTTATAATTTTTATTATTTTGTGTGTTTGTGTGCATGTCTGCACATAATGTATATAGATGCCAAAAAAAGCCATAGGCCACTGACTAAGTGGAAATTTCATGTGACTGTGAGCAGCCAGCACCCTAATTCCTGAGTTAAAACTCTCCTGAGGCAAGAGAAAGCACCTTTGACACCTTCCACTTTCTGTGTCACTGGGATACACAGACAGCATAGGGTCTTCACCCAAGCATGTTCAGTGTTCCAAAGCACAGGACACAAAGTTTCAGCACAGAAGAGAGCTAGTTTGCCGCCTAGGACTCAAAGCTTGTCAGTGAAAATTTAAGAATAAAAGTGAAAAAAAGAAGCAAGAGACAGTCAAATTCCAGTCAAGACAGTGTTGAGTTCATGCTTTACGACACTCATTCTATATCATAAAAGCAAAGCAATGGAGAGAGAGTTAGAGAAACTCACAGGTAGAAAGAGAGAGTGTGGTGATATATTGTGTACCCTAATAAACTTGCCTGAGGATCAGAGGACCGAGCCAGCCACACAGATTAGACATAGAAGTCAGGCAGTGGTGGCACACACCCTTAATTCTATCACTTAATCCTATCACACACCCTTAATCCTATCAGGCAGTGGAGGCACACACGCCTTTAATCCCAGGAAGCGATGTCTGGCATAGAAAGGTATATAAGGTATGAGGAAACAGGAAGTCACTCTCTTTAGACTGTGGATTTCATAGAGGTAAGAACTAGTGGCTGGCTATTCTGCTTCTCTGATATTTCAGCTTTCACCTTGATATCCGGCTCTGGGTTTGTTTGTTTTTTTTTTTTAATTAAAAGACCATCTAAGATTCAAACAAGAAAGCAAGTCAAAGTTCCCTGAGGTGGCAGCTTCTTCCCAGAAGGCATTGCAAGAAGAGTCCAAGGGAAGGCACTGGGGCAGGCATCTAAACAGGATGAACAGTGTAAATGCAGAAGTGCCTGAATACAGTGTTGGTGGTGGCTTCTTTAAGATTTGTGGTAGAGCTGGGCATGGGCACAAAAAAACCCAGCTTACCAGGAGGCTGAGGCAAACAGATTGTAAATCAAGTTCTGCCCAGACTACGGAGTGAGTCAAGGGAGTTGGACAATTCAGTAAGACTCTGTCTCAAAATACCAAGTAGAGCAAGGCTGGGGCTATATAACTCAGTGGTAGAGGACTTATGTAGCTGTGCAACACTACAGAGTAGATTCTTACCCTGCTGTGAAGGAAGAGACATAACCCTTTGCAGGCAGCAGCATCCAGACCCATGTTGCCTTTAGAACCTTCTGTGCTAGAGGAACGGCTCATGTTGAACTGCCCATCAGTACCTGTGATTAATGCACACCTGAAATATGTCTAATAACACTGAACAACTAAAATGTAGTTTTGAATAATTATAATTTAACTTATATTTAGGCTAGGATTTTGTACAGCACAGATCTAAATAATATCCAATTCAGCTCTCACTAAATCTAGTCAGAAATGAGTAAAGACAAGAGGAAAATGGAAAATGTAACTGATAGAAGTTAAATACTAGATATTAGGAAGACAATTATTCTTCCATATACACTTAATCCTCTTATTCAACTGACCTAATGACCATTCACCAAATTTTGTCTCAACTGTCCATATTAATAGTCAAATCTGTATCTGTGAGATTGGAAGTTTGAAATTATCCCTACTTTAATTCAAAGTGCCTAGTGAAGAATGGTAAAACTGTGCACTCTAATGTGGTCATTTACACGTGTAAAAATGAAAAATGCGTGACTTAAAAAAGATACGCTTTGCTAGAACTGTACTCAGTTTTAGATGGGGGCTGCTCTGGACAGGAGCTAGATGCACAGAGCAGTGGGAAGGCTCCCACTCACTTGCCCTCTGCACATCACTTCCTCTCATCTGCTAAATATCCACTCCCTTTTCCCCGGGAAACAACTTCTTGCCTGGAGTTCAATTCATAACTCCTTGACAATATCTTAAAGCCTTACCTTGGAAGAGTAAAAAGTTAAAACCAAAAATAAAGTAGAAAATTCAAATTAAGGAATCCTTTTAATCCCAGTAGATTTATCTATCTCTTTCAAAGCTTTGTGGGCTGCTTCTTTTGAATGTAAAACTTTTCAAGCATCTCCAACCTTAATATTCCATATTCCACATTCCACATTCCATATCTAGGTGGAAGAAACTCACATAACAAGTCTGTGTGAAACTGCCAACCCTATCTGTGAAAGCAAATGAGATAGTAACTTGATATACTGTGGAGGTAGCTTAGTTGTTGTCACTATGAGTCATGTGAGATTTCCCATTAAAATATAAATATTTCTACTTTGATATTATCCTAGTGTCATTTCTGTTGTAATAAAATAGGATGAGAGAAGGCAATTTAAGAGGAAAGGGTGTTTATTTGGCTTAGAATTCCAGGTTACAGTCCACCCCAGCGAGAGAGGAAGACTGGCAAGAAGCTTGAAGCAGTTGGTCACATCCTATCCATGGTTAAAAACAGAGAAGAGGGGCTGGAGAGATGGCTCGGTGGTTACGAGCACTGGCTGCTCTTCCAAAGGACCCGGGTCCAATTCCCAGCACCCACATGGCAGCTTACAACTGTCTGTAACTTCAGTTCTAGGGGACACCCTCACATAGATATTCATGCAGGCAAAACACCAATGCACCCAAAATAAAAATAAATAAATACTTTTTTTAAAAAAAGGAACAGAGAGGAATGAGTGTATCCATGGGCATTTGCTTTCTTACTTGCTCATGTTCCCCTCGAACACAGTTCAGAACTCCTGCTTAGGGATCAGTGTTAGCCACACTGGGCTGTGCTTTCCCACATCAATTAACTTAAGACAATCCCTCACCAATATGCCCACGAGGCAACCCAAGTCCCTCATTAAGACTCTTTTTCCAAGACTTTCTATATGAAAGTTGACAATTAAAGCTAATCATGCCAGCTCTGTAGGTAAATTGGTTGCAAAAGGTGAGTTTTGCAATTCTGTGGGTTTGGTGTCCTGACAACCTGGGGAGTCAGGCAACACCTAGAGCTGCTTAGGACAGCTCTGATGACTGAACTGCAAGGAAACAGTTCAACCCTGAAGGGCGAGGTATCCCGGACACCTTGAGCTGCTCAGAATAACAGCTCTGCCCTGAAGGTGTCCCAGACACCTGGAGCTATTTAGCACAGCTTTGATAGTTGGAACTACAAAGAAGAAGCCCAACCCTGAAAGGGAAATTTTTCTGACTTCTTGAGAGAGTCAGGCTTGGAACTGCTTCAGTATCCTGACTGTTTGGGAAAGTCAAGGTGTCCTACTATTCGGGAAAGTCAGGCTATACCTGGTATGATGGGGGATGGTCTCCCCGCAGGATATAACAATCCTGCTCCTCTCCTGGAGAGCTGCTACAGCTGAGCTTTGCTCAGCCCCCACTTAAGGGGGCTTCCTAGCAGAGCTCTGCTTCTCCCACCTAAGAAATTGCAAAAATGTAGCAATCTCCTCTGGCTTAGTGTTAACCAGCTTTCTTGTGCTCTGTCCATTGAGGGACGTCTCAGCAAGGATCTTCTGTTCAGCTCCCCCTTGCTCAATCCACTATGGAATGTCTTAGCAAGGTTCTTCTGTTCAGCTTCCCCCTTGCTCAATCCACTATGGGATGTCCAGCAATGTTCTTCTGTGCACCAGTGAATGAAGGTCTTCACACCCAAAACTCTTTTGAGAAAGAGATTTATTTGGGAAGGAGGAGTCCAGGAGAGTAGCTGCCTCTACCAGAGTGGACAGAAGAGTCTTTTTTATAACTGACCAGGCAGAGCAGTTTACACAGGAAGTCTTGAGGGTGGAGTCAACCCTGGGCCCAGGGTTCTACTATCCTGCTCTGTGATTAGTTGGTTTCACAAGTCAGTTGGCCAGGGCCAGAGATGGCTCTAATCTGACTGAGCCAAACTGTGTTTCTTTCTGCCCTGATCTGAGGCATCTTTCCCTAGTTCTGGGCTCCAGGGTAAGAGTGGGTTTCTTTAGCTAGCCTCTTTTCCCTACAAGCTCTATAATTTTATTTAGTTAAAAAAAAAACAGTGTATTTATCTAGTGGTTTGAATAAAAATATACAACCTGAACACTGACTAATGTTATTAATGGTAATGAAAAAATAACATCTCTGATAACCAAGGAAATGACTTTTTACATAAGATTTAGTTTCAAACTTGCCCTTTTAATTGATCATTTCTTTCTTTAAATTCTTTTATATAAATAGTTTTCATTTCAGTTCCTACAGTAAATCTAGAGGATGAAAATAATCAGAGAAGTGTGCAGTTTAAGGTCCTGACAACAAGTATAAAAATTTTGTTTTATGCTTGAGGGAACTGAGCACAGACCATCTGCTGCCTCGGTGATCCCCAGGATGCCTGTCAAAGCGTGCATGCATGCATGAAGAAGCAGAGAATAAAGAGAGAGGCACTCACAGCCATTGGAACAGGAATCTGGAAAACCACAGCATCCACTTTGGACATCATTCAAATAAATAATGAGGCCCATGTGGTGTATTTTAGGTCTACCTACTACACCAAACTTCAAAAGAAAAATGCCATTGAGAATTTTTACTATTACGATATCATTGTGCATCTCTTTCAGCTTGGGTTATGGAGATAGCTGAATAGAGCCTTGTGCTGCATTTGTACTGTTCTATGAGACACACAATGGAACCAACACAGGAGCAATGTAGAAAAAGCAACTTAGGCTTTTTTATCAAATGTTCACAGCATGATGGGTTCACACAACCTATAAATTTATTCCTCAAACAGCAGGAAGTTTCTCCTTGCTTACCATTCATAGAAATACTTGTGTTAGCAATACCTCCTAGCTCCTAGAGCTTGATATTTGAGCAAAAGGCAAGTAGATATGACAGGTCCATAGAGAATCTACCAATAGAATTGGGAAAGTCCTAGCCATCACCTCCTACATAATCAAAATTCTGAATTCCCAATCCTCTCTCTGCCTAGGAGTATTAAGTAAGAGATTTCAGACATACTACCCATACTGGCTATGCAGTAAATTATTTCTGGAGCTAAATATGAAGGAAGAACATAAATTATTTGCAAATGCCCCTAAATGTATTACCTGACATTCTGACCTGCTTCTGAGTTGTTGTGACAAACTCCATGACCAAATGCAACTTAGGGGAAAAGTTTATTTTGTCTACGAGGTTTCCATGAAGATTGAGGGAAGCCAAGACAGGAACTCAAGGCAGGCACTTGAGTCAGAAACCCAGAAGAGTGCTTCTTACTCTCTTGCTCTCTCTGGCTTGCTCAGCTTCCTTTCTTATACAGTACAGGCATACCTGTGTAAGGTGTAAGGATGGCACTGCTTTCAGTGGGCTGGGGTCTTCTACGTCCATTAGCAATTTGGAAAGTGCCCCCAGAGACATGGTTCTGGGCCAATCTGATAGAGGCAGTTCCAAGGTTCCTTCTACAACTGACTGTAGACTTGACAGCTGAAATTCATAGATATTTGCCAATAAAGAATATCATATAAAACTACTCACATTTTATTCCAGATGACAATCATCATACTCATTGATAGGACTATATTTAACATGCCTCAAAATTAAATTATTGGAAACTGCTTGCCCTGAGCCCATGAGTGGAAGAGATCCTAGAACAGAAAACATAGTTCTACTCTGGACACAGGAGAGGGACCACTCTTAGAGATAACAAACCAGCATGAAAGCGTATCACTCTTACTAGCTGCACATGAAAGTATGTCATTCTTACTAGTGACATTAATTTATCTTTAAGTCGTAACCCAGGATATAGATTTTTATAGTATTTATACTTGAGTTCAGCTGAACATTGAATGCAGATCAGTATTTGCAAAAGCTTATTGAAAAAGCTGATATTTAACAGAAACTGTAATTTAATTAACAGATCAGTTGGAATGAGGGAAGACATAAGATTGTTGCATAAGTAAGTAGAATGTATAGCTAGGGCTATTGCAAATATTATAAATAATTATATTCCATGTCATGGTATTGAACATTTATACAAACACACTGCTGAATGGTGTGACCCTGCCCTGTGTGTGTGTGTGTGTGTGTGTGTGTGTGTGTGGAGAGAGAGAGAGAGAGAGAGAGAGAGAGAGAGAGAGAGAGAGCCTGCATGAGACTCCAATCGGTTCAACAGGTTTGGATTCTCTTGCTAGCTCTTCCTAGACAAACAAAGACCAGATTCATAGCACCCCTTCCAGAAATGTGGAGCTAAGGATTAAGTCCTGGCCAGCACGATGAGAGGAGTGAGGCACAGCACTTCCAACAACAGAGATTAAAGGCATCTTAAACAATTTTACAACCTCTTCCTCTCCTACTATGCTGCTGTGAGAAGACATGTGGGCAAGTGGCGTATGTGAAAAAGACACACATCCTTTATCTTATAGGAGTGAGGGGAAAATCCTGTCTTAGAACCTTTAAGTTTAAATGTTCTTCTTACTCCTTCTTTTCTTCTCTTCCTTCCTCTCATCTAATCTCTCCAGCATAAACAAGCATATACTAGAAAAGGCCAAAAATTTCCAAATGTCTTATAATGGCTTTGAGGTGAAGTGTGCTTGAGTAGCTTTCTCAGTCACTCTCAACCTTATTTTTAGGCACAGAATTTCTTACTGAACATGGATGGAGCTTGCTCTTTGGTCTAGACTGGCCAGTCAGCCTATGACGCTTGCTAACCCCACCCCTCAATCCTGGGATTAGATATCCTCTACCATGGCAGGCCTTTTCACAGAGGTGTTCAGCATGGAACTCTGATTCTGAAGCTAGAAGCAAACACGGTACATACTGGATCATTTCTCCAGCCCCTTATTATGGTTTTGATACCTTTCCAAGAGCTGGTACAGAGAATGAGCTGAAGAATTTTTCTACCTATTCTAATTTCCTTTTCAAAGAAAAACAGCAGAAGTCACAGGTGCAGGAGGCTTTACCGCTGGGTAGTCACCTTTGTGCACAGTTTCCTGAGAACAGAAGCATAGGTGATGAACAAACACTCTGTGTGTAATTGTCACTTGCTCATTTGTGTGGCATGGTTGATATCATTCAAGATTTATGGAATTGTTTCAAATTAGCAATTTTTTTATTTGTAGCATAGTTAAGTGA
This sequence comes from Peromyscus californicus insignis, assembly GCF_007827085.1. Classification (NCBI taxonomy): domain Eukaryota; kingdom Metazoa; phylum Chordata; class Mammalia; order Rodentia; family Cricetidae; genus Peromyscus; species Peromyscus californicus. The sequence goes on from NW_026294595.1 coordinate 60,074,493, forward strand.
CCATCAACACATAGCATTAATGGTGCATATGAGTCCAAGATATTGCTATGTAAATCACTTTCAAAATCATGTCTGAAAGCATTATTATAAAACCAATCATTATTATAAGATTTTATTTAGTGTATCTTACCTTATTAGATATACCTTAAGGGTTTGTTCCTAGTGATTGTTTAAACACTGTAGTTTATAGTAACACTTACATGTAAGTGTCAATATATAGTTATAATTATTTATATTAATAGTTCAGCAAATAAGACATAGTGATAAAAGACCATTTAACATTTAAGTTCCCACTGGAGCACCAAAGACAGCTTTGCACAAGTGTCCCTGCTGGCTGAAGCAGTGTAGCAGCTCAGGAACTTGACAGATGGTGAATATTGGACAGTTTGGGTCGGCATGGTAATTGGATTTTGATTTCCTTCTTATAGTTGAACACTAGTAATCCTTAGAACAGCGTTCACTCAAATCTGGTAGAGTTTGACCTTGCTTCACCTGCTCCTCATTCAAGAAAAGGCACTAAAGAAGTGAAAAGTCATATTAATGAACCAGCATGTCTGTATTTAACTATCTTTTATTCCATAATTTATGGTGAAATTTTAGAAAAGCCAAACTTACTATCTTTTCAGTTGCTTCAGGGATGAAATTACTTGTTTCAATTTTTTTTAAAAAAATAAGTATCAATTATAGCATAGTTTTTTTGTTAGAAACAAAGAGAAAATATTTTCAATTCCAACACAAAATAACTAAATTAAGATATTTGCTGGGGGGGATGTTTACAACTAACAAAGTAGATTATAATGGATACTTTGAAATTTATATTCTCAGATTGATTTCTAAAGAATCAGATTATTTCAAGTTCATGTTTTCAGATATGGTCATACTACACTTAGGAAAATATTTCTTCTCTATTCTGAGCTCATGATTCTGAGAATTAGAATATTCTCATTTTTTTATTTTCATAAACTTTGTACTACTATACTTAAAATCACTTGAGTTCTCACTAGCCTTTAAGGAGAGATTTTTTGCATTAACTTGCTTTTTCTAAGGTTCATATTAATTTCTTAGTAATTTACTTATACATTATTTCAACAGTCTTGCAGTGCATGCTCAGTTCTGTTCCTTTAATAATGAGGAAACAGCATAGTATCGATGGGCCAGCTCTACAGTCCCCATCATGTATTGCAGTGCAGATTCTGATGGTAATGGCATTGGCGTCACTCCTCTGAAGGAATTCTTCCTTGAATTAACATCATCCAGTGGAATTTTTGCTCTGTTAGGGTGAACCAGAAAATCTCCCGGGGAAATTTGCTTATTTTAAAATACTCCATTTCTATGAAAAGAGCCTTTTCATTAATGATGAACATGAAAAAAAGTGGTAGCCATTTTATAGAACGTAAAACAAGATCTCATGAAGCTTAAATTTTCAAAAAAAAAGTACAGGCCTACATGACATCCTCCCTTAAAATAGAACAATATTACCCTTCTTTGTGAAGAAATTCTGTTGACTGTCATATCTTTGACTGTTTTCTTCCTTCCAAATTCACAGTGATCTTTATCTAGATCTTTGTTTCAATTTGTGTATTCATTATAGCTATTGTAGACTGTAAAAGTGTACCAAATTGATCTGAAAGAATGAATGAGTAAACGGAGATTTAGTGTCACTTAACCCTTGACACTTCTTTCTAAAATTGTAAATGGCAATATGAATGTCTGATATATTTCTAAATCTTCACATTGCATATTTTAGGTGGTCAGGGAGAAGGAAATTCATTTTAAATATTGCTATGATGTAGGAAATTAATGATATTAATGATATGCTTTCCTTAAATGTTACAGTGGTCATGTGATTAATAGATTGTATATTCAAATCAATGTTTGGCTTATAGTACTCACAAGTAAAGAATAATGAATGCTGCATGGAGGTAGCACAAAGCAAGCCTTTTCATCATCAGACACCTAACAATGTCACTATTACTTAGCAACATACCTTCTTTATCTCACAAGGAAAGCTGTGCTTGGGCAAGAAACCACTTTTGTGATTCATAACAAGAAATATGCAGTTTTCGCCCATGACTACTCTGTTCAGAAATTGTCCCATATAACTTAGGGATGGGGTAATGAACCAGTGCAAGATGCCATACAGAAAGATTTCAGGAACCTTCGCTGACTAGAACTTCAAGTTACTCACCACAGTGTTTGTGAAAGTCTACCAAAAGGCAGTTTCAGCTGCCTGAAATTCATGGTGCAGAAATGTAACTGCTATAAGGTGCGTGCCCATGCCAAAGGGCTGGAGCTGCTTGAAGAGCATCAGGGCAAAAAATCCAGACCTTCCCAAGCCTATGTGTCTCTCTGGCTTGCCAACTATATAGGCAAGTATATCAGGGGCTGTGTGGGAGGAAATAGAAAGTTATCCAGAGCTACCCATTTATCTTTCCCCTTGCTTTTCAACAACCAAAAAAGAAGGAAGAGGGAACTCCCCTGGCTAGGAAGGAAGGAATCCTCAAGTCTTCAAACAAGCTCCCAATGAAATTAGCAAGAAATTCACATTTTCAAACTGCATCAGCTGTCTTGTAATTTTCACTTTTTTGTTTGTGGTAAATCACAGTCTGAAAGCAAGCATGACCCTGGCCACAATAGAATTGAAAATAATTCAAGAAAGTAAACATCAACTATGTGAGCTAACAGTGTAGATTAGTAATAGAGCACTTGCCTGGTATATAGAAGGCCCTGTATTCAATCCCCAGCCCTGAGAAAAATAATAAAATAAAATAATAAACAGATGGTGTGAATACTGAGAAACTTATATTAATTACTGTGGTGGTTTGAATGAGAAGGGCCCTTATAGGCTCATGTGTTTGAATAACTGGTCCCAAGTTAATGGAGCTGTTTGGGAAGGATTGGTTTTGTTGGAAGAAGTGTGTCATTAAGGGTGGGTTTGAGGTTTCAAAAGACATCTCCGTGTGTGTGTGTGTGTGTGTGTGTGTGTGTGTGTGTGTGTGTGTGTGTGTGTGTTTATGTGTGTGAGTGTGTGTGTGTGTCTTTGTTTCTCTGTCTCTGTCTCTCTCACCTCACGTTGTGGATCAACATGTGATTGCTCAGCTGTTCCTGCTGCCACACCTTTCCTCTGCCATCACGGACTCTAACTCTCTGAAACTGTAAGCCCAACTAAACACTTTCTTTTTTAAATTGCCTTGGTCATGGTATTTTGTCACAGTAATTGAAAAGTAACTAAGACATCTTTATTTTGATGTTCAGACTACTTAAGGAGACAGAAACCTCTTTAGGCTTTGAAAGTACTCTTTTACGATAAGCAAACTTTACTACTTTGTGTAGCTTAGTTTTGTAGAAGGGCTGACTCTTAGTTAACATGTAAGGGCAGACCTTGATGTCAGGTTTTCTAGTTTTTATTGGCCATTTGGGATATTCTAATGTGCACTGAACAGCTAGTCATACTACGAGTTTGAAAAGGACTGTTGGAGTAGGTTCTAAGTTTCCTTTCCTAGATAAACAATAGTGCTGTTTATAACCCCTAGTGAAGTAGGGCTGAGTACTGGGCTCCAAGTTATGTGAGATCTCTGGGATTGTTCCTTGATTATGTAAGACAGACAGGAATAGAGGAACTCTACAGACAAGTGTAGGACTGGACATGCCTCTTGGCATATATATAGTAGGTTCTTTGCATACAAAGGGATATGTTTTGATAATTTTCACTGAGCTTCTGGATTGAATTGGATCAAATGTTCTGTCCACAGGTAATCATTGGCTTTCAATAGCCTTTCCATGAAGGTTTTTCAAGGTCAGTGAACTATCTTGTAATGAAGGTTAGTGATTAAATCCCAGTAGGCTTGTGGAATACGTTTCCTCCAGTAGATTGTTACTATTGAGTATTTATGATGAATTGCTTCTATTAACTTGACTGCAAAGCCAGTACCAAGATCCACATGCCACTGCTTGTGACTCCGCTGTCAGTCTTTGTTACTGACTCCAGACAATCTAGCACTTCTGTTATTTTAATAGTTCCAGTGAGATGAGACAGAAATATTTTGCAAGACGTCAGGGAACATGAATACATACCTCCAACTCAGCTTCCCATTATAGAAATTCTAGATCTAGAATTCTGTATGGTCCAATGCCAGCCGGAAGAAGGGAAGGAAATAGAACTAATCATCTTATGGGTGATGACTTTTCTTAAATCTGCAGTCTAAGGGGATAACTCAGTCTCACTCCCAAATTCTAGGAAAATTAGGATGATATTTTTCCCTGTGGAAATTTTCTAGCTAATTTTCTGTGGGACAGAGAGAAAATTGAAGAACTCCCACATCACCACTGTTATTTCTCCATAACTATTTTAAGATAAATATTTAAATTGTGTCTAATAGTGGCATAAATTAGAAAATACTTATTTGCATATTATAAATGAACTATTTCTATTATAATAAAACTCTTGGCAAATTAAAGAAAAAAACAGTAAATCTTTTAAGGCTCAAGTATTCAGAGAAATATTTCATAAGAATTGTGCTGTAGATAAGAACAGGTGGCAATAGTCAAATTTCCCATCTGCAGATAGTAAAATCACCTACAGGTTGGCTTTTGCAAGTATTATAGCCAATATGCAGGAATCTATCCATTCGTAATTCATGCCAGATGGACCCTGACCAAATTCAGAGAGCCACGTAGGACCAATGTTCTTTTGGATGCTTTTTTAAAGTTTAAAGCAGATGACCATGCCATTTGCACAGCAAAATAGGAGCTGTGAGCAGTACATGAACAGAATTTACTTAGTGATTGGAAAAGAGGAACAGTTAACGATATCAGAGCTCTTTTAAGTCCCAGATTCTAATAGTCAGAATCCTCTGCAGATGTGGCCCAGTCAGAGGTAAAGATAAGATTGGCAATTATGTGTTTATAACTGGAATACAGAATTTCTGCTCTTCCCCAGAAAACAAATCAAGCAATTTCCAGACATGCATAATTAAGCATTATTATTCTCTCATTGTGACTTGGATTGTTTTTATATTATTATCACTCACTGTTTAGAGCTGTATAATAAGCTATCTAGATGATTTACATTTTGTTTTGGTATCTTTATATCTTTGAGCTGCTTCAGTTAAAAAGAGCATCTATGTCCACACACAAAGTAATAATAATAATAAACCTATCAATATTGTATGCCCATAGAAGTTAGAAGTGTGGTTTTATATTCAAATAAAGAAAAGGAAACAAGATTAATTAAGGAAGAGAGAGAAGGGCTTTGAAGAGTGAAAAGAAAGAAAGAAAAACTGTTAAAAGAGATATTCTGTAAACTTAATTAAATCTCCTCAAAATTTATCTGCTAAGGTCCCAAAGCTGGAGACCTCAGATTACATTTGGAGACAGAAGTAATTAAGTTAAATGAGGCCATTAGGATGGGTCCTAATCCAATCTGATTTATAAGAAAATATTAGATGCTACCCTTCTGAGTTCTTAATTGGGACCAAAGAAAAACAGATTAATGAGAGAAAGATAAACAGAAGTGAGTGAGTGAGTGTGTGTGTGTGTGTGTGTGTGTGTGTGTGTGTGTGTGTGTGTGTAGAAAGAGAGAGAGATTCCCACATTTGCATGGTACTTGCGTACAAAAATGAGTCAAACTCAAAGAGGTAGTTAGAATTAGTCTACATGTCATCTTCTGGGGTAATTACAGGAAGAAGGGCATTGGGGAAACCAGTGATGGGAAGTGACCAGGAAATTCAATGGTAAACAAAGGTTTGTTTTTTTTTTTTAAGTACAGATTTCCATCTCTACCTCCTCTTATTAACTAATGCATTTCATCATATTTTAGGTCTGATTCCACACAGACATAAGAGATTGTCAATGCCCTTGTTATATTTTTTGTATACCTTGTATTGATAAATTTTAGTTCCCAAATAAGTCCAATTGTGAAATTTTGTTTCAGTTTTGTGTTTTTCTACCTGTTGCCAGTTTCTTTTGTTTTAGTTTCTTTCTTTTTGATTTTCATTTTCTGATTTTATCTCTGTCTCTCTCTCTCTTACTTCCTTCTCCCCACCCCCTTTTATTTCTTGGTAGTTAACGGATATACTGTAGAAAACTGTTCTTTCTATCAGAATCTCAGATAGACACAGTCATCTTTAAAGGTCTTTTTCTATGACAATTATTGCTTTACTCTATTTGATCCAAAAAAACTGAAGTGCCTTTAAGAGCAATAGAGCCGTTCTCAACTCTTGGCGAGCTTGGCTTGGGGAACTAGAATCCTGAGAAACTTAACAGCCATCAAAAGTACCCCTAAGATAATGGTTTTCTTGTCTTGGCTCACAAATTTGAACAATAAAATTCAAAGACCATAGAGGATGAATTTCAGAAAAGTATAAATGCACAGATGAGAACTAGAGAGTGAAGAGAGAGAGAGAGAGAGAGAGAGAGAGAGAGAGAGAGAGAGAGAGAGAAAGAGAGAGAGAGAGAGAGAACAGAGCTCTTATACAGCAGGAGAGGTTCCCAGAAACTAAGACACAATTGAGCTAATAGTCTTTGGTCTTTTTAAAGGACTTATAGCAGAAATAGGGAAGAAGCATGGAGAGGGCAACAATCTAATCAGTCCAATTGGCCCAACCATGAGGTGGCCAGGTGCCTCCTATCAGTTTCAGTCACACCCCCACATACAGTCTCTGTTCATTTAGGAGAAAAGAAAACAAGGAAGTGGAAACCAAAATCTCTTCTGGTGTTCCTGGACTCCAGCAAGGACATCCTCAGAACTGCTGCTTTGTGCTCCCTTCCTGCTGCTGGTTCCTGTTCTTATCAAGTGGATGAGCCCCAGGTTTAAGTGGTGTTAGTGCCTGTCTGTGCCACAAGGGTGTCTTCAATGATTTGTCCCAACAGCTTTTGAAATATGATTCTTGTTTGGGACTAGGGCAAAGGTAGTACGAAGAAAGGTGTTTTCTATTTTTCATCTTCTCATTGACATATTTCTTTTCTATTAATAGGTACTCTAAAAAGTATTACAGCAAGAATGTAGTATGCAATATTCTCTCAATATATTTTAATTATATAATACTATATTGCTATTTATGAGTAGGATAAAATACAACCATCTGTAGAGCTTTGTATTTGCTGAACATTAGTTAACCAGTTCCCCTTCCACCTTTGAAAGCACCAATCAATTTTGTTTCTATAAATGACTATGTGAAATACCTCATAGAAAGGAAGTCATATAGAATTCCTCTCTGTGTGACTTTTTTCACTTAGCACAAAGTCTCCCTGCTTATCTAACCTATTACATCTTACAAAGAGTGTGGATCTCAATACAGCATTGCATGGTTGCACCAAGTGCTTGAGGCCTAGGGGTTGTTTAAGTCAAGTGAGTTATTACACATGTTGGCTAGGAAAAGAAGGCCCAGGTCCTGGCATGAGCTTCCACAACTTTTGCCAACACATCTACTTAGCAGCAGAAAAGTTTACAAGGCCAAGAGCTAAGAGGATTTTTATTATAATTTTAGGAGAGATGGCCTAAGTTATAGGCCATTGAGCCTGCATTGACTATAGCAATGAATGCACACGGGTATAAGAGCCACAGACAAGAAGTGCTTGATGGTTCTGGACTGTTGCCAACAGTCTGGGGATTGAGCATAAACAACATGGTAGCTACATATATAAGAACTTAAGTCACAGTTACATTCTAGAATGTGGACCCATCCTTTGGTTTCATGACAGCTCCTGGTTGAACCACCTTTCTTCAATTCTCTGACCCCTGGCATTGAATTTAGAACACCCTAGAATTTTTCTGTTATTGTGGCTCTGTTTCCTTCATTTGAGCAGAGGACCATCAATGGAATCCTAGGCCAGAAACCTGATGCTGGATATCCCAACAGACTGGATTCAATCCTGCATTGCATCAATCTTCAGAGTCCATAGAGATAAAAAAGAATTATGAGGAGGAAATAAAAGGAATTTATTTAGTATAGTCACCCTGGGAAGGAACAGGGGTCCAGCAAGCTCAGTCCTGCCTTTGAGTCACTTCTGAGACCTTCAGGAATAAAAATAATAAAAGCTTGTCCACTTTGGGGGATGAGGGACAAGTACACATCATCAAGCAGTCTAGGTCAAACTATAAACAGACTGATCAGCACTTCAGTTGTGTTTTGGAGGTCCAGCTGGCTCTGGGGAAATGGTTGTTCTAACAAGTTCAGTTCACTCCCTACTAAGACAGAACTGCTCACATTTAGGAGGTTACCCTGTATTCCCGTTGTGGAGCCATTGCTCCTGTTGAGTAGAGAGCCTCAGTTCTAATTTCAGGGTGGCTCGCTCACTATTCCTGGGATCTTGACGCTATCTATTGCACTTACTCTTACAATGTACATTCAGCCTTGAAGGCAGATGAGAGTGGTAAGGTAACTAGCGCTGATTAAATTTGTCACTAATGTTTAGACAGAAACCACTTAAATGATTAACACGTCTGTGTACAGAGTTGAGCGAGAACCTGATGCAAGCATTTCTATTAGCAATGCAGATGGCTGAAGACCCAAGGGAAGCCAGAGCATGTAGCCAAGCCACTTCTAACCCTGTTAGAAGTGCCGCTGCATCCCTCATGTCATAAGCCTTTCCTTAAGTAGTCTATAAAGTCAGGGTTAATATGCTCACCGTAGATGCTTTGTTTTGTTTATTATTACATTTTTTAGTTTTATATGTTTTTCCTTTTAAAGGTCTAGGTTCTTTATTATTACTATAAAAAAAATCTCCAGCTAACTTTTTCCACTGCCCATAAAACTGTTTTCCACCTACTCCTGCTCATTTGTAGTTTGGGTTTTGACTTTCTGATTTAAACTTAGCTTGGGATTGTTTGTGATCTGCAGATATTTGTTTAGGTGTTTAGTTCAACTTGATGATGCTGTCGTCATGAGATTGTTCTACTTTATAATAGTTTGGGGAGAGGTTTTTTTTTTCAGCTGAAATATTTTAGTGCTCACTATTTTTTTTTTCGCTTGAAGCTGTGTAAGGATGACTTCTGCCTCTGCATTTGAAAATGTTCTCTGAATGGCTGACAGTCTTTTATTCCAAGACAACTTTTTTCCATTAGTATAGCAGACAGCACTTCCTTTATTAGCCGGGCTTTTGGAGAGGCGTGACTGTGCGTTCTTTGAATTCCCTTTCTCTTTTTCCCTCATAAGATCTTAAATTTTTCTCCTTGACTTTTTTTTACCTTGCCTGGGTGAACCATGTTAATCATCTTGTCTCCCTCTCTCTGAAAGCATTACCCTTTAAAAACTACCTTCTTCCGGATTCTCGCTTGTGCATTTAAGTTCCCTTCCTATGGTTATAGTTTTTCTCTGTCTGGACTCATCCTCGGTGTCTCACATTCTGAACTGACTTTCTTTGTTAGGGCTTAGAATGCTTTGTCTTCTTCACCCTCCTCACCACGGAATTATCACAGTTCCGTGTTCTGAGTGAGACATGTCTCCTGTAAGCTTATGTATTTGAAAGGTTGGTTCTGAGTTCGTAGTGCTGTTTGGAGAAGTAACGGAACCTTTAGCACCTGAGTATTTGCTGGAGGAAGGACATCACTGGAGGCAGACCATGCAAGTTTATAGCCTCACCCCACTTCTAGTTTGCACTCTGATCCTGCGCATGTGTGAACACAAGTGCGTTCCACCAGCTTCCTCCTCTGGCCACCTGGGGCCGTGCCTTCCCCACATTTATGGACTCTCCCTCTGGATCCAAAAGTCGCCCCCCCCCCAAAAAAGAAAAATCTTCCTTCTACAAGCTGCTTTTGGTCATGCTGTTTTATCATAACAATAAAAAAGAAGTAGCTACTATAGAAATTATCACCGGAGAACAAGATGTTGATGTGCAGAAGCTGACTGGGTGGAAGACTTTGGAGCTTAGAAGAGTCCTGGAATGCTGTATTCAGAGCATAACTGACCGCTCCAGTAGGAATATGGAAGACAGTGGTGCTGAGAGTATGGAGACTATGGAGGCCTGGCTTGGTAGGTGTCAGAGCGAAGGCAAGACTGTGTTTGCAAGTAGGCTAGATGCCATTCACATGATATTTAGTCAAACAACATGACTGTTTTATGCCCAAACCTGAGAATTTATTTGAGGCTAAATGAAGCAGCAGGGACCTCATTCTTACCCACTTTGGATTGGTAGTGAGTATTCTTTATCATTGGATATAGGAAATACGTAATTTGTGTTTGGGCTTTTTATTTGTTTGTTTTCTTTTCTTTTAATTCCCAGAGGATCACAGTTAAGACATTACCTTCAGTCTCAAAAGAGACTTTGTACTTTGAACAGTGTTAAGATTGTATGGGGACTTCTAATTTGAAATATTTGCATTTTGCATCAAAAGTTATCAAAGAGTCTTTCAGGGCCAAGGGACCAAATGTGGTGGAATGAATGGAAAAAAAAAAGGTAGCCCCATAGACTCATTTATTCGAACTCTTGGTCTCCACGTGGTGGTAAAGTTGGGGAAGTTGAGGAACTTTTAGGACAGAGAGGCTTGCTGGAAGAAATGGGTCACTGGGGTCAGGCTTTGAGACTTTACAGCCTATCCTCACTTCCAGTCTGCTTTCTTAGTTTTCTGGTGACAAAATGTGATCAGCCATCTTGCTTCTCAGGCCACCTGCTGCCCCCACCACTGTGGACTCCTGCTCTGAAAGCAAAAGCCAAAATAAACCTTTTCTGTCTTTACTATTTTCTATCCTTCTTTCTGTCTGTATGTCTTTAACTGTTGTGTCTATATGTCTATCTTTGCTTTGTTTTGTCTCCCTTCCTGCTTTCCTTCAGTCCATTTGATTCCACTGGCACACTGTGGTGGTTATGACGGCTTTGTGATCTATTTTGGAATTAAAAAGTGTGATTCTCGTCACTTTGCTCTTCTTGTACAACAGTGCCTGACTATTCATGATCTTTCATGATTCCAATACATTTAGAGGTTTTTATCTATTTCTGTAAGCAATGCCTTGACATTTGTTAAGGATTGAATAGAATTTGTATACATTTTTTTTGTGGAATGAACATTTTAATAATGTTAAATTAGAATGTCTTTCCTTTTACCTATGTCTACTTTCTGTTCTTTGATTGTTTGAAGGTCACATATTGAGAAGTATTTTACCACCTTAGTTAGGTTCTCTCCCAAATAGTTTTTATGCTATTGTTAAAATTATACAGCCATATAAACAATATTTACATTAATTTATGTACAATGCATCGGGACTAGTTGGCCTGTGGAACATCACCTAATTAGGGGAGTGAGGATTAAGAAAGAAGGCGACAAAAGACAGAAGATAGATTCAGGAGGACTCTGAGTGAATGTTGCAGCAGCCCTGAATTTATTTCTCATAGCCTTTTTATACCCAAAGCAAGCAGGGCAAGACTTCCTTACCATGATTCAAGGAACAAACAAGTATAAGCACCTCCTTAATTCCCCAAACATCTAATAACCACATCTTTGGCCAATCATCCTGTTATTCAGCCTTAAGAAGCAAAAATAAGTTTGACCTCTCTGACCTTAAAGTCAAGATGGAATCAAGCCATGGAGCTGGAGTCACTATAGTCTCCCACAACAATGAAAATAAGTAAAAAATATTTTAAACTCTGTTCTCTGCCCTATAATTTGTCACAGTTTCATTGGAAACATTATTAAGAATGTAATGAAACCAATTTATCCACCCTTTGAAGTACATGTCTAATGAATTAAATTTATTTTAATTATACCTTTCCCTGGTTAAGACAGAAGTAGTCTTCTCAAACACTTTTACTTCTTCCAGTGCTTTAAGTTCTTTAGTTGAGAGACATTTAAAAAAAAATCATTCTGTCTTAAATCTACCATACTCCTAATTGGATGGTGCTAACTGGCCAGTTTTCTAAGTGTACAAATGAAAGTGTGCCAAAGTATGTTGAAGGATGCCAAAGTATATTAACATTTGTAATTTTGTGGCTATCATTACTTTATGGAACTGCCAAATTTCCTTTCTCAGTATGTGTAACTGGGAGATGCCATGTATCTTAGTTACTTTTTTATTACTGTGAACACCATGTTCAAGAAAACTTATAGAAGAAAGCATTTAGTGGGAGCTTCCAGTTTCAAAGGATGAGTCCATGACCATCCTAGTGGGGAGCACAGCAGCAGGTAGGTAGGCATGGTGCTAGAGCAGGAGCTGAAGACTTACATCTGATCCACAAGCACAAGACACACACACACACACACACACACACACACACACATGCACACACACACACACACACACACACACACACACACACACACACACACATGAAACAGAGAAAGAGAGATAGAGAGGGAGATCACTGGGAATGATATGGGCGTTTGAAACCTTAAAGCAAAGTCCGAGTGACACACTTCTTCCAATGAGACCACACTTCCTAATCTTTCTCAAACAGACCCACCAACTGCAGACCAAGCATTCAAACGTAAGATCCTATGGGGCCCACCATACCACAATTCAATTTTCTTAAAATAGAATCTCAAAATCAAATTTCTATAAGATATTTTATAATTTCTTTCAGATTTCTGTCTGTCTTTGCTGTCAACTTAAATGGTTTAATACAGTTACGTATTTCTACCAAGATGTCAAGTTTCCTATGACTTCTCTGTGAGATAATATATGCATATACATATACTATAATGAAAAGATGGTGCTGAATATGCTTGTCCTAGAATGAACACCTTGGTGTTTTTCCTGCCAGCATGGACTAGTAGTCATTGTTACTGGGGAGAAGGAGTACATCTTTCCTATCAGATGTACATGAAGGCATATGTATGTAATAGATATAGCACTCATTTCATTTAAGAATAATAATTTTTGCTCAGGTGCAGGCCATACCAGCCATAAAGACAGATCGGCAAATTCAGACAGAAACTCACTGCAGGACCAGAGGCCATGCCAGCCACCAGAATTCAGGCTTCCCAATTTAGGTTGGACAAAAGATGACACCTGCTGCCAGAACTCCAGATAGGCAGTCCACCTGTGGACCTCATCCACTCTCTCAGTGCGCCCCCCACACACACACACTATCCCCAGTGCCTACTCCTTTCCTCATCACTGATCCCACCCCCTGCTGGACTATTGACCGTACTGGTCACCAAGAATCTAGGCCACAAAGACTAAAAGATCAAAGAAGAAACAGAAACCAAACCAAGGAACAAAATGCCCATTCACCAAAGACAACTCAGAAATCGGCACCTAGACCTATAATCATCAAAACCCAGATACCTAGATGCCAGTGTAAGAACACAATCAATAATACCCAGGACAATATGTTGCCACCATAACCCAGCTATCCTGCTACAGCATGCCCTGAGTACTCCAACACAACCAAAGCACAAGAAAACTACTTTAAAAACAAATTTATGAAGATAACAAAGGTCCTTATAGAGAAAATGAATAAATCTCTGTAAGAAATTCAGGAAAACACAAACAAGCAACTGAAGGAAATGAATAAATCCCTTAAAGAAAGACAAGAAATCCAAGAAAAACAATCAAACAAGTGAAAGAAATGAATAAAACTGCTCAAGACCTGAAAATGTAAATAGAAGTAATAAAGAAAACACAAACTGAGGGGATTCTGAAAATGGAAAATCTAGGTAAGCAAACAGGAACTACAGATGCAAACATCACCAACAGAATATAAGAGATGGAAGAGAGAATCTCAGGCATTGAAGAAATGATAAGAGAAACAGATACATCAGTCAAAGAAAATGTTAAATCTAAATATTTCCTGACACAATGCATCCAGGAAATCTGAGGTTATGAGAAGACCAAACCTAAGAATAGCAGGAACAGAAGAAAGAGAAGATACCAATCTCAAAGTCCCAGAAAACAATCAAGACACTAAACATACAGAACAAAGAAAGAATATTAAAAGCTGAAAGAGGAAAAGGCCAAGCAACACATAAAGGCTGACCTGTTAAAAATACACTCAATTTCTCAAATGAGATTCTAAAAGCTAGACAGACATGAACAGATGTTTTACAGGTTCTAAAAGACCACAGATGCCAGCCCAGACTAATATAACCAGCAAAACTTTCAGTTACTATAGATGGATAAAACAAGATATTCCATGATAAGGTCAAATTTAATCAAACACACACACACACACACACACACACACACACACACACACACACACACACGCGCGCGCGCGCGCGCACACGCACATGCACACACACCCATCACCACCAATAACAACAAAATGAACAGGGATTGACAATCGTTGGTCATTAATATCTCTAAGTATCAATGGACTCAATTCTCCAATAAAAAGACACAAGTTAACAGAATGGATGAGAATACAGGATCCATCCTTCTGCTGCATACAAGAAGCACACCTCAACACTAAAGATAGACATTACCTCAGAGTAAAGGGTTGGAAAAAGATTTTTTAAGCAAATACCCAAGAAGCAAGCTGGAGAAGCTATTCTAATATCGAACAGACTAGACTTCAAACCAAAATTAATCAAGAGAAATGGGAAAGGAAACTTCATACTCATCAAAGGATAAATCCACCAAGATGACTTCTCAATTCTTAATATCAATGCCCCAAACACGAAGGCACTACATTTGTAAAAGAAATATTACTGAGCCTAAATCACATATGGAAACTCATATATTAATAATGAGAGACTTCAATACCCCACTCTTACCAATGGATAGGTCATACAGACAAAAACTAAACAGAGGAATAAAGGAGCTAGCAGACATTATGAATCAAATGGACCTAACAGATATATACAGAACATTTCACCTAAACACAAAAGAATATACTTTCTTCTCAGCACTCATGGAACTTTCTCCAAAACTGACCACATGCTCAGTCACAAAGCAAATCTCAACAGATACAAGAAAATATAAATAATCCCCTGTATCTTATCAGACCACCATGGATTAAAGCTGGATTTCAACAACAACACAAACTAAAGAAAGCCTACAAACTCATGGAAACTGAATAACTCTCTACTGAATATAGACAGGGTCAAGGCAGAAATTAAGAATCAAATTAAAGACTCCTAGAATTCAATGAAAATGAAAGCACAACATACCCAAAATTATGGGACACAATGAAAGCAGTGTTAAGAGGAAAGTTCATAGCATTAAGTGCCCATATAAAGAGTTTGGAGAAATCTTACACTAGTAACTTAACAGCATACCTGCAAGCTCTAGAACAAAAAGAAGCAAACACACTCAAGAGGAGCAGACAGCAAGAAATAATCAAACTGAGGGCTGAAATCAATAAAATAGAAACAAAGAGAAAGAACAGTATAAAGAATCAATGAAACAAAGAGTTGGTGCTTTGAGAAAATAAAAAAAAATAGACAAACACTTATCCAAACTAACTAAAAGAGAGGGAAAGAATAACAAAATTAACAAAATAAGAAACAAAAATGGGGACATGACAATGGGCACTGATGAAATCCAAAGATTCATTAGGTCATATTTCAAAAAACTGTATTTCACAAAATTGGAAAATCTAAAAGAAATGGACCAATTTTCTGAATAGATACCACTTACCAAAGTTAAATTCAGATGAGATAAACAATTTAAATAGGACTATAACCCCTAAGGAAATATAAGCAGTCATTTAAGTCTCCCAACCAAAAAAAGCCTAGGGCCTGATGGTTTTAGCACATAATTCTACCAGACTTTCAAAGAACTAATACCAATCAATACTTCCCAAATTATTCCACAAAATAGAAACAGAAAGAATGTTGCCAAATTCTTTTTATGAGGCCACAGTCACTCTGATACCCAAACCACACAAAGATGCAACAAAGAAAGAGAATTATAGACCATTTTCCCTCATAAACATTGATCCACAAAAAAACTCAATAAAATACTGGCAAACCAAATCCAAAAACACATAAAAAAGATCATCCACCATGATCAAGTGGGCTTCATCCCAGAGATGCAGGGATAGTTCAACATATGAAAATCTGTCAATGTAATCCAAATTATATGTAATCTGCATATATAAACAAACTGAAAGAAAAAAAACCTATAATCATCTCCTTAGATGCTTAAAAAGCCTTTAACAAAACCCAACACTCCTTCATGATAAAGGTGTTGGAGAGATTAGGGATACAAGGAACATATCTAAACATAATAAAGGCAACTTACAGTGTGCCAATAACCAACATCAAATTAAATGGAGAGAAACTCAAAGCAATTCCACTAAAACCAGGAACAAGACAAAGCTGTCCACTCTTTCCATATCTATTCAATATAGTGCTTGAAGTTTTAGCTAGAGCAATAAGACAACTAAAGGAGATCAAGGGAATACAAATTAGAAACTAAGAAGTCATAGGATTGCTATTTGTAGATGACCAGATAGCATACATAAATAGCCAAAAAAAAAAAAAACCTACCAGGGAACTCCTATAGCTGATAAACACCTTTAGTAAACTGACTTAATAAAGATTAACTCAAAAAATTCAGTAGCCCTCCTATATACAAATGACAAATGGACTGAGAAAGAAATCAGGAAAATAACACCCTTCACAATAGCCACAAGAAATACAAAATATCTTGGGGTAACTCCAATCAAGCAAGTGAAAGACGTATATGACAAGAACTTTAAGCCTTTAAAGAAAGAAATTGCAGAAGATAAAGAAGATGGAAAGATCTCCCATGCTCGTAGACTGGTAGGATTAACATAGTAAAAATGGTCATTTTACCAAAAGCAATCTACAGATTCAATGCAATCCCCATTAAAATTCCAACACAATTCTTTATAGACCTTGAGTGAACACTACATAACTTCATATGGTATAGAAAAACAGGATAGCTAAAACAGTCCTGTACAATAAAAGAACTTCTGGAGGTATCACCATCCCTGATTTCAAGCTGTACTACAGAACTATAGTAGTAAAAGCAGCATGGTATTGGCATAAAAACAGACAGGTAGAAAAATGGAATCTAATCGAAGACCCGGACACAAATCCCTGTAAGTATGGACACCTGATTTTTGATAAAGAAGTCATAAATATACAATGGAAAAAATAAAGCATCTTCAGCAAATGGTGCTGGACTTACTGGATGTCAGCATGTAGGAGAATGCAAATTGACCCATATCTATCACCTTGCACAAAACTCAAGTTCAAGTGGATCAAAGATCTCAACATAAAACCAGATAAACTGAACCTGTTAAAAGAGAAGATGGAGAATAGCCTTGGACACATTACCATAGATGACAATTTCCTAAACAAAACACTGATAGCTCAGACACCAAGGTCAACAATCAGTAAATGGGACCTTACAAAACTGAAAAGCTTCTGTAAGGCAAAAGACACCACCAATAGGACAAAACGGCAGTATTGTGAAACATCAGTTGAAGATATGATACATTTGTTTATACTGTGGAATATTTGTTTAATGATGCAAAAATGTGTTGCGTTTTTTTTTTTTTTTTTTTGCCAGAAAAAGAATGCAGGTTTATTTCTTTACTTGGTAGCTAAATATTATTCTTTTGTGTTTTTGTTTGTTTGTTTTTTTGGTTTTTTATTTATTCTTTTATTTTTTTAAAAAAATTTATTTTATATACCAACACTTTCCCCTCCCTTCCCTTCTCCCATCTTCCCCACCTTCCCCGAATTCCATCTCCTATCCACTCCTCAGAGTGGGTAAGGCCTCCCTTGGGTAGTCAACAACGTCTGGCATATCAAGTTCAGGCAGGGTCTAGCCTATCCCCCCATATCAAGGCTGAGCAAGGTACCCCACCGTAGGGAATGGGCTCCAAAACGCCAGTTCATGCACCTGGTATAAGTCCTGGTCCCACTGCCAGGGACCCCACAAACAGATCAAGCCACACAACTGTCACCCACATTCAGAGGGCTTAGGTCAATCCTATACAGGTTCCCCAGCTATCAGTCCAGAGTCCATGAGCTCCCACTGAGCTTGGTCAGCTGTCTCTGTGGTTTTCCCCATCATGATCTTTACCCCCCTGGCTCATATAATCCCTCCTCCCTCTCTTCAACTGATCTCCATGAGCTCAGCCCAGTGCTTGGCTGTGGATCACTGCATCTGCTTCCATCAGTTACTGGATGTAGATTCTATGATGGCAATTAGGGTAGTCATTACTCTGATTACAGGGGAAGGCCAGTTCAGGCACCCTCTCCACTGGTGTTGGAGTCTTAGCTGGGGTCATCCTTGTGAATTCCTAGGAATTTCTCTAGCACCAGGTTTCTCCCTTACCCCATAATGGCTCCCTCTATTAAGATATCTCTTTCATTGCTCTCCCTCTCCATCCCCTCTCCAACTCAGCCATCTCATTCCCTCATGTCCCCCTCACCCCTTTCCTTCTACTTCCCCTCCAAGTTTACCCAGGAGACTTTAAATATTTCCCCTTCCTGAGGCCCTACATGTATGTCCCTCTTAGGGTCCTCCTTTTCAGCTAGCTTCTCTGGGGTTATGGATTGTAGACTGGTTATCCTTTGCTTCGCCTCTAACATTCACTTATAAGTGAGTACATACCATGTTTGTCTTTCTGGATCAGGGTTACCTCACTCAGAATGATTTTTTCTAGTTCCATCCATTTGCCTACAGATTTCATGATGTCATTGTTTTTTACCACTGAGTAATACTCCGTTGTGTAAGTGTATCACATTTTCTTTGGGATGTTTTTCTGTACGCTGTGAATATGTGTTGCTCTCATTGGTTGATAAATAAAGCTATTTTGCCTATGGCAAGGCAGCTTAGACGCAGGCAGGAAATCCAGGCAGATAGACAGGAAGAGAAAGGAGGGGCAGGAAAGACGCCAGCCTGCTGCCCAAGGAAGAACATGCCAGCAGACCAGTAAGCCATGAAACATATGGCAAAACATAGATTAATAGAAATGGGTTAATTTAAGATATAAGAGCTAGCAAGCAAGAAGCCCGAGCCATTAGGCCATACAGTTTGCAAATAATATAAGCCTCTGTGTGTTTCCTTGGGACCATGCAGCTATGGGACACTGGTGGGAGAGATTCATCTGGACTGCAGGCTGGTCAGGACCAGAGAAATTTTCCAACTACAGTCCTCCTTTTCACCTAGCTTCTCTGGGGTTGAGGATTGTAGCCCTGTTATCCTTTGCTTTGCTTCTAATATCCACTTATGAGTGAGTATATACCATGTTTGTCTTTCTGGGTTAGGGTTACCTCACTCAGAATGATTTTTTTTAAAGATTTATTTATTTATTATGTATACAGCATGTATGACAGCAGTCCAGAAGAGGGCACCAGATCTCATTACAGATGGTTGTGAGCCACCATGTGGTTGCTGGGAATTGAACTCAGGACCTCTGGAAGAGCAGTCAGTGCTTTTAACCTCTGAGCCATCTCTACAGCCCCAGAATGATTTTTTCTAGTTCTATCCATTTGCCTACAAATTTCATGGTGTCATTTTTTTTTAACCACTGAGTAATACTCCATTGTGTAAATGTACCACATTTTCTTTATCCATTCTTCAGTTGAGGGGCATCTAGGTTGTTTCCAGGTTCTGGCTATTACAAATAATGCTACTATCAACATAGTTGAGCAAGTATCCTTATGGTATGATTGAGCATACTTTGAGTATATGCCCAATAGTGGTATTGCTGGTTCTTGAGATAGGTTGATTCCCAGTTTTCTGAGAAACTGCCATACTGTTTTCCAAAATGGCTGTACAAGTTTGCACTCCTACCAAGAGTGGAGGAGTGTTCCCCTTATTCTACATCCTCTCCAACATAAGATGTCATCAATGTTTTTGATCTTAACCATTTTGACAGGTGTAAGATGGTATCACAGTATCATTTTGATTTGGATTTCCCTGATGGCTAAGGATGTTGAGCAATTCCTTAAATGTCTTTTGACCATTTGAGATTCTTCTGTTGACAATTCTGTTTAGATCTGTACCACATTTTTTATTTGGGTTATTTAGTATTTTGAGGTCTGGTTTCTTGAGTTCTTTATGTGTTTTACAGATCAGCCCTCTGTGAGATGTGGGGTTGGTGAAAGTCTTTTCCCATTCCATAGGCTGCTGTTTTGTCTTATTGACCATGTCCTTTGCCTTATAGGAGCTTCTCAGTTTCAGGAGGTTCCATTTATTAATTGTTGCTCTCAGTGTCTGTGCTACTGGTATTATATTTAGGAAAGAGTCTCCTGTGCCAATGCATTCAAGGCTACTTCCTACTTTCTCCTCTATCAGATTCAGTGTAGCTGGATTTATGTTGAGGTCTTTAATCCATTTGAACTTCAGTTTTGTGCATGGTGATAGATATGGATCTATTTGCAATCTTCTACATGTTGACATCCAGTTATGCCAGCACCGTTTGTTGAAGATGCTTTCTTTTTTCCATTGTAAAGTTTTGGCTCCTTTGTCAAAAACCAGGTGTTCATTGGTGTGTGGATTAATGTCAAGGTCTTCAATTCAATTCTATTGATCCATCTGTCTGCTTTTATGCCAATACCAAGCTGTTTTTTATTACTGTGGCTCCATAGGTGAGCTTGAAGTCAGGGATGGTGATGCCTCCAGAAGTTCCTTTATTGTACAGGATTATTTCTGCTATCCTGAGTTTTTTGTTTTTCCATATAAAGTTGAGTATTGTTCTTTCAAGATCTGTGAAGAATTGTGTTAGGATTTTGATGAGGATTGCATTGAATCTGTAGATTGTTTTTGGTAGGATTTCCATATTTACTATGTTGATCTTACCTATTCAATAGCATGGGAAATCTTTCCATTTTCTAATATCTTCTTCAATTCCTTTCTTCAAAGACTTAAAGTTCTTGTCATACAGGTCCTTCACTAGTTTGGTTAGAGTTACACCCAAGATATTTTATGTCATTTTTGGTTATTGTAAAAGGTGATGTTTCTCTGATTTCTTTCTCAGCCCATTTATCATTTGTATATAAGAAGGCTACTGATTTTTTTTAGTTAATATTGTATTCTGCCACATTACTGAAGGAGTTTATCAGCTATAGGAGTTCCCTGGCAGAGTTTTTGGGGTCACTTATGTATACTATCATATTGTCCGCAAACAGCAAAAGTTTGACTTCTTCCTTTCCAATTTGTATCCCCTTGATCTCCTTTTGTTATCTTATTACTCTAGCTAGAACTTTGAGTACTATATTGAATAGATATGGAGAGAGTGAACAGCCTTGTCTTGTTCCTGATTTTAGTGGAATTGCTTTGAGTTTCTCTCCATTTAGTTTGATATTGGCTGTTGCCTTGCTGTATATTGCCTTTATTATGTTGAGGTATGTTCCTTGTATCCCTGATATTTCCAAAAACAACCTTTATTCTGTAGGAGTGTTGGATTTTGTCAAAGGCTTTTTCAGCATCTAATGAGATGATCATGTGTTTTTTTTATTTCAGTTTGTTTATATGGTGGATTACATTGACAGATTTTCATATGTTAATCCATCCCTGCATTGCTGGAAGGAAGCCTACTTGATCATGGTGGCTGATATTTGTTTTTGATGTGTTCTTAGATTTGGTTTGCCAGTATTTTATTTATTATTTTTGCATCAATGTTCCTTGAGGGAGATTGGTCTATAATTCTCTTTCTTTGTTGCATCTTTGTGTGGTTTGTGTATCAGGATAACTATAGCCTCATAAAAAGAGTTTGGCAATGTTTTCTTCTCTTTCTATTGTGTGGAACAATTTGAGGAGTATTGGTATTAGAACTTTGATCTGGTAGAATTCTGTGCTAAAACTATCTGGCCCTGGGCTTTTTTTGGTTGAGAGACTTTTGATGACTGCTTCTATTTCCTTAAGGATTATAGGCCTATTTAGCTTGTTTATCTGGTCTTGATTTAATTTTGGAATGTGGTACCTATTCAGAAAATTGTCCATTTCTTTAAGATTTTTCAATTTTGTGGAGTACAGATTTTCGAAGCATGACTAACGATTCTCTGGATTTCCTCAGTGTCTGTTGTTATATCCCCCTTTTCATTTCTGATTTTGTTAATTTGGATATTGTCTCTCTGTTTTTTGATTAGTTTGGATAAGGGTTTGTCTATCTTGGTGATTTTCTCAAAGAGCCAACTTTTTGTTTCATTGATTATTTTTATTTTTCTCTTTGTTTCTATTTCATTGATTTCAGCCCTCAATTTGATTATTTCCTGTCATCTACTCAATCTAGGTGGGTTTGTCTCTTTTTGTTCTAGAGCTTTCAGTCACTAGTGTGAGATTTCTCCAACTTCTTTATGTAGCACTTAGTGCTATGAACAATGTGGGAAGAAAGTTTAGAGGAGCAAGAAAAGAAAAAAGAGAGAGTACACCAGGGGCCAGCCACCAAGCCACACAGTAAGACACAGATTAAAAGTAAAGAAAGGTATATAAAATAGAGAAAGATAAGTGCCCAGAAAAAAAGGCAGATGGGATAACTTAATTTAAGAAAAGCTGACTTGAAACAAATCATGCTAAGTTTAGACATTCATAAATAAGAATAAGTCTCCATGTGTTTATTTTGGAACTTGGTGGTGGGCTCCCAAAGAATAAAAAGTAAGAAAAAAATCTAACTACATGGCAGCCTACAGAATGGGAAAAGGTTTTCACCAACTTCACATCTGACAGAGAGCTACAAAGTGAGTTCCAGGACAGCCAGAGATACATAGAGAAATTCTGTCTCAAAAAAGAAAAAAAACCATGATAATAATAAAATATATATATATAAATTAAAAAAACAAGTGACAGCTCATGCTGATGAGGATGTGGAGCAAGGGGAACAGTCCTCCATTACTGATGGGAGTGCAAATGTGTACAATCACTATGGAAGTCAATATTGTGGTTTTGGGAATCTATCTACCTCAAGATCTAGTTATACTACTCCTGGGTATATACCCAAAGGACACTCCATCCTACCACAAGGATACTTGCTCAGCTATGTTCACAGAAGCTTCATTCATAATACCTAAAAAGTGGAAACAACCTAGATGCCCCTCAACTGAAGAATGGATAAAGAAAATGTGGTACATTTACACAACAGCAGTTTAAAAAGAAATGACAACATGAAATTTGCAGGCAAATGGATGGAACTAGAAAAAAATTCATCTTGAGTAACAAGACAAACATGGTATTTAATCATTTATAAGTTAATAATAGCTGTAAAGTAAAGGATAATCATACTACATTCAATCCACAGACCCAGAGATGCTAAGTAACAAGGAGAGCTTAAATGGGGTACATACGGATCTCACTGGGAAGGGGAAATAGAATAGATTTTGAGGGTCAACTGGGGACAAGGCAGAATGGGAACAGGAGAGATCCGGTACAGGGTGGAGGAAGAGAGTACTAGGAGAGACAACTGGAATTGGGGGACATTTTGGAGGTGAAGTACAAATCTAATCCAATGGAAATTCTCTTAGTCTGTGAGGGTGACTCTAGCAAAGACTCCGAGTAATAGAGAATATGAACCTGAACTGGCCATTTTCTGTAACCAGGCAAGGCTTCCAGTGGAGAGACTGGGACACCAAGCCAGCCATAAAACCTTTACCCTATAATTTGTCCTGCCTGAAAAATATGCTGAGCTAAAGGTGGTACAGAATTTGTGGGAGTGGCCAAGCAATGCCTGGTCCAGCTTGAGACCCATGCCACAAGAGGGAATCCACCCTGCCTGGAGGGCCAGGAATCAGAGGCTGGATAGCCCAGAGACCTAGAATAGAACCAAACATGACTGACCCCCCCCCCAAAAAAAAGTCAGTGAAATTATTCCTAATGATACTCTACTATACTTTTACACCTCAGCTTAGCATAATGGTCACCAGAGAGGTTTTATGCAGCATTTGAAGGAAGCAGACACAAAGACTCACAGCCAAACATTAGAAGGTGTTCATGGAATCCTGTGGAAGAGGAGGAAGGATATAGGAGACAGAGGGGTCAAGGATACCACAGAATCAACCAATCAGGGCTCATAGGGGTTCACAGAGACTGAACAGAAAATCAGGGAGTCTGTCTGGGTCTGACTTAGGTCTTCTGCATATGTTATACTTGTTTAGCTTGGTGTTCTTGTGCGCCTCCTAACAATGATCGTGGGCACAGCCTCTGACTCTTTTGCCTACTTTTGTAATCCTCTTTCTCCTATTAGGTTGCCTTATCCAGCCTTGATATGAGGGTACGTGCCTAGTCTTGCTGTAACTTGTTATACCATGTTCAGTTGATATCCCTGGAGGGCCTGCTCATTTCTGAAGTGAAATGGAGGAGGCTTGGATCTGGGGAAGATGGTAGGTGGAGGGTACTAAGAGGAGAGGAGGGAGGGGAAACTTTAGTCAGAATGTAATATATGAGAGATGAATAAATAAAAAAGAAAGGAATCTTTAATAAATAAAAGAATAATATTTTATGACCCAAAACAACTTTCACATCTGTATCTTATTTAGTCCATGTAGTATCATTTAAACAACTCCATCTTCTACAAAGCTGAGATATTTAATACTTCATTACCTTTTTTGAGAAATATTTAGATGTTAGCTGGTTATAAACTATAAGTAAACAGGAGAGGATATTTCAGTCATTTTATTTGAATAAATAAAGCAGAAAATAACTTTACATTTGTATAGCAATGTTGTAATGCTTAATTTCTCAATTATGCATGCTGATTATCATAACATAAAATGATGAATTTAGCAACCAATACTCTTTCTGGGACTTGGTTTATGTTCAAGTAATATTTGGAGATTTTATTATCTTTTTGCTTTACATTTACCGCAAAATAAATCAAGACCCAGAGACAAAACTACAAAGAGAGAAAAAACACAAAGAAGATTTTCTTTACCTCTTGAATTCTAGCTAAGTCTTGGGAACTCAAGCATAAGGACAAGGATGGATTACAGAGAAGGGAATCCTAACACAACAGTGCTCAGGGAATGGAGCGTGGAGGGGAGCTGTTCTTTACAGGCACTTTGCAAGTTGTTAGTTCTTTGGGGATGTACAGGGCTTTCAGTCAGATTTTTTGTGAATTTTTCATATGCATAAAGTTTTGTAAAAGCAGATGTGTGTGTGTGCTTCAAAAACATGTTAAAAGAAAAATCATTCTTCCAATAAATGAATGACAAATTTTAGTGGGAATCAGCATCATGAAAAAAGATCAATTCATCTAGGGGGTCTTTGAGCTTCAATTATTTTTGCAGAACCATGACTCAATGATAACAAAATAATTGGATCAACATTCAAAGTGGAAGACTAAAAGAGAACAGATCTGGCAATCTTCCAGTAGTGTCTGGTAAAGGGCAGGCTATAGAGGGATGTGGTCAGTACCTACTATGAGGAAAAGGTAACTTTGAGTCAAGCAGTACAACGAGTAAACAGAATTAGTCTGCTAGGTCTCAACATAGCTAGAACCTACATATGAGGATTGCAATATTTAGAGGGTAAGGGGCCAAGTGATCAATCATGTCTACAAGTACAAAACACTATATCTTAGTTATTTTTGTCTAAGGCATAAGAAAACCATTTAGGTCGTTGTAGTAGCATAAGGAAGAAGTCTAAGTGCATCATCCTCAACAGGAAGGTTCTGCAATCTGGAGTAGATGCCACAGAAGAGAATATCCAGAACCAGCTACTTAAATGGAATGTGGTATAAAAGATCATTTATTAGGGATCAACGTATATAAAAGTATATATAAAAAGATAATGGACCAATAAGTAGAGGAAATTAAAATGTATGTTCCACAAAGCCTTGAAAAAAATCCAGCTCCAGTTCCAGAACACATGCAGCTGTCAACGAATCATCTAGCAGGCAGAAATGGCTGTGTTTTGATACTCTGTCTTTGTCAAGGAAGACGAGTTGCCCAGAAAGTGTGTGTTGACAGCTAGAGGCATTTCCTGGCTGCATGTCCTGAACCAGAGCAGCAAGTCTCATTTTGACAAAGCACTTGACCACTTTATCCTGAGGTCCGCCACAGCTAGAAATCATATCTTTAAGAGAATTCTTGTCCTCAAATAGCCAAGTCCTGTGAGTGGGAAGATAATTGAGTCTATCTTCTTTCAGCCTGGAAATAAAAAGAAAAATATTTCATATGGTATTTCTTTCCAAACTGATGACAAACGAATTGCACTAAATGAGCCTTATAAAGATGAAGCATTTGACAAATGAAATCATATACAGAAAAGATAGCTATAAATACCAAGGAGCATTTGTGTTCTTATCTGAGATGCAAAATCCTCAAAATGCAGTGGAAAGAAAATCATTAAAGGAGCAAAACATTATTCCAATTATTTTACTAAATATTACCAATGTGAACTATCTATATTAACAGCAACAAATGCTTTCAGTGCCACAGAATTTCATTCTTTGTAAGGGCACGGAGAAAGAA
The DNA here is from genome assembly GCF_007827085.1 of Peromyscus californicus insignis. Classification (NCBI taxonomy): domain Eukaryota; kingdom Metazoa; phylum Chordata; class Mammalia; order Rodentia; family Cricetidae; genus Peromyscus; species Peromyscus californicus. The sequence continues at coordinate 60,100,762 of NW_026294595.1, forward strand.
AAACAGATGACAGGAAGATTAATAATAGCTTGACCTTGTCATGACCAAGAGTTCATAAGCTAGGGCAAGAGAGAGACATGCTAACCGATTATGGCAATAAAATGCCTCATGCTCATCTGGAAATACTAGTGATGAGGTATCACCTCAGCCACCCCAGGGCAGAGGCAAGAACAGGAAAGACTTGACAAGAATTGCTCTCCCCCTCCCAGAATTCCCAGCATCTATCATCTGTTGACAGATAAGCACAGGGGGCTAATGGTTTGTTAAAAACAAAGAAAATCATCTAAAAAATTCTAATGCTTCCAATGTAGATATTGACAGTGTAAAAAATAGTTCTACTAATCCTCACATGTAGAAGCCCACATCTGACCACCTGAAAACAGAATTAAATCATTCCAAGACTCACATCATGCACAACCAATTCAGAGTTAAATGGCAGCTTACCAAATAACACTAATAAGAAATCAGTAAAGAGAGTGTGTACGCAAGTGAGTATGTGTGTTCATACTCCTTCACAAATGCTTGAAAGAGAAAGGAGGAAGGGAAAGAAAGGGAGGGAGGAGAGAGAGAGTCCTATGAACAAGGTTGGGAGTTGTGTCCTTTTCTGAAGGGAAGCAACAGAAGAGTGTGGATCTGGAGGAGAGGGGAGGTGGGGGAGACTGGGAGGAGGGGAGGAAGGGGAGGCTGCAGTTTGGATGGATTGTATGAGAGAAGAATAAATAAAATAAAAAGAAAGAAAAAAATGAATAAACATGAATAAGCCAATAATATATGAGCACGGTCAAGGCCAAACAGAAAACAAACTACAAAAGAAACAGAAAAAAAATGAGGTATAATTAACATGTTTCAGAAAGATTTGAGAAAATATTACTTTCATAAATCAAAAATAGAATCCTAAGGAGAGGGTAAAATTATATTATAAAATCTGAGGAGAATGAAAGAATAACACCTAAAATCTAAAATGTCTGATATGGCAAGAGGAAAAGCAAGGCAATCTCCTAGAACATAGATCAAAAAGACAGAGATAGACAATATAAGAAAAACACATGCAGGATTAACCCAGGGAGTTCAGCATTTATCTTAAAGGAATTCCATAGCAAGAAAAGGGATACAATAACTTTTCATAGAATAAAGGATTATTTCCCAGCAGTAACAAAAGACAAGGCTTCAGAAGAAAATGGACTGTTAAAAAAAAAAAAAAGAACAAACTCTGGCACTTCCTTATGAAATTTCAGGTAGTATTAAGAATGAAGAATGTGTTTTTAATAATGTCTTCAAAAGAATGGGAATAAGACTGGTCCAACATCATTTCAAAAAATACTATACACTAAAAACAAAGAAATCAGCTTTAAAATATAAAGGAAACTCAAAGTTTAATATTAGCTAAAGTATTGATCAAGAGTGAAGGCATTTTTCGGTTGCAAAAGCAGCATGTAGGACGTGTGAACTTCATACCTGCCCAGAGGATGGTTTAAGGATCAACAAAAACAAAGCTACATTGAACCATGACCTGCAGCACACTCCTCTTTTCGATGGCAAAGGAGACAGAATTTAGAAAGAAGTGTCCACACAGCGAGGATGCAGCTTGTGTGGCTTTTTTCCCGGAACTTTTATCCCCATGGGACTTGTAGCCACTGGGGAAACTGAAAATCCCTGCCACAGCACTGTTCCTTTACACTGTGATCTCATTTTCATTTCTACAGAACTTCCACTCACCAGCCATGGACTCCTGCTCAAAAACATCTTTAAAATATCTAAGCTTTCATAGGTTTTGAGGCAAACTTTGTTTTAAAATACATCTTTTCCATAAAGCTGGTTCTCAGAAAAATGTTCCTGCCTATAATTTTCCAGCCTCAGGAACCCTTTCTCCTCACTGCCATGGCCAATCAAAACAAAACAAAAGAAACCATGAAGTATCCCAGCGTTGGGCTGACAGGGAAAAGCTGTGGAGGTGAAGTCCTAGAGAAATCTTGGACACAGAGCCCGGCAGGCTCTGAGTCCACGTCTGAACAGAATGCAGAATCCAGGGGAAATTCCAGAGCAAAAGGAATTGAGTGTGTGGTGACGGCATCCTCTTTTCCCCCTTCTCTTCTTTCACGTCACTTGTTTCAGTTTTCATATCAAGCGTGAGCATAGGTGAAATTAGAAGACTGGTTTGTTTTCATCCTACAAAAGAACAAGCACTTAGATTTCGGGTTAGTTTTGGGTTTTTTTTTGTTTTGTTTGGTCTTGGTTTTATACATGCTGGCCTCTAACTGTGGCTAAGAATGACCTTGAACTCCTGATCCTCTTGCTTCTCATTCCTAAGGGCTAGGATTATAGAATTACACCACCACGTCTGGCTAAGATTTGAGCTTTGAACTGTTATGATTCCTGTTTCTTTGTCATGTGAAATTACTCATTTTTGGCTTTTTGCAATGTTTCTGTCGTAGTCTTAATAATATTCCTATTGCACACAAAATGAGGTAACTTGGGAAGAATTTATTCAAATAAGGAACTAACTATAAATGTTGGATTGGGAATAGAGAGCCCCAGAGAACAGCAAGAACACGGGGCTATTAAGAGAATGTCACAGTCACTTTTCTATTGCTGTGATGAGATACCACGAACATGGCAACTTACAGAACGAATAGTTTAATGGGAGCTTACAGTTCCAGAGGATAAGTCTATGACCATCGTGGTGGGGAGCATGGGAGTAAGCAGGCAGTCATGGCACTGGAGAAATATCTTACATTCTTATCTGTAAGAACGAGGCAGAGAAAAGCTAACTAGGAATGGTAAGAGGTTTTGAAATTTCAAAGCTTGTCCTGTGTTACACACCACCGGCCACACCTCTTAATCCTTGCCAAACAGTTTCATCAACAGGGAACCAAGCTTTGAAATATGTGAGCCTATGGGGGCCATTTTCATTCAAACCGCTACAGAGATGGAAGGTAGAACTGCTTATCAAAACAGGGGGATGAGACACCCATGCAGAACAATCCACTATGAAAGAAACAGTCTTCTATGCATAAGAGACGTGAAGAGCCCTAATAAAAGACTCAGGCAGACTAACCAAATCTCCCACTTCAACTTCCATTTCCCAGTAGAATTCTGCCAACACAAAACCTAGCTGGAAGTCAGAGAACAGAAAGACTCAGGGACAGTATCAGCTTCCCAAGGAAAGAACAGGATTAGGACCTGTTAGAGAAATGTTTAGCTCAACTGTTATCCTCTATTTCCTTTGCTTTTCAACACATTCCATGACCCGTGCACTGCTTATATTAGAATGTTAACACATGGTGAGATATGGTGGCCACCATACCTAACTGGAGTTATGTAAGTGTTACAACCCACCACCCTGAGAAGGTCTGGAAACAGGGCGTCCTGAAACAAGCTGGCTAGTTAGACTAGGCTGCCTAGTAAGAATAGCACTCTCCATGAGCTCTGAGTTTGATTGTGAGACCTTGCTTTAATGAGTGCTGTGGAAAAGACACACAGGAAGATTCCTGATATCATTCAACCTTAGGCTACCACATACTTGCTCACACATATGCCTATGCCCATGTGAACACACACACACACACACACACACACACACACACACACACACACACACCAGAAACAAATACATAACAAAAAATTAAAAAAGAATTTTAAAACGTCATTTTGAGTTGGGTATATAGCCAAGTGGTAAGGTACTTAATTAGCTTGGGCAAGGCCCTAGGTTCAATGTTCATCCCTGAAATAAAATAAAATATTTCATAATTTATATAGAGAATTTTAAAAATTTCGTAGTACTATAATCCATTAATTGTCAATATGAAGGAAGGTTCAAGAGATGTCTTTGGATCCCTAATAAACAGTTAGAACATAATTTTCACTGCTTATTGGTGGATGTTTTCAGTCAATAGAAACCAAAGTCTGAGAATTTGAATGCTCTAGTCAGAAGTAAGCTGACTTTGTGTTGTAAATATCCATCACTGCCTTGGGAACAGAAGGCAGACAAATGAAGGAGGAATTAAGAGGGAAGCATTTCTGCCTATTTCTCATCTTGTGACTGAATGCTTCTGAAAAAATGAACTGTGTGAGAGATGTCTACTGAGTCTGCTCAGTCTATTGAAAAAAATAAATGAATGCTATCACTATTGGCTACAGAGCAAAGCATGTAAGAATGAATGTGGGTCCTTGGTTCTGGGTGTTGCCCCAGAAACAAATATCAATTGGAAGTGAATCTGATGCTCTCAAAGATTTGCTCCAAATTGTTCTGAAAATGCTGATGGATTTGTACTGCTTTTTCTAGTTAATTAAAAAAAAACAAGTTCAGCTTTAATTGATAGATTATGTAAAGTATATCACTTGTGACTTTTAGCAGATTCAGAAATTAAACAAGATAGTTTTTAGTGACTTGGCGACTTCATATTGTACTTGAAACTCTGTGCATCAATAGGAGGAAATGCTGTGTGCCAGGGGATTCCTGCTGCCAGTGTTCTGCCTCACTGTTCACTACCTGCCCTTTGCAATGAAGTCAACTAAGCATTAATTTTGTATATTTGCTTTGTGACATTTTCTGTTCTCAAAATCCTTGTGATAAATTGCACGGCACAGGGGGAACAACTGCAGAACAAAACAAACACACCACATGTGAGCTGCTAACCAGGTTCCTGTCAAACAAGATTGGATGCTGTGTTCCCATGGTTTCCTTTGAGTAGCGGAAGAGAAAACGTATGTTCAGAAGCACCATGGCTTTAAATTGCTGAAAAATCTTCATATTAGTGCAGCTTGGAAAATATTTTAGCAGCAAAAAAAAAAAAAAAGCCACGAGAAAACCAAGTTATACATTTTGCTTCTCTGCTAGCACAGAGGAAAAAACATTCTTTACAAGAACACAGAGCAGAAATAACAAGAGATCCATTTTCCTGTTCAGTAATAAATGTCATTAAGGAAAAGGTGTTTTAACAACGAAGTGCTTTATATTAAGCTGCTAAAGAAGAATTTTTGAACATCAAGTTTAGTGGGGAGAGAAAGAGACAAAGTGCGCCAAAGGGAAAAGCCCAGAGGTCTGCATTTAAGAATGGCCCTTCTAAAATTAATGGGTAAGATTAGTCATCTTCAGGAGCCTCCCAGCAAGAGCGATGCTGCCTAGGACAATGCAGAAGATCCAGTCTGACATATGATCATGGCTAGTCAGACTTGAAATACAGTTATAATTTAATCAGTGGGAGATTGATAACTGGAAGAAAAAGACGGGGAGGTCAGACTACAGGAGACCTCAGAAAACAGATACAAGGGTCTCTATCTAGCATTCTCCAAAGCAGTGACTACTTGTAACTAGAAACTGAAACTCAGGGGTTTGGAGAGGCTTCAAGGGGGCTGGAGAGACAGTTCAGCAGGGGAAGCACTTGCTGCTTGCCTGCAAAAGCCAGCACGGTGAAAGGAATAGAGACAGGGAATCTGTGAGCACAGGAGACTGCCCCCAGCTCTGACAGTAAGTTTGAGGGATTCTCAAAACGACCTTCGGTTTCTGTTTCAAGAAGTTTTTAGAAGGACTCACAGACCTCATTGAAGGCTGATATCTCCATAGGTGTGGCTCAGTACAAACATAGAGTACAGATTGAAAACAGAAGAGTGAAGAAATGTGTAGTTGGAAGGTACTGAACACACCTCTCTGTCTTCTCCCTTTAGAGTTAGGACAGCGTTTCTTGTGAAACATTGATTTCCACATGGACCATTGCTGTTAGTCAAGGAGGCACCTCTGAGCCTTAGAACTAGATAGTTTATCAGAGCACCATCACACTGGGATATTTGACTCTCTACATGGCTAACACTCCAGCTCTGCATAAGTAGAGCCATGTGACTACATGCCCTCATCCTGAATCACATTTATACTGACTTGGCCCAAGGTCTTCACTATCAACACACTCTTACTATTCACAATAGCTATGTCTACCTGTTTGGAAAGCATCCAGTGTACCCAAGACTCCACAAGGTAGACACAGTTCTCTTGCATGATATCTCAGGGCTTAGAGATTATCTCCCAAGACTTGAGGATGAGGTCAGGCCATATTTAGAACAGGGTAACTTCTTTACCAAAACCTTGATTATTACCAAGGTTTAGGACCTCTTATTGTATTTTGTGTTTAAATTTCCTCTTCTATGCAGTAAGTTTCAAGTCTTCTTTGCAGTTTTCTGTTGAACCATGACTTTTAAATTCAATTTTAGGAGTCTTTATACATAGTGCACAGTAGTTTTTCTACATTTGGACCTCAGCTATTATTATGTTGCTTTGTAAAGTCCATTTTTCTTTGTATTTATCATCCCATTTGCTGTTCACTCTTTACAGAAGCTCAGATTTTCTGTCAGATATGACTCAAGTTGTCTGATGATGATCTGTACTTCAGATTTTGGACTAGTGAGAATTTTGTCATAACAAAGATTTGGTTTTCTTTTTTTTTTTTTGTATTTCAGAAAATATTCTCTGTTGCCCTCATTCTGAAGTACATAATTTCTCTTAGTACATAGCTCTAAGCTGCCAAAGATTTTCATTTATGAAAGAGTTCTTTAAAGGCCCTGTTTTTTCGTTAAAATTAAAAAGCATAAAGAGGTCCAGAGAGATGGCTCAGTGAGTAAAGGTGATGAACCAAGTTTAATCAGAACCAACTCCCAAAAGTTGTCCTCTACATGTGTGTGAGCGTACACATGGGCCAGGGGTTAAAAATTATTCCCCAAAACTCATTTCCATACCAATTACTTAACATGGGCATACTGCTTAGCCTGAATGTCTGGATTCTTCATACACAATCCAGCTGGGTTTTTTTGTAGTCTGGTGCCACCATTCTAAAACCAGGCAGTTTAAGACCACTCTCGAATACGGCACTTTTGCTCCAGTACAATACACACTAACACAAAACAAGCACTGAAGAAATGTTGTAAGTTATCTGCACTGCATGACTTTCTTTCCCTCATCTAATTTGTCTAGTCCTGTAGCTCGATGCTGAACACTTGTTCATGCCCCCATTATCATAAAAAAACCTCATCAGCATGTCCCTATCCTCCTTTTTCTTCCAGACACACAGACTATTTTCCCCACCAATATCAGGATCCCCTACGCCAACATTGGAGTGGGAATACATGAGAAGGGATAGGTAATTAGCTAAAATGGCAGGTGTATGCATATTTTAACTTTAGAATGGGACTTCTTAAAAATTTTCTACTTTCAAATCCCCTTAGTATAATGTATATCAGTATATAAAATAACCATACAAATCAAACATTTGCTGGATATGAGTCATGTATTTGTTTTATTAAAATGGAATACATATAATTTTACCATTTACTAAAGATGGAAGCTAAGTTGCATATTAGTGAGATGGATGTGCAACTACTTACAGAGACTTGAATTTTGGCTGAATATTTGACACTGAAAAGTAACTAACACTTTTCAAAGTGAATTGATGTTTTGATTTTATAATTAACACTCAGGATGTCATTGTGCAAAATGTAAATATTCAGTGAAAAATGACAGAAATATGTTTAGAATCATTTCAGAAATTGTTGGAAATTTTATTCTAATCTCAAGACAAAACTCAATTAAATTCTTTTTTCCATGAAATTAAAGGCAGTAACCCAAATATTAACTTTTAAAATCAAGCACTCTAAAACTATACAGTAAAAAATACGCTAATCTGATACATACTGAGGAATGAAAATAGGAAAAATATTAAGACTTTGTTATCCCATAATTGTTCTTATTTTCTGTAATAGTGGAAAACTTTTTATGTATTAAAAGAAACACCACAGTTCATGTCAGACAATATTCTCAACATGAGCCAGGATGTTTCAGACTGTGTGTGTTTGTTGGTACAGTGTGCCACAATAGTGTTGTGGGTTCAGAACCGTGGCTACAGTAAAAATCATGTGCTACAACATGAAACAGCACTTCCAGAAACAGCTCAGATCATCATAGGTGATTTCAAATCCATTTTTGGTCATAACACATTCAGAAACCTTTTACTGTTGCCAATTCTATTTTATTTTATTTTTTTACAATCCCCACATTTAGAACAACAAACAGTCCTTCCGTAATTTTCAAAATCCCTGTGCCTTCACAGGGTAAATTATGGGCCCATTTGTTGAAATAAAAGAGCCATAAAAAGGAGCTATGTGGGATTAATAGCTACATGGGAGAAGCTCCTCCAGATATACTGTAATCTTCCTAAAATAAAAAAGAGTAGGCCAGGCAGCGGTGGCGCACGCCTTTAATCCCAGCACTTGGAAGGCAGAGGCAGGCAGATCTTTGTGAGTTCGAGGTCAGCCTGGTTTACAGAGAGAGATCCAGGAAAGGCGCAAAGCTACACAGAGAAACCCTGTCTTGAAAAAAACAAAAAAACAAAACAACAACAAAAAACACCAATATAAGTAAGTGGATGAAATGCTGATATCTCACAGCAGTTCCTCTTCACATGGGAAATTCATCTGAGCAGTATCAATAGGCAACAAGTATTTAACTGAAAATATGAAGTGAATTTTAAGAAAAAGACAACACACTATATGCACCTATATATTATATTGGAATTATTATGTTAGAGTCATATGAAATTAAATAGTGCATTCTTTCTGACCAAGAAAATACCACTTTGGGGAACTGGGGGGGGGGGATGGCTCAGTTGGCAAAGAGCTTATTTTTCAAGCTTGAATAACTTGAGTTTAAATATCTAGCACCTACATAAAAAATTGGATGCAGCAGTATGTTCCTAAAATACCAGCAGTAGTGATACAGAGAAGGGAGGATCCAGAGGACTTGCAGGTCAGCCATTACAACCAGATTAAGAACCTCCAAGCTGAGTTAAAAACTGCAAAAATATAAATAAATAAATAAATAAATAAATAAATAAATAAATAAATAAATAAATAAATAAATAAGGTAGGGAGTGACAGTGAAAGATACTTGGCACTGACCTCTTGCCTACACAGCCCCCCACACACAATGTATAGGCACACCTTTTTAAAAGTTTAATTTGTATTGTATAAGTGTCTGTTGAGTGTGTGTGTGTGTCATGTGTGATAGTACCTGGCAAATGTAGGGAAGAGGGACAGAAGAAGACATCAGATCCTTTGAAATTGGAGTTACAGGTGGTTATAAGCATTGCAAGCTAGGAACTAAACCCAAGCCTTCTGAAAGAGCAGCAAGCACGCTTAACCATTTGTCTATCCATCCCAACAAACCATTTTGTATTGAATCAGTCTAGAACTTGAACTTTCAAGTTAGCAAATAGCCACATGTAACTGCTATGATTCTTTAAAGGTGCAATGAATTTAAATCACATGCTGTGTGCCACTTTATAAAAGGTGTCTCAAAAGAGTGTTAAAATAGAAACTTTTTAATTAGTTCAAGATTACTAGTTTTGCTATTTTATTTTGATACTTGCATTGTATCCCTTTTTAAAGTATTCAAAAGTCCTTTTGACATATTTAAATACTGCTTCTCAACTTTATTCACAGGTGACTGATCACAACCAGAACTCTGAAATAAGTAACTTTTATTTGAATTGTTTACACTTTCCACACAGAGCCAACCTCAGACCTTTGGTTACATTTCAACCTCACATAATGGAATTTTATACATTTTTGCCAGTCAGAGAAAGGCTAGAATCTACTGTTGCTAATAATCTCACTATCTCAAAATAAAACGAAGTGTGTTTACTCTCATCAGTGATGTCGATTGACATTTCTTTCAATTCTCTACCCACCACTGGTCACTAAGACCCACTCACCTGCCAGGGGAACCATGCACCATGGATCTGAAAGAGGTGGAAACTCAAAAGATCTGTCAGCATCATTGAGGCTTTCTATGTGCAAATTAATCTACAAATGGAGGAATCAAACCCAATGAGGTTGATTTACCCACAATTGTATAGCTAATCCCCGACCTGAAATGTACTCATTGTCTGTTTCACTCTCAAGCAACACCCTCCCTTGACTCCAGGCAGCTGCCTTCTGTTCTTTTTTAGAACTTACTACTGTTGGACGCTGACACTGTCTAAGCAAGGGCTGGGCCTGAGAGTTTGTCCCTGGATTTTCCCAAATGGTTTAGAATTGTTTTTGCCTCTAGTCCACCTGCTTTAAGACAAGGAATTGATAGAACTGAAAAGAACAAAACTTACTTTTAAAAAGAATAAAAATAAAATTTATGCCTCTAGTCCACCTGCTTTAAGACAAGGAATTGATATAACTGAAAAGAACAAAACTTACTTTTGAAAAGAATAAAAATAAAATTATGCTATCAAGGAGATCATATATAAGAACAAATATAGACATATTTTAAATCTTTTATGCTTGAAGAATTTTTGACATTGATAATATTGTTTAGCAGTAAAACAAAAATTCAAAACTAAAATAGAATAAAAAGTACTATAGTTCCATTTCCAACACCCATGTCAGGTGGTTCACAACTGTGTGTGTCTCCAACTCCAGGGAACCTGAAACTCTCTTCTGAAATTCACGGTACCTGAAGTCACAAGCACGTACCCACATAAACACACAATTATATACACATAATCCAAAATAAAACAGTTTTGTTATATATATATATTGACCTCAATTGGCAAGAATTGCAAATGGTCTGAGTTTTGTATACTCAGTTAACATGAAAAAAAATCCTCAAAATTAAGTGAAAAAGCAAATTTAATAGACTTTTAGGTATCTATCTGGTATCATATATCTTGTAAGATACACACCAAAAAAGCAAAGATTTGTGTCATATACTTGTGAATATCCAGGACTAGCATTATAGCTGAGATACAGACCTCAACAAAACTAAACTGAGTAAGTACGTGGCTTTCTAACACTAAATAAATAAACAGTCATCAGGTCTAGGGAGAAGGTTCTGTGGGAGATGGCCAAGTCCCTACAGCATAAGCATGAGGACTTGAGTTCAGTTCTCATCATGCGCACGCACGCACACGCGCGCGCGCGCACACACACACACACACACACACACACACACACACACACAAAGATGTTAATACTGTGTGCCTATAATCTCAGTTTGAGGAAAGCAGTCAGTGGATCCCTGGAGCTTGCTGGCCAGAAAGTCTAGCCTAGTCAAGGCTCATTGAGTGAGAAACCCTGTCTCAAAAAAAACTGATGTGGAGAGTGACTAAGGAAGACACCGGAGTCAACTTTGGGTCTTCAACGTTTGCTTGTGCAAGCATGCATGCTCACCTGCATGTGCACATACACAAACCTAGACAGGTGGAATGAGTGTCTTTCTCTGTTGCACTGGCTCCAATTTACTCTGTGAGATGGTGATGAAGTGTGGATAGCACCTAGAAGAACACATCTAGTGAGTTTTGTCTACATGGCAGGGCTATGGATATTGCTCTGTATGCTGTGAATGTGTTGCTCTGATTGGTTGATAAATAAAATGCTGATTGGCCAGTAGCCAGGCAGGAAGTATAAGAGGGATAAGCAAACAAGGAGAATTGTGGGAAGGCTGGAAGGATGAGTGAGGAGAGCCAGTCTGCCATCCAGGAAGCAGCATGCAACAGGCACACAGATAAAGCCACAGAACATGTGGCAACATATAGATTAACAAAATGGGCTGAGTTTAAATGTAAGAGCTAGTCAGTGGGAAGCCTGAGCTAATGGCCAAACAGTTTTAATTAATGTAAGCTTCTGTGTGTTTACTTGGGAGACGCGAGTAGGAGAGATTTGTCCTGACCACCAGCAGGCTGGGACACAGGAAGACTTTCAGCCACATGGCAGTTCTCCTCTGTATATCTTCTTAGTCTTTGCCCCTCCTGGGTAGATAACTCTAGTTTCTTCACCGATTTCTCAACAGAAGGACCCATTCTCCATCCGTTGCACACTGGTTGTTACCTTATAGCCATTTTATTGTGTTTACATCCCCTTTAAAGGGTGCCACTAGTCACTGCCTACAGTACTTGAAGTATTTTAAAACTGTGGCTCTGGGGGAGAAACACATAAAAAAGTATTTATTAGAAAGTCAATCCAAAACATATAAAAGTAAGACAAACCATAGGAGTAAATGTTTGCTGTGAGCAAAGATTTGAGTGTTGTGGGGAAAAGGAAGAAAACAAATCTATGTTTAAAAAATTCTGAATAGTTACATAAATAAGAGAAAATAAAACATAAAGGGAGTGTTCTACTATTGATTAGAAGGTCTGGCATGGGAAAGGGAATTGTTGGGATGGAGAAGAAAACCAGATCCTCCCATGACAAAGCTCTGACCAATGAGTACAATTTAAGGCATTTAGAACTAACTTAATATTAGCCAATGGTTTCCAAGAGTAGAGAAAACTATCTCTAATAAAAACATCAACTTTCCAAGTCTTTTATGACCCTCTGATCAGAAGAGGTATTCATCTTCTCTCTGTAATCTCTGGCAGTCTTTTCATATCATGATATGAACATAACCCCTGTGACGAGCTGCGTGAAACCTGTTGTTTTAAGGAAACAGTCCTACAGTTTCCTATGTCTTGGTATTTGTTATTACTGGTGCTGAATAGATTGCTCAACACAAGGTAGGCCCTCTCTGACACTCTGTTTTATTGGTAAGTAAATTAATGCTGTAGAAATATTTGTGATTTGAACAAAAGCACCAGGCAAATCATCTCTCAGTTTCTTTGCAACTCCAAGAAGATAGGTGCATGTGAAGCCTTGGGTACCTTTTAAAACAACAAACAGTCTGGAAAGGATCTATGAAGTTACTCTTTTCAAATACTGTCCAAGAATATGACATAATGCCACCTGAAAATAATTTAGAGGTGTGAAGAAAAAGCCATTGCCAGTGTATCAGATTTATTAAAATCACACATTTTTTGTAAAAATGCCTCTGTGATATAGAATCATGACCTATTTTTTTGTTCTCCTGTGTAAATTAAATCTAAGGAAGCATGATGTAAGTTTATAGAACTATAGACAATATCTTCAATTTTCTCTTTAAAATTATAGCTATATATAATTCTGAAAATGTAGATAAAATCATCTGTATTATATGTATACATAAATGTGTGAGGTCTAATAAAATTTTCTTGATTAAAAACTTAATTATACAACATAAACATGTATTTGATCAAATTTGAATTGTAAGTAATTTCAAACTCACTTCATACATATGTACATTTTAAAATTTTTAATTTACTCTTTTATGGTCCTACAAGTGTATAATTCCTTCTAGTTACTTTGAGCCTCCATTTTCTCCTATCTCCCTCCCATCTCACCCCTGTCAGTACCCTTCCTATCAGCCCTTTCTCACATTCATATCAACAACTGTCCCTCCCATGAATCCACATTTGGCCAATAGTTAGCAGGGAGTGGTGGGGCCTCCATGAGCCCCTCCCCAATCTATATTTGACTGAAGAGAGGCCCAGTCTCGTACAGGCCCCATGGTGGTAACCACAGACTTGATAATATCATGATTTTGATGGCTGTGTCACTCCCAGAAGATAGCACTTCCAACCCTCTCCCCATCTTCCAGTTCTTCTATTTTGTTTTGTTGTTGCTTGTTTGCTTGCTTGTTTTTCTCTTTCTCTTCTTCAGTGTTCCCCAGGCCTTAGAGGGGGTGACATAAATGTCTTATTTAGTGCTCAATCGTTACTTATTTTCTACACCTTCAGCAGCCATGAGTCTCTGCATTCACAGTTGCTAATTGCAAAGAGAAGCATCTCTGATTAAGTTTAAGGGTAGCATCTGTCTGTGGTTATTAGCAAATAGAATGCAGTATGGGGCCATTTCTATTTAGCTACACAACACTGATGAGTTTCCTGTAGGACCTACAACCTCTTGATCTGTGGATTTTTGGCAGAGTTTACAGTACCAGGCGTAAATGCACATCTGTGGAGCAGCTTCTAATACAACCAGAGAGTAGCTGATTACCCCCAGAACAATGATGTCACTGTTACACCAGTTGGCACATCTGGACCTGCAGGTGGACAATGTAGTTCATACATTGCCATCTGGTAAAGCATATGTATATCTTCTGGTTCTCAGCAGCCTACACAGCACCCTTGGAACTATGAAAACTAACCAGCAGGAAGGAAAACTCCAGGCTAGTTCAAGATGATTTCTCTATATCTTGCAATCAAGGTATGTGATGTCTTCAGCAATAGTGAGCAACAAAGAAAAATATTAAGACCATGTATTACATGGGGAGGTTCCAGGACTTCCTTCACCAGCAACTCACAAGAAGGCATCTCCTACCTGACACAGGAATCACTGTTTTCAACCATGGCTATTAGGAGAAGAGATATGCAACCTGCAAGACACAGCCCTGCTAACTCTTTTGTTAACTTAATTTGACTATACAAAGTATTAAGTCTCCATATACTTTTTTCATACAACTTCATGTGTGTGTGTGTGTGTGTGTGTGTGTGTGTGTGTGTGTGTGTGTGTATCCCTTCATCCTCCTCATCTTGCCACCCCATCCCTGTGTATATCTTTTTACCCAAGTATTCTCTACCTTCACATCATGTATGTTCTCCTACTCCCTCTCTTAAGGCACCCCACACTTCCTAATTTCTTGACTTCTACAGATACTCCAAATTAAATACAATCATCTAAAGATTCAAAGCTAGGATCTACATATGGAAAAAATGTGGTTTTTTTTCTGCGCCTGTATTACCATTCTCAATATAATTTTTTATAGTTCTATTCAATTAATTGAAAATTTTATTTTCTTTAAAAGATTTGTTGACACGTTTTCATTATTTGTTCATCTGATAGGCTGATTCCATACACTGGCTATGTGAATAGAACAGCAATGAACGTGGATGAGCAAGTATCTGTAAGATATTATAGAATCTTCTGGGTACTTTTCTAGGAGTGGTATACTGAGTCATATGGTAGTTCTATCTCTTGCTTTTTGAGGGACCACACACTGATTTCCATATGGGGTTGCATGAGTTTACATTCCCACATATCCCAACCGTGAATAAGGTTTTCTCTTTTCACATACTCTCAGTAGCATTTTGTTGTTGTTGGATTTCTTAGTTAGAGCCATTCTCAAGTGATATTAAATCAATTTTAATTTTCACTTTCTTGGTGATTAATAATAATAAACACCTTTAATGTTTATTGGCCATTTAAAAATTCACCAAAAAGACATTTCCATTCTTAATGTCTATGCCCCAAACACAAAGCCATCCACGTTTGTAAAAGAAGCACAACTACAGCTTAAATCACATATTGACCCTCACATACTGATATTAGGAGATTTCAAGACCCCACTCTTGCCAATACAGAGGTCATCCAGACAAAAAATAAATAAACAAATGCTGGAGCTAATTGAATTTATAAACCAAATGGGCCTAACAGATATTTACAGAACAATTCACCTGAACGCAAAAGAATATACCTTTTCAGAGCACTTCCCAAAACCTTCTCCAAAATTTACCACATACTCAGACACAAATCAGGTACCAACAGATAAAAGCAAATAAAAATAATACCCTGTATCCTATCTGACCACCACAAATTAAAGCTGAATATCAACAACAACAGAAACCTTACAAACTCATGGAAACTGAACAACTCTCTGCTGAATAAAAAAAAAAAATGGGTCAGGACAGAAATTAAGAAACAAACTAAAGACCTTTGAGAATTAAATTAAAATGAATATAAAGCATACCCAAATTTATGGGATACAGTGAAAATTATTCTAAGAGGCAACTTTATAGCTAAATGCCTACATAAAATTTTAAAAAATTATAGTATATCTGAAAGCTCTAGAACAAAAGAAAGAAGTCAAACCCAATAAGAATAGATGACAAGAAATAATTAAATTCATAGCCAAAATCAATAAATATCTGATTTGACTTAAGGCCCACTCTACAAGATGGAACCCAAACCTGACACTATTTGTGTGGTCAAGAACCAGAGGATAGCCCAGAGACCGAGGGTAGAACCAAATACTACTGGTCTTGCTGGTCTTAAAAAAACACTATCAAAATCAATTGAACCTGAGGATTGGGTCTGGGGGAACAGAAAGAGTGGAGTGGAAAAGGTCCATGGGCAGCCTACCTGGTCTTCTGATTTTATATATATATGTATGTATGTATATATGTATATATATGTGTGTGTGTATACATATATATCACATACATATACATATATGCTTTTTTCCTAAACTAATATCATTTGATTTCATCAAGCCTTATATATAAATTGAATATTTGGTAGAATGTGATCCTTCTTTTCCAAAATTACCATCACTTTGATGGGTCATTTTTCTTCTGGATAAAATTTAAAATAACATCATTAATTCCCTCCCTCAGTTCTCCTGATATACATATAATAATTGTATTGATTTTATAGATTAACTTGGGGAAATTCAATATTCATATATTTTTTTTTTTTTTGGTTTTTCAAGACAGGGTTTCTCTTTGTAGCTTTGCGCCTTCCCTGGAACTCACTTGGTAGTCCAGGCTGGCCTCGAACTCACAGAGATCCGCCTGCCTCTGCCTCCCGAGTGCTGGGATTAAAGGCGTGCGCCACCACCGCCCGGCTCAATATTCATATTTTAAATGTCTTTTTATCAAAGTTTCCTTTTATGTCATTGAATACATTTTTAAATGTAGTTCATTATCCTTAATGCCTTGTATTTTGTATATTATTCCTTGGCTGATTTAGAATTTGTTGTTCCTCTAAATATAGGAATAACTGTTGATTAAGAACCATGATAAGTGAAAATAGAGATAGATCAAGGTCAGTGAGTAAAAATACCACTAAAATAACTAAAGTAAGTTTTTGAAATTGAATGTAGGTGAGCATTTCCCTAAAAAATCTTTCATATTTCTTTCAAGAGAGAAATAATACGTTATAAATGAATACAGTACTTGGCAGCAAATCTAGATTTCTTTTCACATTTTAGATTAGCTGTCTAAAAGCCTTGCGATTTCTTTACAAATAAATATGTATAGGCGTATATTGAGCAAAGTATTGAATAAAACTGCAAAATACATAAAACATACATTCCATTCTGTATACTGGTTTAGTATACAGAACAGAAAATGTTAAACTATGCATCAAACAGTAGAAAACAGAGATAAGTCTTTCATTGATTTCTATTTATTGATACACACATACATTGTCATAGGTAAAGAGGAAGGCTACATTGGGAACTAATGGACTTCCTGGGGAGGAGAAATAGAATGGACTTTGCCTGTTAGGCTGGGGACAGGTGGAGACAGAGCTGGAAGGATTGGGGGCATGGAGGGAGAGTATAGAGAGAGACAGCTGGAACTGAGGGACATTTGGGGGATAGTATGCAAACTAGTGCAGTGGAAGCTTCCTGGAATCTGTGAGATAACCCTAATAAAGACAAGGCAAGGCTTCCACTGATTGGGACTGAATTGCATTTGGTAGAGTTGTGGGCCAAGGGGGACCCATGGAGATCCTCAAATAACACAGGCTGATGCTAGAACAGAGGGTTACTCTGCAAACTGATAATGGGCCCCCTTTCTCTCCCTGTCCCTTGAAAGAGGACAATATCCACACAGCTCACTGAATGTACAGAGGACCAACTGGTGCCTTCACCTTTATCTTCTAGTCTCTTTGGCACAGGATGGTACTCTGCAGGCTACAGTAAGAGAAATTGGATACCAACCCAGCCCCAAAACTCTCGACCTACAATCTGTCCTGCCTGCAAAATGTGCTGGAGCAATGGTGGCATAAAACTTGTGGGAGTGGCCAACCAATGTCTGGTTTGACTTGATTGATCCCACTCCACGAGAGGGAGCCCATGCCCTACATTGTCTGGATGACCAGGAACCAGAAACTGGATAGCCCAGAGACCTAGGGTGGAATCACACGTGACTGGCAAAATTAATTAATTAATTAAATGAAAAGATTCCTAATGATATTCTGCTATACTTGTGGATAAGTTTTTTGTCCAGTCATCATCTGGAAGGCTTCCTCCAGCAGCAGATGGGAGCAGGTACAGAGACCCACAGCCAGACATTATACTGAGAGAGAGTCTAAATTGGAGGTCTCCATCAAGTCCCTCTCTTCTGAAAATGGGAACCCCATGGGAGAAGCAGGGGAAAGAATTGTAGGAGTCAGAGGGGTTGGAGGACACTAGGAGAGCATGGCCCACTGAATCAACTGAGCAGGGCTCCTATGGGCTCACAGAGACTAAAATGGGGCCTGCATGGGTCTGCACCAGTCCTCTACATATATGTTATGGCTGTTAGCTTGGTGTTTTTGTGGGATTCCTAACAGTGGGAGCAGGTGTGTCTCTGACTCTTTTGCCTGCTCTTGGGACTCTTTTCCTCCTATTGGGTTGCCTTGTCCATATGAGGGCTTTGCCTTGTTTTATTGTTTCTTTTTTGTTGTTGTGTTTGGTTGTTGTCTTTTGGAGGTCTGCTCTTTTCTGAAGGGAAATAGAGGGGGAGTGGATCCGGGGGAGAAGGGGGATGTGGGGAGATGAAAGGAGTGGAGGAAGGGGAAACTGTAGTCAGGATGTATTGTAAGAGAGAAGAATCTACTATCAATACAAAATACTGAAATCATATATATATATATATATATATATATATGAAATCAAACATACGTAAATATTTTCATTAAATACAGAAAATTAAACAGATGTGTACAGAATAACATATCATTCAATTGAAGAATGCATTCTGGAACATGCATCATTAGTCATCACTGGGTAAGCATCATGAGAACATATACAAAGCAGCTCCCTGACAGGCTCATAGGTTATCTGCTTGAGCCCATTTCTCCTATACTACAAAGTAATAAATAGGTTTCTATAGTGAATATTGTAAAAAGCTGTAATACAATAGCATTTGTGCTTCTAAATATATCTAAACCAAGCAGCAGGGTGTGTGTGTGTGTGTGTGTGTGTGTGTGTGTATACTATATGCTTAGTATAGGAAAGCATAACTATATTCCCTAACTGGAAATCAGTGAAGTACCTATTATTTATTTTAGAAATCGTTCCTAAATATATGAAGACAAATAAAAAGTAGATCCCTTTCTCTCATCACAGACTGAAGTAAATTTTATGCCAATGAAAGGCAAAATACAAAAGGTATAAAGATAAATGTCAATAAATTATATTACAGAATCATGCATGAGTAAAAGATCAATTCAAAATGTAAGAGAGATCAGTAGTTTTAATGAAACAAAGTAAAAGATAGTTCTGCATTCCACATCACAACTGACTTTTAAGAAATTACATTGTTAAAATTGGGTATGTAATCAAAAGTAATGATCTTCTTATGCTCTTTGTAAGTGCTAGACTGACTCAAGATGCACCTGTGTTAGCTTGCCTAGCATGTATGGCATCCTAGGTTCACTCTTCAGTACTGTAAATTAGCAATAGCAAGGTGCATACATGAATACATATTTTCATAGTGACTTAATTTAATAATCATTCTGATATTATTATTAAACTATAAAGATAATCATGGCCTTGCCATAAGCTGATAAATGTAAAATCTGTGAAATTACGGTGTCTTATTTGTGTTTCTGTTGCTGTGAAGAGCCACCATGATCACAACAACTCTTATAAAGGAAAACATTTAATTGGGGTGATTTACATTTTCAGAGATTTGGTCTATCATCATCATGGTGAAATATAGTAGTATTCAGGCAGACATGGTGCTGGAGCTGAGAGTTCTTACATCTTGACTCAGAGGCAACAGGAAGTGGTCTGTCTCATTGGGCATGGCTTAAGCATATATGAGACCTCAAAGCCCACCTCCACAGTGACACACTTCCTCCAACAAGACCACACCCTACTCCAACAAGGTCACACCTCCTAATAGTGCCTCTCCCTTTGGGGGCCATTTTTGTTCAAACCAATCCCACTTCCTGGCCCCCAAAGGCTTGCAGCCATATCATGATGCAAAAATGTATTCAATCCAACTTCAAAAACCCCCATAGTCTATGCAGTCTCAAAGTTATATAAAACTCTAAAGTTCAAAGTCTCTTCTTAGATTCATGCAATCTCTTAACTTTAATCCCCTATAAAATAAAAATTTAAAAAGCAGATCATGTGTTTTCAACATATAATGACACAGTATATACATTACCATTTCAAAACATAGGGAAGGGAGCAGAGTAAGGAAATACTGGATCAAAGCAAGACCAAAAACTAGCTGGGCAAACTCCAAACTCGGTATCTCCATTTATGATGTCAAAACATTCCTCAGATCTCCAAGTCCTTTCAGTTTTGTTGACTGCAATAAACCTTTATCTCTTGGGCTGGTTCCACTACCTGTTAGCAGCTCTCCTTGGCAGGAATCCCACAGCTCTGGCATCTCCAATATCTTGGGGTCTTCAAGGTAATCTAGGCTTGAACTTCACAGCTTTACACAATGGCCTCTCTGGGCCTCCATTCATGGACAGCTGGATATATGCCTGGCCTCGGCAACTTTCCTTACTTGTGGAGGCAAATTCCATAGCCTCTTTCTTCTGTCCTTAACTCTTAACTTGGCTAAAGCTGCCAAGTTCTGCTGCTTGCTAGGGCCAGAACATGGCCCCTTGTTCATTTACATCTTCACCAGCTTGCTGTTTTCCATGGTTGCCTTCACTGACTAAGTTTGGCTGTCCTTGAACTTGCTCTGTAGACCAGGCTGGCCTCAAACTCAGGGATATCACCAGCCTCTGTCTTCCAAGTGCTGAGAT
Source organism: Peromyscus californicus insignis (assembly GCF_007827085.1). Classification (NCBI taxonomy): domain Eukaryota; kingdom Metazoa; phylum Chordata; class Mammalia; order Rodentia; family Cricetidae; genus Peromyscus; species Peromyscus californicus. Next base: position 60,121,402 of record NW_026294595.1, read on the forward strand.
TAAAGGCATGCACCACCACACCTGGCTTTAAGCTTTTCTTTAATTTCCTTTTTACAAGTTGAAAATCTAGCTGGGTGGGAATCTTGCCCTGAGGTCACCACTCCCTTTATTCCATTTCTTAATCTATTTATCTCCTTGAACATAGTATTTAGCGATAGTCCTCTTTCTGGTGCCCCTTTTCTCAATTTGTGCATTTTGTATTTTTATTTGCTCTGCTCACTCCTTTTCATTATAAATCTTCATCAATTAACACTAATAACCACAAACAGAGTCTATACTAGGCTGTTTTGATATTTCCTCTGCCAATGGCATTAATCCAAATCTCTTCACTTTAGCCTCACGCAGACTCTTCAGACAAGGGCAATAAGTAGCCACATTCTTCACCAAAATATCACAAGAATGATCTCTCAGCCACATATTAATATCCTCCTCTGAAACCTCTTGAGCTGGTCCCCCACAGTTCAAATCATCCTCAGCACCACAGCCTTCCATGATCCTACTAGTTGGCCTGCTAAGCAGCACTTAAAGTGTTCAACTGCTTTTCTAATCCACAGTTATAAGATCCATATTTCTTCAAACAAAAAAAGTGGTCTGGCTTATCACAGCAATACTTCATTCCTGGTACCAACTTATGTCTTAGTTAGGGTTTCTATTGCTGTGAAGAGTCACCATGACCACATCAACTCTCATAAAGGAAAAACATTTAATTGGGGTGACTTACATTTTCAGAGGTTCAGTCCATTTTCATCATAGTGAGGCATGACAGTATTCAGGAGGACATGGTGCTGGAGCTGAAAGTCCTTGCATCTTGATTCAGAGTCAACAGGAAGTAGTCTGTTTCACTGGGCATGGCTTGAGTATATATGGACCTCAAAGCCCACCTCCACAGTGACACACTTCCTCCAACAAGACCACACCCTACTCCAACAAGGCCACACCTCCTAATAGTACCACTCTCTTTGGAGGCCATTTTCTTTCAAATCACCACAGATGACAACTGTAAAAACATGGCACAATTAAGAAAGCAATTCAAAGTATAATGAGAAATGAAAAAATAATAATTTGTGTAACAAAAAAGGAAAATGAGAAAAGGGGGGTATATAGGAAGGGCAAGAATAAGAAGTAACAAGGTAAGGAAATACTTCATCTAAGGAAACAGATTTTAAGAATTGAAATCAGTAATGAAGATCAGAATGCCAGATCCCTCAACATTTAAAGCTGTTGCTGCTTTTAGTTACTTACATTTATTTCTGCTTATTCCTTTGAGTAAAGAAAGTAGGTAAAGATTGCTCAGTGGACATTTCTTTTTTTTTTTTTTTAATTTATTTTGCAATACAATTCAGTTCTACATATCAGCCACGGATTCCCTTGTTCTCCCCCCTCCCGTCCCCCTCACCTTCCCCCCAAACCCCCCCCCCCATTCCCATCTCCTCCAGGGCAAAGCCTTCCCCACAGACTGAGGTCAACCTGGTAGACTCAGTCCAGGTAGGTCTAGTCCCCTCCTCCCAGGCCGAGCCAAACAATCCTGCATAGGCCCCAGGTTTCAAACAGCCAACTCATGCAATGAGCACAAGATCTGGTCCCACTGCCTGGATGCCTCCCAAACAGATCAAGCCAATCAACTGTCTCACCCATTCAGAGGGCCTGATCCAGTGGGGACCCCTCAGCCATTGGTTCATAGTTCATGTGTTTCCATTCATTTGGCTATTTGTCCCTGTGCTTTATCCAACCTTGGTCTCAACAATTCTCGTTCATATAAACCCTCCTCATTCTCGCTAATTGGACTCCCAGAGATCCACCCGGGGCCTAGTCATGGATCTCTCCCCCAAGATCCAGCTATACCACTCTTGGGCATATACCCAAGAAATGCTCAACCACACCATAAGAGCACTTGTTCAGTTATGTTCATATCAGCATTGTTTGTAATAGCCAGAACATGGAAACAACCCAGATGCCCTTCAACTGAAGAATGGATAAGCAAAATGTGGTACATATACACAATGGAATACTACTCAGCAGAGAAAAACAATGGCATCATGAGGTTTGCAGACAAATGGATGGATCTAGAAAAAATCATCCTGAGTGAGGTAACCCAGACTCAGAAAGACAAACATGGTATGTACTCACTCATAGCAGGATACTAGACATGAAACAAGGACATTTCTTTTTATATAAACTAAGTTTTTAGAAAGGTTTCAAGTGCTTTTCAGTAAGCCATGCCCCAAATCAATCACACCTACCAAAATATCTGAAACTTGTGCTATGTATCTACAATAGAACACACCAGAAACTCTACCTTTTTCAAATGAAGAGAGTCTAATATTACTTCCAAAGCCAAGTATGTTAAAAGGTAAACTGTCGGTGATGTGTGACTTACCTAGGGATCTTACTAAGATATGGCCAAGTGTTTGTATATGTTTTGAGGCATCATAGACATATAATTGGAGACAGCAACATGCTGAATGCACCTCTTCTTCTCTAAGAGATTGAAGGGATTGGAAGGTAAGCAGTTAGAAGTGAGGCAGACTTGAGATGAGCAGCTTTACTCATAACAGCAGAAACTGGAAACAACTAGATGGCCCTCAACTGAAGAATAGATAATCATGCTACAATCCACAGACCCAGAGAAGCTAGTAAGAAGGAGTGTTCATGTATGGATCTCCCTGGGAAGGGGAAATAGAAGAGATGTTGTGGATCAACTGGGGGCAGATGGGGATGAGCACAAAGGGTAGAGATGACTGAAATTGGGCATCATTTTGGGGGTAATGTAGGAACCTAGCACAGTGGAAACTCCCTGGAATCTGCAAGGGTGACCCTAGCAAAGACTCCTAGTAATGGGGGGTATGGAGCCTGAACTGGCCATCTTCTGTAACCAGGCAAGGCTTCCAGTGGTGGGACTGGGACATCAACTCTGCCACAAAACCTTCGACTTACAATTTGTTCTTCCTGAAAAAGGTGCTAAGGCAACTGTGCCTCAGGATTTGTGGGAGTGGCCAACCAATGACTGATCTAACTTGAGGCCCATTCCATGAGGTAGCCCACGCCTAACACTGTCTGGATGGCCAGGAACCAGAGGCCGGATAGCCCAGAGACCTAAGATAGAACCAAACAAAATTGGCAAAATAATAATAATAATAATAATAATAATAATAATAATAATAATAAAATAAAAGATTCCTAATTATATTCTGCTATACTCATAGATCAGTGCCTTGTCTAGTCATCATCAGAGAGACTTCCTCTTCCAGCAAATGGGAACAGATGCAGAAACTCACAGCCAAGCATTAGACAGAGCTCCAGAACGCCACAGAAGTGAGAGAGGAAGGATTATAGGAGCCAGAGGCGTTGAGGACATCATGAGAACATAGCCCACAGAATCATCTAAGCAAGGCTCACAGTGACTGAAGCAGCAATCACAGAGTCTATATGGGTCTGAGCTAGGTCTTCTGTATATATTTTAAGAGTATATAGCTTGGTATTCCTGTGGACTCCTAACAGTGGGGGTGGGTTATGTGTGATTCTTTTACCTGCTCCTGGGACTCTATTCCTCCTATTGGGTTGCCTTGTCCAGCTTTGATATGAGGGTTTGTGCCTAGTTTTATTGAAACTTGGTATGCCATGCCTAGTTGGAATCTCTGGGAAGCCTGCTCTTTTCAGAAGGAAAATGGAGGAGGAGTGAATCTGGGATAGGGGACACTGGGAGGAATGGAACAAGAAGAAAGTGCAGGCAGGATGCAATAAATGAGAGAAGAATAAATTTTGAAAACAAGTAAGTAAAAAGTAAAGAGTGAGGCAGAACATGCAGTTTTAAAATTAGGGAGAGAGATCCATTTGCTTTAACATCAGTAGATTTCCTGGTATTGGAACAATTCCCCAGCTGGCAATTTGCAAAGCCCTGGAAAGTGCAAGACACAGGCTAGTAACTGACAGCTCTTGGTGAGCAAGAAATCATATCAGTCCAATTAAATCCCCTTTTATCCAGTGACGGGTTTATAAGTGTGGAGAAACAAATGAGGTGATACATCTTGTCTACCTCAGGCTTGTGGCTGTGATTCTCATAACATAGATAAAAAAGATAAGGACAAAATTGAGTCTAGACCACAATCTTGGAAGAGCAACTGATTATGATCCCTCATTGTGCAAAGATTACTTCGAGTTAATGTATACCTAAGAAATAGCCCAGCTATTTTCCTTAAGAAAGTCTTTTGTTAATAAATACAAAATTAAAATGATGGCACTTTCATAAATGTCAGTCATTTGAAAGCATATCTAAGGAAAGAAATTGAATTTAAATGTTCACTTTTGGAATAATGAAACAGCTTTTCCCTTCGTGTTTCTGAAGTATTCACACAGGGTATAATGACATTCATAGAATGCGTGGGTTTTCCTTTTACCCAATCTATCTCTATTGGAATTACACTACCCACTGGAATTCAAGATGAGGGCATTGCTCTTGGGTCTGTGGGGAGTTGTGGGACTGCTTGGCAGGAGAGAACACTGTCCCTTTGTAGTCACGTGTTCTTTTGTGATATGTCTTCAAGTGTCTTGCCTTTATTATTAACTGATTGAGATTCTGCACTGGGGTCATCATTCAACATCCATGTAGATTATATTTCAGAAATGTATGCAGAGGTTCTTAAAACGGGAAAATTTATTTTTACATAAAATGATTGTAAGATTGTATTGATACCCAGCAATAGGAAAAAAAGTTTATTTTTATGCTGACAAATACTGCATATAAATGTAAAGTTGAGTGTAATTTGAAATTATCTCATTCAAGATATTTGTGATAACATTCAAGAAATAGTCTATCTTATGATATCAACTTTGAAAGCAGCATAAGAATATAAAAATTTGGTGACTTTCTCGTAGAATTGTCTGTTCCCTATAACTCATCTTTAATATTTTCTGGTCCCTTAGCCTTTTTTGAAGTAGGACTTCAGTAATTTCAAATTTCTTGCACATCATTAGTCTGTCCATGCATTTCTCTATTCTTGAATCTATTTTGACAAAAACTAATCTGAAAACATTTTTCTGTTCTTCAAGAACTTCAACTGTTCATTTAATTACAGGGTGCAATGTGAGCTCTGTAACGAGAGCTGCCAGAAGTTACTTATCTGTTTTTCTCCATCACAATACTCGTCAAAATATTAGCCAACATTAAAGCAGTGCTACTCTATAATGTTTTAAGGAAGTCTAAAAGAGTTCAATGAAGTTCAGAGTACAGAAAGACTCAAAGTCACTTTTTTGTTAGTATTCCTGATATCACCATTACTCTTTCCTAAGAATCAAATGTCTCCACATTTATCATATACCTTTTGTGTTCTTTTCTCAAGTTTTTGTTGATATGGTGGTTTAAATTGCTGACGTTTTTTCTACATTTTCCCCTTAATCAACGGGCACTATGTTTATCTCCTTTTGGGGCCATGTATACACTGTCTATCAGTTAGAACGCTTCCTCTCGCAAGTCTCAGCAAGATCATTAATTAACCCCTGTGAAGTTAATTAAATGAATGCTGTAGCTCAGTCCATGGAGTATGGGGCTAGAGAAATCCAGGCACCATTTATGCGGGGCTCCATCTCTTTCTGCAATCCCTGCAGCTCCACTCTCTTTTTACTTCCCTCCTTAAGCTAGCTACCCTCATTAGTGTAGGGTGCTTATGATAGCAAACAAGGCCTCTCCAAGGTAATGTAAATACTGCTTCCTAGAATTATCAAATGAAAGAGCCTAAAGTCACTTAATTAACCTCCATCCAATTCTATCAAAACCAATGGGAAAGCCATGAACTAACTAACTTGGCCTTGTATCAACAGTTGGTCAAGAAAATAGGATCAATTTAGAAGCTTAGGCTATAGGTTCAGTGTGCTGGGCTCTGCTGACTCCCCATGGGAGACCTCATTTTGGTGGATGTGGGGATGCCGGGTGGCTTGGGAAAGAGGGCTGGGGGGTGGGAGGAGGGAGGAGGGGGGATCTGTGGATAGTATGAGGAATGAATAGAAAATTTCTTAATAAAGAAAAATAATAATTAAAAAAAGAAGCTTAGGTTGACATTGAGCCACCAAAACAAGTAATACACAGTGTGACAGGAATCAGTATGAATTCGAGCTACCTTGATGCTAAAGGTCAGTAAAGTCTTTAAAAGATGTCAGAATCAATTGGCCATAGTCCAGTTAAAATTTTGTTAGAAGGAATAATATAATTGTTTATTAAGCTTTGAGAGTGTTTTATACATAGTAAAGCAGTTCTAATACATTTCTGTTAATTCTAGAATCTGTTCTCTCTGGTTATACATTCTTGAGTGAGATTTCTTTTCTTGTGTGAAGTTTATAGAAAATGTGTGAATTGCCTTTGTCTCCGATCATAGTTGAAACATTCTTCACCAACTACCTCAAGTTGGCAGACTGGTATATCCAGCTCATAACCAGCTACTATTAAACCTTAGAGAACTTGCCAAAAATATAGCTGCATCTATAGTTACAGACAATCTCTTATGTTCACTTAGTGGTTATCAAACACTAATGATAATGGCATACATGAGACACAGTTGTATATCTCAATCTCTCTGTTTTCATGTTACCTGGTAGTCCTCGCCTCTGAAAAGTCTGTGAATTGTTACTTTTAGCACAAATGTCCACTTAAAGTATGGAACTTCCCCAATAGACTTCACTATTGCTTTAGAAGATTATATAGAAGACTCTAAATGCTAATATAAACCACTAACATCTGGGCAGCTTAAGAAAATAATAAAGCATTGGGAGACTAAGTCTTGCTCTCCAAATAAGAAAAGTACCCATAATGCTCCAATTCCCATGAAAATTTATTGAGGAGCAGAATACAACTAGATTCTTATTTTGTATCATATGGTGTAATAATTACCAAGGGGGAAATTCTAATAATTTTCAGTTTGTGAGACTCATCATTAAACCCTGATCTAGGGCAAGATTGCAGAGTAAGTGGTTTAAGGCAGAGATTCTAGTTTGCAAAGTAGAGACAGATAATAGATGCATGATTAATATAGAAATAAATATAGATGAAATAGATATACGAGAGAGAGAGAGAGAGAGAGAGAGAGAGAGAGAGAGAGAGAGAGAGAGAGAGAGAGAGAGAGAGCCTAATGAAAGATAATTCAGCTTAGATTTTGGTTATCCTCAAGATTGCAAAAATGATACAATGCAAAAACATGCATATGTAAGATGCTTCACTGACATGTTTCTTGACAGTATGAAACACTGTGGCTTATGCCCCAAGCAAAATAGAGTAGCCAAACAGAGTTTACTTTTCAAACTTTAACCACTGTCTTGGTTTCACTTGGCTTTTCATTGAAGGTTCAAGTCTCTCTTTTTTCTTTCAGAGCAATATCCTGGAATGTGTGCCTTTATTTGCTGTCTCAAATTCTTAGCCCTCTTTCCATCTTTAAAATTACTCAATGTGTGTGTGGATTCATGTCTGGGTCTTCAGTTTGATTCCACTGAGCAATGTGTATGTTTTTATGACAATGTCATGTGGTTTTTTATCGCTATAGCTCTGAAGAACAGCTTGAAATTGGCAATAGTGAGACCTCTAGTAGCTCTTTTACTCTTCAGGATTGTTTTAGTTATCTGGGTTTTTTGTTTTTCCGTATGAAGTTGAGAATTGTCCTTTCAGTGTCTTAAAGAACTGTGTTAGAACTTTGATGGGGATTTTGTGGAGCAAGGGGAACACTTCTTCATTGCTGGTGGGAGTGTAAACCTCCACAGTCACAATGGAAATCAGTATGGCAGTTCTCAGCAAGTTGACAATCTATCTACCTCAAGATCCTGGACATGTACTCAAAGGACGCTCCCTCCCAGCACAAGCACACTGGCTTAACCATGTTTATTGTGGCTTTACTCATAATAGCCAGAAACTGGAAACAACATAAATGTCCCTCAACAGAAGTTTGGATAAAGAAAATTACTCGGCTGTTTAAAAAAAAAATGGCATCATAGAATTTGCAGGCAAATGGATGGAACTAGAAAAAAATCATTCTGAGTAAGGTAACCCAGACCTAGAAAGATAAATATGGTATGTATTCACTTATAAGTGAATCTTAGTCATTAAATAAATAATAATCAAGCTACAATCCATAGACCCAGGGAAGTTATGTAAAAGGAGGATTTTATGGAGGAATGCATGGATCTTCCTGGAAGGGGGAAATAGAATAGATTTCACAGGCAGACTTGGGCCAAGTGGGGATGGGAGCAGGGGATGGGTGTTGGGGAGATGGGGTGGAGGGAAAAGTGTGGGAGAGACGGCTGGAATGCAGGGGCATTTGGAGGGTGGTGTAGAAACCTAGTGTTATGGAAACTTACTAAAATATATGATGGTGGTCCTAATGAGGTCTCCTAATAATGGGGGATATGGAGTCTCAACTGGCCATCTCTTGTCACCAAGTGAAACTTGAAGTGGTGAGACTGGGTTGTATTCAAGTGAGTTGATGGCCAAGAGGATCCCATGGAAATCCAGAAATGACTCAGGCTGTTGCTAATACAAAGGGTTGCCTCTGCAAACTGACAGTGTGACCCCATTGCCAAGGACGACACCCACGTATCTCATTGAACATGGAGAAGTTCAGCTGGTGCCTACGTGGAGCCTTCACACATATGTTCTAGTCTCTTCCATACAGGGAGGTATTCTGTAGGTTACTGAAAGAGAAACCTGGACATAAACCTAGCCACAAAACCTTTAAATTACAATCTGTCTTGCCTGAAAAAAATATGCTAAAACAACGGTGGTGTAGAACCTGTGAGAGCAGCCAACCAATGTCTGACTTGATGTAAGGCCTGCTCCACAAGAAGGAACTGTGCTGTGGCACTGCTCGGGTAACCAAGAACCTGAGACTAGATAGCCTAGGGACCTGGAATAAACAAAATACTACTCCTCCTAAAAAAATAAATAAATAAATAAAAAGGTATCAATAAAATGACTCCTAATGATATTCTGCTATATTCACAGATCAGTTCCTTATCCAGTCATCATCAGAGAAGCTTCCTTGGCAGCAAATGAGAACAGATACAGAGACCCACAGTCAGAAATTAGGTGGAGAGAGAGTCTAAATGATAGATCTCTATCAAATCCCTCCCCTCAGAGTTCAGGAATTCCGTGGAAGAAGAAACAGAAAGACTGTAAGAGCCTGAGGGGGTGGAAGACACCAGGAGAACAAGGCCGACTGAATCCATTAAGTAAGGTGCATGTGAGCTCACAGAGAGTGAAGCAGCAGGCACAGGGATAACAGGGGCCTGCACCAGGTCCTCTGCGCTTGTATTGTAGGTTTTAGCTAAGTAGTGTTTTTTTTTCCTTTTTTCTTTATTAAGAAATTTTCTATTCACTTCACATACCACCCACAGATCCCTCCTCCTCCCTCCTCCCACCCCCCAGCCCTCTCTCCCAAGCCACCCCGCATCCACACATCCCCCAAATCAAGGTCTCCCATGGGGAGTCAGCAGAGCCCAGCACACGGAACCTAGGCAGGTCCAAGCCCCTTCCCACGGCACCAAGGCTGTGCAAGACATCACACCACAGGCACTGGATTCCCAGAAGCCTGTCCAAGCACCAAGGACGGATCCCGATCTCCCTGCCTGGGTGCCCCCCAAACAGTTCAAGCCAAACAACCATCTTTCGTATCTAGAAGGCCTAGTCCAGTCCCATGGGGGCTCCACAACCACCAGTCCACAGTTCATGGGCTTCCACTAGTGTGGCCGGTCATCTTTGCACATCCTCCCATCATGATCTCCACATCCCTCACCTGCAGAATCCCTCCTCTCTCTCATCAATTGGATTCCCGGAGCTCAGCCTGGTGCCTGGCCATGGATCTCTGTATCTACCTCCATCTGTCACTGGACAAAGGCTCTATGATGACAGTTAGGGTATTCGCTAGACCTGTCACCAGAGTAGACCAATACAGGCACCCTCTGGACCACTGCCAGCAGACCAAGGTGGGGTCATCCTGATGGATTCCTGAGAGCCTCCCCAGCACCCTGCCTCTTCCTATTCTCATGATGTCCTCATCCATCATGGCATCTTCCTCCCTGCCCTCCCACTCTGTCCCTGTTCCAGCTCAACCCTCCCATGTCCCTATGTTCTCATCCCCCACTCCTCACCCTCTGCCACCCCTTCACACCCAGTCTGCTCATGTAGATCTCATCCACTTCTCCTTCGCAGGGTCATCCATGAGTCCCTCCTAGGGTCTTTCCCTGTTAGCTATCCTCTCTGGAGCTGTGGGTTGCAGTCTGGCCATCCCTTCCCTCACATCTAGTATCTACTTATGAGTGAGTACATACTATGGTTGTCCTTCTGAGTCTTGGTTACCTCACTCAAGATGATATTTTCTAGTTCCATCCATTTGCCTGCAAATTTCATGATATCATTGTTTTTTACTGCTGAGTAGCACTCCATTATGCATATGTGCCACATTTTCTTTATCTATTCTTCAGTTGAGGGGCATCTAGGTTGTTCCCAGGTTCTGGCTATTATGAATAATGCTGATATGAACATAGTTGAGCATGTGTTCTTGTGGTATGATTGAGCATTCCTTGGGTATATGCCCAAGAGTGGTATAGCTGGGTCTTGAGGAAGACTGATTCCCAATTTTCTGAGAAACCACCATACTGATCTCCAGAGTGGCTGTACAACTTTGCATTCCCACCAACAGTGGAGGAGTGTTCCCTTTGCTCCACATCCTCTCCAACATAATAAGCTGTCTTCAGTGTTTTTGATCTTAGCCATTCTGACAGGTATAAGATGGTATCTCAGAGTTGTTTTGATTTGCATTTCCCTGATGACTAAGGATGTTGAGCAATTCCTTAAATGCCTTTCAGCCACTTGAGATTCTTCGGTTGAGAATTCTCTGTTAAGCTCTGCAGCCCATTTTTTAATTGGATTGTTCAGTATTTTGAAGTCTAGCTTTTTGAGTTCTTTATGTATTTTGGAGATCAACCCTCTGTCAGATGTGGGGTTGGTGAAGATCTTTTCCCATTCTGTAGACTGTCATTTTGTCTTATTGACCATGTCCTTTGCTCTACAAAATCAGCTAAGTGTTTTAAAGGAAGTCCTGCGTGTATGAACAAGTGGGTCTCTGACTCTTTTGCCTACTCTTTGGACTCTTATCCTCCTGTTGAGTTGCTGTGTCCCACTTCAATATGATCCTTTCTGCTTCATCTTATTATATTTTATTTTTTTGTGTTTGGTTGTTATCTTTTAGATGCCTGTTCTTTTCTAATGAGAGACAGAAAGGAGGAGAAGGAAGGGAAACTATAATCAGGATATATTGTATGAGAAAAAAATCTATGTTCAATAAAAGGAAAAACATGAAAAAATGAAAAGAATCATCCCTATTCAGTGAAATGTAACATTAATGTCAATTAATGCTCTGAAAGGGCATAAAGTATCTATTTCTGTTTCCAAAAGATCAGGCCACTTAACAAACTACTAGAGGAAGAATGCATATTTGTTAAAAATGAATAAATAACAAACTAAGTAATGATTTACTGGTGAGCCAAATCGCCTGATGCCAGGAGATGGGCACCCTACCAAGGCTATATTAGTAACTGTGTGTGCTACAGTTGCTGAATCTCTGAAGGCATCACTCTGCATATTTGCCAGAAGATTCTATATTTATCTTTTCAATTTCTGTTAACTCAAAGAGCCCTTAAATCACAGTGCTTCACCTTCAATCTGCAACTGTATAGAAAAACTGCAGAAAGAGTAATATATGATCTTTTGTCAACATTCAATCAATAACAAACTCCTTAGTTAACCTTACCACTGCCTTGAAGAGAGAATAAATATTCAGCAGACCAGTTGTAACTTAGAATTTTGTAATTAAACAAACTCAAATCAAGCTAGCCTGGGTAATAAAGACAAATTTTGATCCATCTAAAGAAAACTAAGCAGCAGATCTGGATTACAGTAAGTTATAAAACAGCACCACTAAGTGCAGTTTCTCTCTGACTTTGTACTCTGCATTCATTCACCAGATCACACATTTTCTCCAGTCTTCTACCAGGACATCCTTCAGAAACTCTCTCTCTCTACACACACACACATACACACACGAGAGAGAGACAGAGACAGAGACACAGAGAGAGACAGAGATCCTTATAGTCAGTAATGGCTTCCATAATTCCAGCCCTCATCTACCAACACTTCATCATCACCATATAGGGAAATGCATTCTCTGCTTTTCACATACTGGCTTGGAATTCACTGCCTACGTATTCCTCAGTATCGCTAATTGATAAAGTAATGGCAAAAGAAATCCACCCCTAAACCAACCCATACAAATGAAATGAAAGTAAGGTGAACTCTTTAAAGAAAAATTAAGGCATTATTGATTAGAAAGATGGGAATGGACAGAAGAAATGAACAAAATCATATCTCCAAGAATTTGGGAAGTTTCAAGTATATAAATTATTCATGTATAGGTGGAGTAATATTACTGACTATTGCTTAGACTAAAGCACTTTAGAGTGAGAGTAGATATTATTAATCCTGAAACCATCAAAGCTGTTCCCACTCAGCACACCCCCAGACATACTGGACAACAAGGCAGCCTCATAGTGCCTGAGCCTGAGTTTTAGCTGATACCATCTCTACTCCAATGTTTCACAGCCTTCTAGGTTTAAACATGATTGGATCAATATGTTCTCTTGCAGACTTAGCCCCTTTCCAGTGTTCACTCTGTCAGTGAATGACACCATCATCCATCTAGGAACACAAAGCAGAGTCTAGTAGAGTGATCTCCTCCTGTTTTTCTTTGGTTCCTTACAATCCTGTCAAATTCACTTTGTAAAATATTTTAAATTATCCAAAACCCCCGTTTGTAATGAACCACTCAGTCCACTGGTGGAATAAGTTTATAAGCAGTCTCTTCAGGTTTATTTTTGTTTCTACTCAATGTAAACTAATCTTTTCAAAACAAAAATTTAATTGAGCCAATTACTTATTTACTCATTCAGTTATTTCTTACTGATCTTAGAACTCAAACTCCTCAATAAAACAGTCCTTATTGAGGCGGGATCCAGCCATGTCTACCTTTGATCGATTGTCTTTTCAGAACAACTAATATGGCTACAGATGTTACTGGAAAGTGGCAATAAACGTCATCTACAGCCAAATTATACTTGTTTATCTTCTCAGACATGCTACCTGTGTCACAGGTAGAGTTCCCAAAGTTGGATTTAAGAACATGACAAAAACAGAAAGGCGTGATGGTACATGTCGTTAATGCAACACTCCGGAAGCAGAGGGCAAGTAGATCTCTGTGAGGCTAGCCTGGTCTACACAGTGAGTCCTGGGTGAGCCAGGGCTACACAGTGAGATCTTGTAACAAGAGGGAGGGGAGAGAGAGAGAAAGAAAATGACAGGAAAAATATTTCAAATGTTTCTGGAGGCTGGACATCTGAAATGAAAGACATTCCCTCAAAAACTTGTAAGAGAAAACCATTCTTGGCTGCCTCTGGGGGTCCACTACCTCCCATTGCCTGAGTTGTTAACCAGGCTTGGTGTGCCGGTTTTTGGTTCTGCTGTGAGGAGGTTCCTGAATCCATTTGGGGGACAGTGACTGTCCCCAAACAGCCAAGCCAATATTGCACAGCTAGGCATATCTTGTTTTCCATCATATTTTTTATCCTGGTTAATGCCCCCTATATCCCTTACCTTTGCTCCCTCGTCCTCCTCCTTGTCCCTCCTGTATAAACTTTTCTACCCACAGTGTTAACTCTCTTTATTTTCATTATAATCCAACCCTTAAACACAGAAGGAGAATCTTGAAAGCACCAAGTCACAAGAAGGGTCCTCAGTCAGATTATCAGCAGATGTCACATCAGAACCCTTGTTAGACAGAAGGTGATGCATCAAAACGCAAAGACTAAAGCACCAGTTTTCTTGTAAATGGCCAAACTTTCCTCGAAAAGGGAGGATGAAATTTAACTTTTTCCATACAAACAAAAGCTCAGGGACTTAATTAACAGTAGAATTGTCCTTGAAAAGGGCTCAAAGGAGTTTCAAAAGCTAAAATGAAGAGATGCTAAGCAGTAACTTAAGTTGCTATAAAAAATAGTCTAATAAAATACATAGGCATCTTAAAGAACTAGTGTTATTAAAACAAGTCTGCAATTTCATTATTACTTTTGACATAATTTTAGAAACTAATGCTAGTGTGTTGTGTACACGTCTATGTGCACAGGTATGTGCATGTATGTAAGAACCAGAAGACAACCCTCACTGTCACATCTCTGGATTCAACCACCCTGTCTTTATTTTTGTTTGTTTGTTTATTTGTTTGCTTGTTTGTTTGTTTGTTGAGACAGGGTTTCTCTGTATAGCCCTGGCTGACCTAGAACCAACTCTGTAGGCTGAGCTGGCCTCACCTCAGAGATCCATCTGCCTCTGCCTCCAAGTGCTGGGATTAAAATTAAAAGTGTGCCACCGCCACCAGCTTGTCTTTGATTTTGTTTTTGTTGTTTTTTTTTGGGGGGGGGGAGATTTTTTGTTTTTGTTGTTGTTTTGAAACAAGGTTTCTCATTGAACTGGAGCGTGCCAATTCGACTAGGCTGTCTGGCAAAGAAACTTAATAATTCTGTTTGTCTCCAGCTCCCTGGTTCTAGGATTGCATATGAGTATCCCAACATCCAACTTTTTTATGTGAGTTTTTGGATCAAACTCTGGTCCTCATGCTTGGGATACAAGGACTTCACTGACTAAGTCGTTTCCCTAGCCCTAAATCTAATTCTGTTCTAAACAATTAGTTTCTGATAATAAGTGTCAGTGGAGTACTCAGCCAAAAATGATCATCTGTCACACACGCCCAAGGCTCAGCAACCATCTCGGATGATGAAACAGAAAGATCATGAGAACCAGAGGTCAGGGAGGAGTGGACATCTGGACACAATGGGACCAGTGTACGCCTGAACTCTCAGCTGCTGCAGTTCCCTGCACAAAATCCAGCCAGTCAACATTCCAGCAAGGAGAGTTGGAGGGTACAGGAGCCCCTAGCACTAACTGAAGAACCATAGACAGTTGATGGCTTCTGGAGAAAGAAGAGTCAGTGTTCCTTAAGGATATGGGCCCTGATATGTCAACCACACTCCAGTCAGTGGCCCCCCACCCAGGAGTGTATATATGGGCATTACAGATTTGACTTCATGGTTTCTCTGTTTTTCTTAATGACATGAAGTTGAGGAGATAGAGAGGGTCTGTGGGGAGTTGGAGGGGAGGAGTGGGAGGAAAATATAATCAGAATACATTCATGAAACTTTCAAAGTATTACAGAAATAATACGCTTTCCCAATGAGAAATCATTCCAGACACTTAAAAATTCATTTTTAAAAAAAAAAAAAAAAAGTTCTTTAATAATGGTGTCACTTTGTCCAGCTCTGGCTAATGCTCAAAGAAGAACTGGTCACAAATAGAAGACTTTACTAATTTATATGCACCTTAGGCTTATGCAGTCCATATATGCTATTGTAAATCTCTTCTAAGTTTCAGCCTCAGGATACACTTTGACAATTGAAACAGAGACTCTGGCCACTTGGGCATATGGGAGATTTGAACAGAAAAATATTGTCAGAATTATTTCTTAAGAACACCAATGCTGCTCTTTGCAAATAGTTGTTACCCAGGTTCATCTTGCCCGCCTAGCAAAATTATGCTTTTTCTAGTAATAGCACAAGGGACTTAATGGCAGACCAGGACTCAATGGTGGCTGTGCTGCCCCTTGGAGTCATGTTCTTTGATATAGGGATGGCTTTAACACCTGGCTCTAAGTCAGGATTGTAGTCTTATGTTATGGGAACGGAGCCTAATTGGAGGTCAATCTTAGTGAATAACCCTTAGCAAGAACTTTCTCAGCAACCCTAACCTTCAGTAGTAGTACAGAATTTTCTTTCTCACAGGTTCTGACAAGTCTGGGTTAATATACCACTTATCTTCCAGTTGTACTGGAGGTAGCACTCCTTTAGCTGAATTTTACTTTATATAACTTATTATCTCCTAATCACATTTATTAGTAAACCCTTTATAGCATCAATTTTGTTACTTCAAGTTTCTCTTGCATCAAAACAAGTAATAAAAATATTTTTAAGAACTAACTAACCTAGGAGCTAATAGTATAACTTTAGTTTGTAGCTCTGCATTTTGTTTTATGCATAATTCAAGAAACTAAAACATTTAAAAGGATTTAGATTGGGTATATATATATATATATATATATATATATATACATCTAATTTTATAAAATCAACATATGCAAGGGACAAGGGAA
Source organism: Peromyscus californicus insignis (assembly GCF_007827085.1). NCBI lineage: Eukaryota > Metazoa > Chordata > Mammalia > Rodentia > Cricetidae > Peromyscus > Peromyscus californicus. The sequence goes on from NW_026294595.1 coordinate 60,137,682, forward strand.
GGACTGCTAAAGAGGAAATGTTATTGAAGTTAAGCTAGCATGAATTCAGAATAAAGAGTCATAGAATTAATATGTTAAGGATATTCCCCATGCTAATCACAAAGAAAACAACTGTAAACTATCTATAAAAGAAATAGAGAGAGGCCGGGCGGTGGTGGCGCACGCCTTTAATCCCAGCACTCGGGAGGCAGAGCCAGGCGGATCTCTGTGAGTTCGAGGCCAGCCTGGTCTCCAAAGAGAGTTCCAGGAAAGGCGCAAAGCTACACAGAGAAACCCTGTCTCGAAAAAACCAAAAAAAAAAAAAAAGAAATAGAGAAAGGAATTTAAGTGCTTCCCAGTAGAAGGCAATAATGCTGAAAATAAGAAATAATAGAGAACTAAGGTGTATAGAAAACAAGTAGCACAATCACAAGAGTGTGTCCCTTTTCATCAGTAAATATGTGAAGTATAAATGGATTAAATATCCCAGTCAAAAAAGAGACAGTAAGAGAGAACAGATAAAAACAAGATCCTCCTACACACTGTCTATACAAGATCATTAGAAATATGGTGGGTTTTTTAAATTCAGAAGTGAAGAAATAAAAATATAATCTAGGCAAATAGCAATGAAAAGATTATAATTTCAAGCAGAATAGACTCAAGATTTTAAAAAGTTTGTTAGAAATAAGGGGTATTGTATAATAATAAAGGGTCAGTGTAGCTAGAAGATACAGTAGTTGTAAATAATTAGTTGTCTAGCCAATATTTGTGAAATGAAAATTGACAGAATCAATGAATGAAATACAGCATTTACAATGATATTGGAGAGTTCAATACACCATTCTCAATGAGGGATAGAGAAACCAGAATCAAGGTAAAAAAGAAAATACAGGATTTCAGCACAATAAAGCAATTAGGTCTAATATACATGTGCTGTGCAGAACACTGCACCCTGCAAGCAGCGTGCATCCTTACCAAGTACACAAGGCTCAGTTCTGAGCTTCCACCATATGTTAACTCACAAACTAAGCATGAGTAGATTTGGGAAGATTGGTGTCAAGTGTCCTCTCAGACTACAATAAGATGGATTGAGAAACCCACATACATGAACCTAAGGGATTCACAGAATATTGGAAATTAAAACACATTTTAAAACCCAATGGATTGAAGAAGAAATCATAACAAAAATTAGAAAATACTCAGAGACAAATGAAAACAAAACTGCAGTGTACAAAAATTTATAGGCTCCAAAGCATAGCAACAGACCCATTCAAAGACTTAAGCACATTGAAAACAGGGAAGATATTGAGTCAGAAACTTAACTTTGTAAGTTAAGGGACTATCTCAAAATAGATGCACTATATCCAAAGCTAGCAGTAGGAAAGAAATATTTTTTAATTAAAGACATACAGAATAGAAAAAATGAATAATTTAATGAATATTTAAAAGTTGCTTATCAGAAAAGATTTTAAACTTGACAGATGCACACAATGCAGACTAGAGAAAAGAAAGACTGAAATGACTAAACTCAGAAATGAAATAAGAAACATTACCAACTGTGCTGAAATACAAAGGCTTATTAAGGAAGCACTGTGAAGAACTGTATACCAACAAAATGAACAAGCCAGAGGAAATACATAAACTCTTCAGAATGTGACACACACTTCTATGATTTTTGATATGTATATTTTACTAAAATGTTAAGAAATAGAAAGCATTGATGAGGAGACTGAGGCTTCAACAGTTAAGAACCATGCCCACTGCAATGTGCATCACCACTGTTTCTGTGAACTTGCATGCCCTGTGCCACCTGCAACCTCAGCCAGCCTGTCATCTCTTCTAGGTTTCCCATATATCTCCAGGTTCGAGGCCCAAGGTTTGGATCTGTTTATTGTTTCTACACTTTGCCTTCCATTTTTTACCTCTCAGAACCTCCCCTTCAAAAATCATGATCATAATCCAAAGACTTTCTCAATTTTTTTCTACCTCAGTCTTCTCAGATATTTTTCTACTTCATGGTCAAGTCCCATTGTTATATGCTTTCATAACATACTTTGCATCATATTAATATTATCCCTTTTTTCTTTCTCCTCCTTAAGCCAAAAAGTCTAAAAGGCCAGAGTCCAAGATATTCCTTCAAGAGCCCACAAAGCTCTTGGCAGTTAATAAAAACTTGTATTAAATAAATACCATTTGTGACTTTAAGCTGGAGGGTTATTGGAAACTAGCCACAGGGAAATGGCAAGAACAATAAAACTGTGGTGGTTATTGGCAACTGTAATGTGTCTTCCCTCCAGCAAGCACTTCTCATTGCCCTGTTCTCAGCAGGAAGGGCCAAGCTCTATTTCCAATCCAGCACAGTGCTGGGTTAAAGGCTGGAGAGAGGAGGCGAAGTTTAACATAGCGCTGGTACCAGGCAAGTACTCCCCATACCTTGCCATGAACACTTTTCCACATGTACCTGTGTGTGTGTGTGTCTGTCTGTCTGTCTATGTGCCTATGTGTATGTGTGTCTGTGTATTTGTGTGCATGTGTGTATGTGTGTGTGTGGTCTGTGTCTATGTCTACATATGAGTTCTCTACAGATATCATCTATATTGTTATTATTACTATCCTAAAAAATAAATGCAATATTTAAAGTGATAGTTTCACCTATAGCAAATGAGATAGGAAAGGAACTTTATGTGTTATGAAAGGTCCACAGTATCTCTCAGAGAAAGTTAAACAAAGTCTGTATTTGGTGTCCTTTAGTAGAGAAGGGTATTGCCATTTATCATGTACCAAGTCTGTCTTTGCCATCTAAAATAAAAACAGAGTAATGTATATGAATATTAGGTTCCATCCCATAAGTGTTTTCTTTCTGGGCATCAAGAAATGACTTTTTTAGTCAGTAGACTACCTTTGGGTGCATTGAAAGAAATCACAAAGTCCCTGATTATTTAGTATAGTCATACATGTATGTATGCACATGCATTACATACAGAAGCTAAACACACTAAACTTAGGAAAGCTAGAAAAATTTATCCATGGTGCTACCCTAAATAGCAGCACATCTGATATGATCAATAGTCAGTGAAAAGATCCCAAGTTTTATCTCAAGTGTCCAACTTGTACCTTCTCAGGGGCTACAGGGATTCAGTAAAACATCTATCCTAATACATTCCTTATAGGTAGGTACTGTCCTCAAGGGAAGGAAAGGGACACCCACTTCATGTATCATCAATGAGCACTTTTCCTAAAAAGGAGATGAAAGATGTTACAGCTAAGATCATCATCCTGCCCCAGGTAACAATAAAATCCCCTAATGAATGACATTTTGGAGAAAGAAAAGAGACATGTGTCAAAAAACCAGGATGCCTTTATAATAAATTCCATAACCCAATACAATTGCTGGATTCCTGTCTTAATGATGCTGGCATCCCTGATGTGTAACTTACATTTAACTGGCAACATTCTGGGCTACTCATATTAACTGCAATAGGCTGAACAGCTTGAACTTCAATAAAATGTGCATTAAGTGACTGAGTTAATTTAACCTCATTAATCCTCAGCCCAACAGAACCATTGAAAGCCTTCCAAGCTGCCTGAGCTGCCTCTACAACATAAACATAGCCCTGCAGGAAGCCAGCACCCAGAACACCCTGAGGCTCTAACTCTCAAGTTGTCACTGAGGGGTAAATGGCTGCATAATGGCCAGAACCAGGCTTCAAGTGCATTGTAACATTCACTGGCTTTGATCAACTAAGCTAACACTACTGAGGCAAGTTCTTAAAAATAAATTCTCTCTGCACTTTTTTGGTGGCTTCTTCAATTCTGACTAAATATGATATGATTCATCAAAGAGCAGCATTCTTGTTCAAGCTCCTGTTTTTGCCTTTTAACTTATATAGTTTGGGAATATAAAAGACTATACTTAATTTAAAAAAAATATTTCACTCCACTGCTTCCAACATCTTCCCCTACAAAGGCTGAATTCCAGAAGAAATAACAGCAGTGGATTTTTAGAATTTTACTCAAAATGGACAGAAATTTCAATGTTCTGTAAGTTATTGATACAACTTCAATATTTACTCACGTATTAGCTGTGTATGTGAGATCAGTTAGTGACTTAGTTATTTTTATGTCTGAGGTTATGTGCTTGGGTTTGCCTATGCTAATCATACTCTGTCACTAAATTCTAGCCCTAGCCAACACACTTAGCTTTAGGGAATGTTGTAGAACTTTCACACAAAAAAAGGTACACAGTATGGACTGCACTGATTGTCCTGGATTTAATGGCACTGAAAACACCTTTTATTTGAAGATTGCTTGATTCATTTTTATTCATATTATTCTCATACCAAAAAAAATTTAGTCTCATATCTGAACATACTATCATTCTCTGTTAAATACAGAGAATTATTAAATAAGAATATTGTAGTTTGGGCCAAAAATGCTGGCTTGATCTTGATTTTTGAATGTCACTCCAATTTGTGGGTAGAAAATATAATTATTTATTATTCAGCTCGTGGAAACATCCTGCCTACCCTTCCATAACATTTTTGTAATGATCAAAACATCATTTAGACAAATAACTTCATAGTCCAATGTCTACACAAATGCAACTGTTCTTGTTTCTTTCTTTTTACAATGTATGATTATGATTTGTAAGAAAAACCGGCTGAGACAGAACTCAAAGCAGATTCCGTTCTTCACCAACACTCCGTAGCACTTCTAAAGAATTCCAGTCTTAAAAACGATTTTATAAATTCATTGCAAAGAAACATTGCAACATATAAAAACAATAAATTCCTCAAATACCCATAATCAATTAGCTTAGAGCATTATGAAGAAGAGGTTAGTGTTGACATATTACATGCTATTTTAAAAATAAACAAAAATATACTTTAAATCCTTAAATATTTTTATGATCAAATATCTTAAGCCTCAGTTGATTGCCTTTACTTGGTAAAGATGTATTTTCTCTAGGAAAATAACTTCATTAATATTTTATTAGATTAGTTTAAAAAAAATGGGTCTTTGTTTTTTCTTTCTACTCCACTGAGGTAAGAATAAAACCAAGGTGACGTATGTCATTAGTTTACCATCAGTGTCAACGTTGGAATCTCCAGAAAAGTGTATTAGGGGCTTTTTTGTAAACTTCTAAAAATCAAATTACATAGATTTTTAGAAAATTTATGCATCAGTTATGGGGAATTAAATGGAGTATAAAACTCTATAGCTTTTAAAAACATGGTTCATGACCCTTTATGAGTGTTGCAAGAAATTCTGACAACAGAAATGGCTTTAGAACATGAAAAGACCCAAAATGTATTCAAACTCAAAAGCATAATGAATCCAAAGTAGTTCTGGCAGGGTTCACACCTGTTGCCTCACGAGCCTTCACTGCAGCCCTGGTCCTGAAACCACAGCATGTACCTTTTGCACTGAGCACACCACCAGGCCACACAACTCTAACCAGAATCGGGAAGCATCTCTTCTCAGATGTAAGACTACTGCACATTATGAGCAGTGTTCCTCTATGTACAAAACTGGCTCTTCTTGTAGAAACACAATGGCTTAACTGTGGAAAACAAAGACAATACTTTCCTGTTGTCCTTCAGCATATATCAAACTAGGATGTCTTTGGGTTGTATTGTGTTACAACACAACTTTAAAACTTGGTTTTGAGTTGCTGTTAAATGCACTTTGGCTTTGGATTAGGATAGAATGTTCAAATGTCTGAGAAATGGTCCTAAGTCATTTTTACAATGTATTTATAAGAAGTGGCATTCCCAGTATTGACGATTATATACCAAAATAATCAACCATATAAAACACTGAAAATGTTCTGCCCTAGAGTCACTTCTGTTATGGTAAAATAGCATGACAGAAAGCAACTTAAGAGAGACTGAGTTTATTTCAGCTCACAGTTCAGTGTTATAGCACATCACCAAGGCGAAGTTGAGGCAGCAGCAACTTGAAGCATATGGTCACATTAGATCCACAGTCAAGAGCAGAGACAAATAAATGTTCACAAGCTGCCTGCTTGCCTGCTTTGTCTCAGCTTGATTTATCCACGCATTGTACAGTCAGGACCACCTGCCTAGGACTGGGCCACTTACCTTGAGCTGGGTTTTCTCAATCAGTTCATTTAATCAACACAATTCCCCATGGATATGCCCACAGATCAACCCAATATGAACATTCCTTCACTGAGACTTATGGTGATATTTTATTTGTATTAAAATATTATTTGTATGTTAATAAATAAAGTTGCCCGGGGGTCAGAGCTATTAGCAAGCCATAGGAAAGCAGGGCAGTGGTAGCGTACGCTTGTAATTCCAGCACTTGGTAGGCAGAGCTGGGTAAGTCTCTGTGTGTTCAGGGATACAGCCATTATTGGATACACATGCTTTTAATCTTAATACCAATCATGGAAAACCTGGAGGCCTATACAGACAGGCTGTGAGGAGGCAGTCATGTGGTTGGGTTTACAACCAATGAGAAGGCAGGACAGGAACTCTATATAAAGACTTTAACACAGGGGTAGCTCTGGTTCGGAGAGGTAGGACCACCGCAGGAGGAAGGGTAAGGTTTTAGCTCTTAGCTCTGACCTCTTGGCTTTCTTCTTTGCATTGGTTCTGTGTTTATTATTTAATAAGAAGGTTGGATACATCTACAGAGACTCTCTTCTCAAATGATTCTAAGTTGTGTAAAATTGAAAAGGCTGACCACCTCGTGCTCCATTTTGTAATTTCAATGATTTTGACAGGATGGAATCTTGTTTGTAAAAGGAAAACCTTATGTAGAAATTGTGCTTCTTTACATACAAAGTTTCCTGGTTTTTTTTTTTTTTTTTTTTTTTTTGGTTTTTCGAGACAGGGTTTCTCTGTGTAGCTTTGAGCCTCTCCTGGAACTCACTTGGTAGCCCAGGCTGGCCTCGAACTCAGAGATCCGCCTGCCTCTGCCTCCCGAGTGCTGGGATTAAAGGCGTGCGCCACCACCGCCCGGCTAAAGTTTCCTGTTTTAACAGAAAGACACTGATTGAGATTTTATATATATAAACCATTGTATATATAAATAATATATAAACGATATATATATATATATGAAAACAAGGCCATGAATTCAAGAGAAATTAAGTAGGTACATCATAGGAGTTGGAGGGAAGAAAGGGAAGTGGAAAATGATGCAATTACACTTTAGTTTGTAAAAGTATTAATAAAAAGTAAATAAGCACATCTATCTCATTGGTATGCAAATTTTCTTTAAACTTTAATAAATGGTAAAATTATATATGTACCAAATAATTGGTTCAAAATAAATTACGATTTAATTTCTTAGATTAAGGAGTCATGAGTGGAAAAAATCAAGAAGGCTTATTCTAAGTGTTCTGACTCCATGAACACGCATGAGACTCCAAATAGAGAATGCAACATTGAATAGAAAAGTTCTTAAAAGAGAATGAAATATAAGTTAAAATATTGACCTGAGCAGATAAACTCTTTATTGGTAAGCAATTCCAGAAAGATGATAAATATCAAGTAAAATGCACTTTAAAAACTATGCCAGGTCTACATTCTTTGGTTACAGTCACAGAAGACAGATTTTACATTGCTATTTAACCAACTACAGTTTTACCCAAAAAACAATTTATGAAAATAACATAAATCAGATATGGTAAGGTCAGTAATAAATATTGTGAATGAAAAATTTCAGGAAAGACAAGCTACCTGTAGAGAACAGAGATCAATTCATATTTCCAAACCCTAGTACATAACATCCTTTAAATCATGTCCAAGATGTTGAAAAATACAAATACCCCTTGCATTGTTGCCAAAATACATCTCTTGATGGCTTCCTATTTCTATATGAATGGGTAGGTTTTATGGGCACCTGTTTTCTTTCTTCGAAGTTTCTTTTTTGCAGTACATTTTTAAAGCAAAATCATACAACACATTCTTGAAAGAATAGTAAATGTAATATATTTTTACTTCAGTCTAGGTAGCAATTTAAAAGTATAGAAAGTCATGATAATTTCTGATAATATAAAAAAGTTAAAGTTGCTAGTTAACAAAAATTTACATCTTCCCATCAATGTCTTTAATATGTTGCTCTGTTTCATTCTAAGTCCTTTCATCAAGACATGTCATTTTAAATAAATATATATTCATTACCATGATATAGAATTGCTAATATCTTCCCATAATCAATTCAAACATTGGTGTCCAATCATTTCAAAATTTGTCACAAAAAACTACTTTTCATACAGTTCATTTTTATAAGACAAAATAATTTTTATAATGTCTCAGACACCAATGCTACCAAAACAGGTGTCATATGTTTGAATGATTGGTCCCTAGTTATTGAAATTGTTTGGGAAGGTTTAGAAGTGTGGCTTTGTCAGAAGTGTGTCACTGGAGGTGGACTTTGAAGTTTAAAAAGCCCATCCCAGTATCGCTCCCCCCCCCCACTGTGTGTGTGTGTGTGTGTGTGTGTGTGTGTGTGTGTGTGTCTGCTGCCTTTGGATCAGGATCTAAGCTCTCAACTTTCCACTTCCATTGAGAAATCAAATCTTTAGTAACATGAAAATTATTACTCTTCACAAAAATCTAGAAACATCTGGCCTCAACTGTAGAACTAGACCAATGATGGTATATGAAGCAATTTCATATTAGTCTATAAAGTGATAATTCCAACTGTTTCCTATGCTGTATCAACATAATATAATCACAAAACCTCATAATTTTAATGTAGTAGAAATCAAGATCTATCATATCCATTGTCTACTGTTTCATAAAAAATTCATAACTGACTAAAATTAAAATATGTTTGTAAAAGTAGATATTGAAAGGTTCATCAATTTTATTAGGAATTACTTTTATAATTATACTTCCATATTTTTATATATAACAGTGTATACATATGCCTATGAAATCATATTTTACAATGTAAAATATTTGCTTATTGTCTTAGTTACTTTTGTATGGCTGTGATAAAATACCATGATCAAGGCAAATTATAAAAGAAAGAATTTAATTGGGGGCTTGTGGTTTCAGAGGTCAGAGTCCATGATGGCAGAACAGAGGCATGGTAGTAGGAATAGCTGAGAGTTTACATCTTGATTCACATGTAGCAGACAGACGGACAGACAGAGACACTGAGAGTGAGTGAAATCTTTTGAAACCTCAGAGCCCATCCCTAGTTATACATCTTACCCAACAAAGACACACCTCCTAATCCTTCCCAAACAATTCCAGCAACTTTAGACCAAGCATTCAAATACATGTGCCTACAGATGGCCATTCTCATTCAAACCACCACAATTACCTTCCACAGAATTTATTATCACTTATAATTTAAGTAACTACTAAATTAAATTATAGGACCATGTATAGTATTAAAATAAATACATTTCTACTCTGATTTTTATATAGACAATACTTCTGGGAGACTAGGTTCTGCACTGTATATTACCATCCCTAATTGTTGGAACCTTTATAAGAATTCATTGATTTTATCAGGAGAAATGATATTGAGGAAAGAAAAGGGAGTTTTAATCACCTATGTACTTAGAAATACTTTGTAAGTAGTATCACTGCTCCTTAGCTCTATTCCTTATTTTTTTAAGTAAAATAGCAGTTTTTAATAAACTTTTTCATGTAAAACATAATTCTGCCATATTTTCTAACAATATATACAATAACTACAAATTCCTCAGGTTGCATTTACAAATGAAAGCAATTTTTGTTATTGTTCGTCAAAGTGCAAAGGCAAAGTACACAGCAGTCCTTAATGTGACTAATGAATACAATGAGCTCTTTGGAACAGACACTGTTAAGATAACATATATTTTCAAAATGATTCTAACACCCCATTTTAAAGAAATTTAACAATGTATCTACTATCTTATTGCTCATGATAATCTTATGAGTTCCAATTCAATACTCTTTTAGACAGAAAAAGTTATGCATTATGGCTGGGAGCACTCAGAAAATAATTCTACACCATGATAGCAATAATGTGTCTGCTTAGAGATGCCATAACTCCTTAAAACCTATGTAGAGAGCCTTAGTTCTGCATTAACAAAATGTGTTCTTCATAATATCAAGCTGGGAAAAATACATGAGTCAGAGTATGTTTTATGAGTAAAGACATGAAAGAATGTGTGAAGAGACTCAGAACATAGAACCTGTATTATGGTGTCACTCAAAGTCCTGGGCTTCTGGGGAAAACTGGCTACCTTATTCTTATTTATAACTATCACATGATGACAATTTCCACCTACTTCCCAGTTTTGCCTTAGGCTGAGCATGACTAATTAAATAGCAAAATGTTGTTTATATTTTTCCAAATCATTTTATTAATGTATTGTTTCAAGTGATAAAATTCGTGTATTGGAAATGAGAGAAATGAAGTTATTCTCAAGGATCCATCCAATAGCAAATTCAGTGCTGACAAAAATTCAGAGTGGTGTAGACACTTTTCAGTGGTTTGAAGGTCTGGTTAATAACCTCACACCCAGGCTCATGAAGGCAACCCTGCTGGGGTGATTTGAATGAGAATGGCCCTATAAGCTCATATATTTGAACACAACTGTTTGAGAAGGACTAGGAGGTACAGCCTATCATAACGGGTATGTCACTGGAGGCAGGCTTTGAGGTTTCAAAAGACTTCTGCCATTTCCACTGTGCCTCTTACTCTCTGTGTGCTACTTGTGAATCAAGATAAAAGCCCTCAGCTATTTCTGCCACCGTGCCTTTGCTCTGTCATTGAGGACTCCAACCCTCTGAAACTGTAAACCCACATTAAATACTTTCTTTTATGCGTTGCCTTGGTCATGGTGTCTTATCACAGCAATAGAAAAGTAACTAAGACACCTATTTAAGCTCAATAGATCACACACAACAAGAAAGACAAGAAAGTACAAGGTGGGCATGCTGGGGACAAGAAGAGTTTCCACATGGAGGAGGGGGGGGGCCGTGGCGTGGAGGGGGATATGGGGCAGGAGGTAAGAGAGGGTAATGGGGAGTTGAAACAGCTAAAATCCATTACATTAATCTATCTGGGAAAGGACAGTGAGCTTAACTGTTAGATTATAAAAATATGTATAAAAGGTACGAAGTGACTGTGACATAGAAATATATAGCAACTGTATGGAGAAAAATGCCAGAGAAACAATCAAAAGACTGTATAATAGATGGTAGTAGCAAGCTAGAAGGTAGTGTTGGAAAACGGCAGGCATAAATATGTCAACTTTTACAGCTGACATTTGGAACTATGGGAAGGTACTTACTTAATTTAAAATACATTTTTGAAGGTATAGAGTCTGTAGAAACAGTACCCTTAAAGGACACTGCCTGAAAACATAATCTCAGAATTTGAACACCTTCTCATGTCTTATATTCTTTAAAGATGTTTAAAGACTGCTATCTAATCAGTCTTGAAAGCCTTTGAGGATTTGTGAAAATACAGACTAAATAAAATTCAGAAATCATTTGCGTACATTCTCTCCAATGAGTTCCTGTGCTGTAATGAATTTTGTCAGCTGGAATGCTGTTTGTTTGTATGCTCACATTTGGAATTTGTCATCTTTTTAAAAAGTAAGGACTCATGTCTTCAAAGGCAGAGAGATCCCAGGTGTGTTGAAACCAGTGTTCCATTTTACATTACTGTGTGGCCCCTTTAATTCAATTCTGTGACTCAGAATGCCTCAAGATTTGATCTGTGTGTTGTCCAAATGCTGTCAGGAGCCTAGTGAAAGATTTAATATTGTTTATTGCCAACTATGTCTCCAAAAGTTTTAATCCCCTTATCTCACCATTACTGGTTTGTAAAACAGACTAATGCAATACTGGAATCAGAGGGAGTCAATTCAGAAGCAATTTTAAATTAGAGGAAGGGAACTTGTCAGCTGTTGAGGTCTTAGCAGAGTCTCTTAAACTTCTTTTCCAAACTTTTAAGACCAGTAAGACCTAACAACCTGGTTTAGGTAACATTTATAAATCAGAATATTGTAAAGGAATTTATCTGCTTAACTAAATTAATGGAGCTTAAAATTTTTTTAATCTTATTTTTTTTAATGTAAGAACACATTAAAGTGGCAATAAATGAGGCAATTCCATGTAGTTTATCTGATAGTCCAAAGGGTTTATTTTGAGTTAACTTACAACAAGCAAAGGGAGCTGGTTACGGGATCCAGGAGAGGTGAGGCCCAGTCCAACGCGGTTCTCTGGAGAACTCTGACTTGGTCCACAGTACCAGCATCCAGCATCCAGGATCACAAGGTAGCTAAGAGAGCAAGCACATATGCATTTCAGGACTTAAGGGGTCTCAGTCACGCCCCAGGCAGGGGCAGGTACCTCCTGCCTACTAGGGGTAATGCTTCAGGGGTGAAGCACAGACAACCACCCCTACAACACATTCTGTAGCCTAGTCTGACCTTGAATTCACAGCAATCCTACTGTTTCATCCTCTTAAGTAGTAGGATTACCAAGATTCATCACATATGATGTTAATATTATCTTTAAAGTAATTGCAATATTCTGAGAATTATCAATTGAGAGAACCAAGAACCTTGTCACAGTTCTAACATTCATTCAATATAGTAAACAATCAAGCCCTGGCCTGAAGATTATAGATATGTTAGAGGTGGGAAATTTATTCAATGATAAAATACATGCTTATCATGGATGAGAGCCTGTATTTAATCCCCAGAACAATAACAACAACAATAATAATATAGAAACATAAATTAATTGTATGGCAATTAAAATAAACTCACTATAAGATCAAATTAGCTACTTTCAGTTTATAGAAAACAATTTTAAGTTCTTGATTAAAAGATGATACAAAGATGGATGTAGCTCCAAATACTTGTAATTTCAGATATTTGGAGGGTTCAGATATAGGCATGAGGTTCCTGAATTTTAGGCCAGCCTGACCAACGTAGTGAGATTCTATCTTAAAAGATAAATGAAAATGACATCATAATATTACTTTAAATCACTTCTCATATTAGTGGGTGACAAAATGAATGTGCTAGAAACAATGGCTTTTAAATATGCAAATAAAAAGTGACGCCAGGCTTTCAATGTTTGCTTTTCACCAAAATAATTTATGGTCAAGAAGCTAATTAGTGTTGAATATTGATTACTTCGTCTTGAACTTTGATTTTTTCTATTGGATACAGCCATGTTGAACCTGAGGAATACAGAGGTACAAAGCAATTAGTGTTGTTCAGAGTTGGGTCTGCCCTCAGCCACCTGTATCTTTTATAAACACCTATTTGGGTTTTGCTCAAGGTAAAGTTACCAATATGTCAATACATTCTGATTACACATTTTTATATTGAAAGAGAAGGATTTTAATTGCATATCTCAATGTCCAACCCTAAAGGAATCCTACCTGCTTTTTCAATTTTATAAACTTTATTAACAAAAAACTTGCAGATTCCTTGGCCAACCCCTTATTATTTGATTTCTCTGTCATTTCATTATTCCAAAGAAATTGCCTAAGTATTTCTTTTGTTGTAGAACACCAAAAGAATTAAAGGAATAAAGGAAGCCTTTAAAAAAAAATCTTTAAGGTTTCTACAGAAAAGCACCCGATAAAGCTCGTTGTCTCTGTATCTATTAATAAAGATATAAGGAAAAGAAACACGCCATCTATTCATTAGCTCCTGGATATCCCTGTGATATTTTTATTCTCTTCTATTAAATTTTGCTCAGTTGAAAAGCATTGTGAAAGCTATTAAGGTTTAAAAACTCTGACATTCATAATAAGTAGGGACGGATGAAGTAAGTTGCTGAATTATAGACATTTGAGTTAGGGAAATGGATAGCAGCACAGTTGCTACTGTTACTTTATTTAAAGCAGAAATTACAGTGCACAAAAATCAGTTCAGCTCTTCTGGTATAATCTCTCCCCTCCTCCACTAAAATAATTACTATGCATTGCTTCCACCGTGGCAACAGTTGATTCTTGAATGTTCCATTTATGAGAATTCCACTTGCTTTTCTATCAAACAAAATCACTCAATGTCTCTGATACTTATACCAAATTCCAGATAACCAAGAATCATTCATTCAGTGGTACTAGGATTTTCATTTCCATGGTCAAAAAGTCTTATATCATCTTTTTCTCCCAACTAGTTTTTTCTGATAGTATAAGCGCGCATCACCACATCTGGTTCTCATCTTGCTTTAAGATGAAATTTCAAATCCTTAATGGTCAAGTCCTCCATAATATTTTATCTCCAGCAGATTAATTCATGATATTCCAGCTTCTTCCATCATTAGTTCCTTGAAAGTGTTGGACATTTATTTCTATGTACAATTCCCTATTGCTGAAGTGCATTTTATTCTTTCCTTCTTCTAGTCTTTTTATAAATTATTTCCTATTTGTTGGATAATAATAAATCTCAAAACAAATACAAGTTTTAGAGAATTAATCCATCTGAACTATGCTCTAATAATCTCTCATAGTTTGCAATATCATCTCTCACAGAGGTGTCTCGGTTTGAAAATAATTGATTTGATTCCAGCCCTGGAAGCAAGTAGGCTAACTTCAGATCTTCTCTATCCCACTTATCCAAATCCATCCCCCAGTCTCATCAGCAGCTCTGTTGCAGACCACCTCCTGCAGCCTCCCTTCCCTCTCCCACCCCATCCACAGTGGATCACACAGACCTTCCCTTCCAACTTCCTTCCCCCAATTCACTGCTTTATCTGAATCCCTAACTCCAGCAAGCATTCCCTGGGAACCCACAGACCACTCAACAGGGAATCAGTAAGCTAACAGCAGATCTTCCCTATCCCTCTTCTCCTCCAAATTCAATTCCTCAGTCTTATCCTCAGCTCTGTAGCACAACACCTGCTATGGCCTCCCCTTTATCTGTGACCTCATCTCCAACAGATCACATAGACCTTTTCCTCCCATCTTCCTTTCCACTCATCCTATTAGCCCATTCTCCAACTCCAGCAGGCTCTCTATGGAATCCCACCAGCCAAGCCTGCCAGAGAAGCAAGAAGGTCAGCAAAAAAGATAGGCAAGCTTCAGATCTTCACTCTCCCTCCTCTCCCCCATATCTAATCCTCTAGTCTCATCCCCAGCTTTATAACAGACTACCAGTTGTGGCCTCTTTCTGGCCCCATTCCCAGGGTACTAAGCAGATCATGGTAGAACACTGCTTTTCTGCATCCTGTGGACCCCCTCAGACCCTCTTCCCATCCTCATTCCTAAGTATTAACTCACAATACCTTGAAGCATACACAGATCCCCCTTGCAGTGGCTACATATATTAAGACCACAAAATAATTTCCTACCATACAACACACAACCACCACATTCTACTAAGAACCAGAGAGGGCAGTAGAAACCAAGGAACAAAACACCCACTCAACAAAGATAAGACCAGATATCAGCATCAAGAATTGCAGTCTCCCAAACCTAAGTGCCTAGACTCAAACATATATACAAAATCAATAACAAAAGAACAATAGATCTCCACTAAAGACCAGCAAGCCTACCACAGTAACCCTGGAGTATTCTAATATAGCTGAAGCACAAGACAAAGGTCTTAAAGTATCCCTTATGAATATGATAGAGGTCCTTAAAGAGGAAATGAATAAATCCCTTAAAGAAACTATTATAACACAAATAGTGAAAGGAAATGAATAAAACTGTTCAAGACCTGAAAGTAGAAAGAGAATCAAAAAAGAAAACCTAAACTAAAGAAACTCTGGAAATGTGAAATTTAGGAACTTAAACAGGAACCAGAGAGGCAACCTTCACCAACAGAATACAAGAGATGGAAGAGAGAACCTCAGTCATTGAACATATACAAGAAGTAATAGATACCTCAGTCAAAGAAATGATAAATATAAAAAAAATTGTGTGGTGCAAAACATCCAGGAAATCTGAAACAGTATGAAAGACCAAATCTAAGAAACTAGGAACATAAAAAGGAGAAGAAACACAGGTTAAAGGCACAGAAAATATTTTCAATAAAAGCATGAAAACTTCCTTAACCTAAAGAAGATGATGACTATCAAAGTACAAGAAGCATGGAAAACACCGAATAGACTGGATCAGAAAAGTCACTCCTCTCAGCACATATAATCAAAACTACATATAATTAGATAAAGCTGTGGCACAAAGAATGAATATTAAAAGCTGCAAGGAGAAAAGACCAAGTAACATATAAAGACAGACATATTTGAAGTACACTCAACTTTTCAATAGAGACTTTAAAAGCCAAAGGGGCCTGGACAGATGTCTCACAGAATCAAAGAAACCATAGATGCTAACCAGCCCAGACTACTATACCCAGCAAAACTTTCAATCACCATAGATGAAGAAAATAAGACATTCCATGACAAAACTAAATTTAAGTAATATCTGTTTACAAATCCAGCCCCACAGAAGGCACCAGAAGGAAAACTCCAACCTAAGGAGGTTAACTATACCCAAGAAAACGCAAGGAATAAATTATTCCAGACCATCAAATCATAAAAGAAGATACACACACACACACACACACACACACACACACACACACACACACACACACACCACCTCCACCCCCACAGCAACAACAACAACAAAATAACAAGGATCAACACTGCTCATTGATATCTCTCAACATCAATGATCTTAATTCCTCAATAAAAACACACAGACTAGCAGAATGGATACAAAAACAGGACCCATCCTTCAGCTGCATTCAAGAAACATACCTTCACAATAAGAATAGACATTACCTCAGGGTAAACAGATCAAAAAGATATCTCAAGCAAATGGACATAACAAGCTGGGATAGCCATTTTAATATTAACAAAATAGACTTTAAGCCAAAACTGATCAGAAGAGTCAGGAAAGGCTACTACATACTCATCAAAGGAAAAGTCCACCAAAGAGGATATGGCAATTCTTAACATTTATGCACCTAACACAAGAGTACTCAAGTTCTTAAAAGAAACACTACTATAGCTTAAATCACACTTTGACACTCATACACTGATAGTGGAAGACTTCAATCCTCCATCTTACCAACAGACCAGTCATTTAGACAAAAACTGAATAGAGAAATTCTGGAGCTAACTGATATTATAAACCAAATGGACCTAACAGATATTTATAGAACTTTTCACCCAAACACAAAAGAATATACATTCTTCTCAGCACCTCATGGAATTTTCTCCCAAACTGACCACATACTTGGATACAAAACAATTGTATACTTTCTCCCAAACTGACCACATACTTGGATGCAAAAAAAATTGAAATAATCACCTGCATCCTATAAGACAACCATGAATTAAAGCTATATATCAACAACAGAAAACTTACAGAGTCATGGGAACTTAACAACTCTATTGAATAAAAATGCATCAAGACAGAAAGAAAGAAATTAAAGGATTTGTAGAATTGAATGAAAATGAATACACAAAATACCCAAACTTACTGAATACAATGAAGAAGATGGTTCTAAAAGACAAGTTAATAGCACTAAGTGCCTATATAAAAAAGGAGATATTTCAAACTAACAACTTACCAGAACACCTGAAAGCTCGAGTACAGAGAGAAGTCACACCCAAAAGATTAGATAGCAAGAAATAATATAAGACAGAGATGAAATCAACAAAATAGAACCAAAAATAATAATACAAAGAATCAATGAAACAAAGGGTTGTTTTTTTTGAGAAAATCAATAAGATTGACAAATTCACTAAAAATCAGAGATAGAATATTGAAATTAACAGTATTAGAAATGAAAAAGGGGCATTTTGACGTCTAGTTTCTTGAGTTCTTTATATATTCTGGAGACCAGCCCTCTGTCAGATGTGGGGTTGGTGAAGATCTTTTCCCATTCTGTAGGCTGTTATTTTGTCTTATTGACCTTGTCCTTTGCTCTACAAAAGCTTCCCCGTTTCAAGAGGTCCCATTTATCAATTGTTGTTCTCAGTGTCTGTGCTACTGGTATTATATTTAGGAAATAGCCTCCTATGCAAATGCATTCAAGACTACTTCCTACTTTCTCTCCTATCAGGTTCAGAGTAACTGGATTTATGTTGAGGTCTTTGATCCACTTGGACTTAAGTTTTGTGCATGGTGACAGATATGGATCTATTTGCAATCTTCTACATGTTGACATCTAGTTATGCCAGCACCATTTGTTGAAGATGCTTTCTTTTTTCCATTGTAGAGTTTTGACTTCTTTGTCAAAAATTAGGTGTTCATACATGTGTGGATTAATGTCAGGGTCTTCAATTTGATTCCATTGGTCCACATGTCAGGTTTTATGCCAATACCAAGCTCTATTTTTACTAAACAAACTATTTGCCTTTCCAAAAAATGGGGGAGAATGAAAAAAAAGAATGGATTTATTGTGAATGGATTTCCTTCCTTGTCTATACTATTATCTTTTTCTAGTCAACCATCCTAGCTATTTTGTAACTGTGATACCACCATTGT
This sequence comes from Peromyscus californicus insignis, assembly GCF_007827085.1. Taxonomy (NCBI): domain Eukaryota; kingdom Metazoa; phylum Chordata; class Mammalia; order Rodentia; family Cricetidae; genus Peromyscus; species Peromyscus californicus. The sequence continues at coordinate 60,156,120 of NW_026294595.1, forward strand.
CTATTGCCAAAAAAAGGCTCAGGTTTTAAAATATAAATATATGCAGACATTATGTAGACCCTAAAATTTAGAGAGAGAATAAAACTTGTTTTCTAAATCATACTACTAAAAGTGGGAAAAATGAATCATTTCATCCATGAATTTAGAACTCTGAAGTCTCTCTTTCATTCATTCTACTGACCATTCTCTTCTCCCAGCTTTCTCATCTTGTCAGATACACAGGGAATCTCAGGACAGTTTTTGCTCATCCCTTTGGTTTCAGCAGCTTTGAGTAATAAATTCAAATAGCAGCTATTATCTCAATGCCATGACAATTGGCTAAGCTAACTCCCCACTCCACTTATAGAGGGAACAAAATGCTAGATGGCCAATAAGAATGACAGACAGAATGTATGATTGATGTGAAAGCACACAGCAAATCAAGTGCTTTCAAAGAGTTAAATGTGTTCTCCATTTTGGGTGACAGCTGGAGAAACTGCCATTGGAAACTGTGATGAATTGTTTGCTGTGTGCAGGTGGGAGAAGAGAATTAAATGACAGACACATGAAACTGTGCTTCGCAGCTTCTCTTCAGCACTGCTCTGTTGGCCAAGAGTGAAACAGAATTTCAGTTGGCTAGAACTCCATAGGGTTTTACATTTGAATCAACTGAGTTCTAATTAGGGGCAGATTTCTCTGCTAACACCACCACTATAACAACAACCAAAACCATGCTCCATGCCTAGCTTTTCCTTTTGTGTCTTCAGTATTTCCTTGGGTTTGTTGAGTAATAATACTTCTATGGCTTGGCAAAGGTTAACTGCTAAGAACTATCATTTATTTTAGTCCACTATTGAATGCTTCCTAATGCAGCTCAGGTTCTTTGTAAATCCTCCTCATGAGTTTTGACGTAAGTGTTGACAGATGGTCGGGGAGAAGTCAGGAGGAGAATGCTTAACTAAATGAGACATAGTGGTGTCTGCCTGATATCCCAGCACTAGGAAAGCTGAAGCAGGAGAATAGTGTGAGGATAACCTGGGCTACACAGTGAGTTCCAAACCAACCCAAGCTGCATAAGGAAACCGTCTCAGAGAAACAAGAAGTAAACAAGAAAAGTTCTAAACTGAGCTGACCATAATAGTGCATGCTTGTAACCCCAAGAAGGGATTCAGAGGCTGAAGCAGGAGAGTAACAAGTTAGAGACCAGCCTGGACTACATAAGGTGTTAGCAGCCAACATGAACTACATGGGGAGTCACATCATCAAGACTGTCAGGGAAACATAAGGTTACCCCAAATTTGAGAGTTATGTCTGTAAGTATTACTAACAGATGCTCTACCCAATTCTGTCCACTGAAACTCTTCCCCAAGTCAAAGCCATCCCTGACCCTGCTACCAATGGGCCCTCAACTCCAATCCCAGTGGACTTCTGCCACTGAGGCACAGAATACACCAGCTAGAATAGACCCACCTACCAGTGAAACTGCACACCTCCCTGGATTCTGCCGCTGTGACACTTCCCCAAAAATACACTATCCCAGCTGGGACCTTCCCAAACCTCAGCCACAACTGAGGCACAAACCACACCAGCCACAGCCACCCTCACCAGTTGATGAGCAGCCCCTCCCCAAAACTCCATCAGACTCCATAGGCTCAGACACAGTCCACACTAGTTGGAAGAACAGACTCCATAGTCTCACAAACAGTTACATCATTTGTTAAGAACAGCCCCAGCAGCTCTACCGTAGGCCAGGCCAGATCTAGAAACCCAAAAAGCCTTAGGCTTTACTGGAGGCCAGACCAGATCAAGGAACCTAAGGCCCCCAAAACCTCAGGGAGAGGAAGCATAAACCAAGACACAAAATATCGAACCAAAGAAGACAAACACAAGCGTCAACACCTAGACCTATAATCACCCCAAATCCAGATGCCTAAATGTCAGTGTAAGAACACAATCAAAAACAGAAGGGGCACTATGGCACCATCAGAACTCAGTTATCCTATGACAGCAAGACTTGTACATTCCAGTGCAGCCGAAGCACAAGAAAACAACCTTAAAAACAACTTTATGAAGATGATAGAGGTCTTTAAAGAAGAAATGGAAAAAATCCCTTAAAGAAATGGAGGAAAAGACAACCCAACAAATGGAGGTATGGGGGGCCCAAAACAGCTTGGCCACACTGCTGCCATGACAGGCTTGATAGAAACCAGCTAAAAGGTAGGCCTGAGTCTCAGTTTACTGACAGGTACCACCCAGTCCCCAGGAAAAGCCATAAACTGTCACCACCCAGGAATGGGCCAATCAGCATCTCAGGGGAAAATACCTAATGTTCCAGAGGAAATACCTAACATTCCAACCATTATAGATATCACCAGGTGTCCTTTAGCCCAGCACAAGACACCCCTAGACAAATGTCAGTCAATCAAGGTCCTGAACCCTGGAAATCTGCCCCCCCCCCCCCCCCCCCCCCCCCCCCCCCCCCGCCAGGTGACTCTTTAATTGTATCGCCTGTGTCAGACACACTGGGAGTACAAGCTCAAGCTTGAAATAAAGGCTCTTTGCTTTTACATATGAGATCCGGCCTCCATGGTGGTCTTCTGGGGGTCCCTGCAATCTGGGCATAACAGAAAGAAATCAATAAATCTCTTAAAGAATGTCAAGAAAATCAAGAAAAACAATTGACTGAAACAAATAAAACTACTTGTAGGGGGGCCCAAAACAGCTTGACCACACAACTGCCATGACAGGCTTAGAGGCCCAGACACAGCTTTTATAACAGACTTACTGGCAGGTAACACCGAGAGAAAGCAATGAACTGACCCCACCCAGGAAAGGCCTGCATCTAAGGGGAAATACCTGACATTTCAAACATCCCCTATACCCCTAGACAAATGTCAGCCAGTCAGGGTCCTGAACCTGGAAATCCTCTCATTCCAACCTCTGCTATGATAAAAAACCCCACACTGCCTGGGCTTGGTGCTCTCTGTTGTCACTGCTCTATCAAAGAGTCCATGCTCCGAACTTGAAAATAAAGGTTCTTTGCTTTTACATACAGGATTCAGTCTCTGTAGTGGTCTTTTGGGGGTCTGCATGATCTAGGCATAGCATGTTTAAGACCTGAATATGGAAATAGGAGCAATAAAGAAAACACAAGTGGAGGGAATTCTGGAAATGGAAAAATCTAGGTAAGCAAGCAGGAACTACAGATGCAAGTGTCACCAACAGAATATAAGAGATGGAAGATAGAATTGTAGGCATTGAAGATGTAATAGAGGAAATAGATTCATAGGTCAAAGGAATTATTAAATTGAAAATTTCCTAACACAAAAGATCCAGGAAATCTAGGACACTATGGAATGCCAAAACCTAAGAATAGGAATAGAAAAATAAGAACTATCTCTGATCAAAGGCCCAGAAAATATATTCAACAAAATCATAGAATAAAATTTTCCCAAAGTAAAGAAGGACATACCTATAAAGGTACAAGAAACTTATAGAACACCAATTATACTGGACCAGGAAAAAAGTTCCCTCACCACAGAATAATCAAAACACTAAACATACAAAAATGAAGACAAATATTAAAAGCTGCAAAGGGAAAAGGCCAAATAACATATGAAGGCAGACCTATCAGAATTACACCCAACATCTCAATGAAGACACTAAAACCAGAAGAGTCTTGCAGATTCTAAGAGACCATGGATGCCAACCAGACTATTACACCCAGTAAAACTTTCAATCACTATAGATTGATAAAACAAGATATTGTATGAAAAAGTCAAATTTAATCAGTATCTACCCACAAACCCAGCTCTACAGAAGATACTAGAAGGAAAACTCCACCTGAAGGAAGTTAGCTACACCCATGAAAACATAGGCAATAGATAATCTCACACTAGATGGGAAAACACACATACACACCACCACCACCACCGCCACCACCACCAAAAAATAACAGGAATTGACAATCATTCGTCATCAGTATCTCTCAATATCAATGGACTCAATTCACCAATAAAAAGATACAGGCTAACAGAATGGATACAGAAACAGGATCCACCATTCTGCTGCATATAAGAAACACATCTCAACTTCAAAGAAAGACACTACCTCAGAGTAAAAGGTTGGGAAAAGACTTTCCAATCAAATGGACTTAAGGAGCAAGTTCATGTAGCTATCCTAATATCTAACAAAATAGACTTCAAACTAAAGTCAATCGAAAGAGATCAAAAAAGACATTACATACCATGTTTGTCTTTCTGACTCTGGGTTACCTCACTCAGGATGATTTTTTTCTAGATCCATCCATTTGCCTGAAAACCTCATGATGTCAATGTTTTTCTCTGCTGAGTAGTATTCCATTGTGTATATGTACCACATTTTATTTATCCATTCTTCAGCTGAAAGGCATCTAGGTTGTTTCCAGGTTCTGGCTATTACAAACAATGCTGATATGAACATAGCTGAGCAAGTGCCCTTGTGGTATGATTGAGCATTCCTTGGGTATATGCCCAAGAGTGGTATAGCTGGATCTTGGGGGAGATTGATTCCCAATTTTCTAAGAAAGCGCCAGGTTGATCTCAATCCTTGGGGGAGTCTTTGGCCTGGAGGAGGTGGGAATGGGAGGTGTGCTGGGGGAAAGAGGAGGGGGGCAGGAGGGGGGAGAACAAGGGAATCCGTGGCTGATATATAGAACTAAATTATATTGTAAAATAAAATAAAATAAAATTTAAAAAAAAGAAAAGGAAAATTAAATGGAAAAAAAAGACATTACATATTCATTATGGAAAAATCCATCAAGATGAAGTCTTAATTCTGAATATTTATGTCCCAAATTCAAGGGCACACACATTAGTAAAAGAAACATTACTAAATCTTAAATCATATATTGAACCCCACAAATTAATGAGTAAGACTTCAACACCCTACTCTCACCAATAGACAGGCCATTCAGACAGAAACTAAACAGAAATAATGGAACTAACAGATGTTATGACTCAAATGGACCTACCAGATATCTACAGAACATTTCACCCAAACACCAAAGAATATACCTTCTTCTCAGCACCTCATGGAACCTCTTCCAAAATTCATCACATACTTGGTCACAAAGTAAGCCTTAACATATACAAAGAAATTGGAATGATCCCCTGTATCTTATAGCATCACCAGGGGTTACAGTTGGAGTTCAACAATAACACAAACTACAGAAAGCCTACAAACTCATGGAAACTGAATGACTCTCTACTGAATGACAACTGGGTCAAGGAAGAAATAAGGAAGAAATTATAGACTTCCTAGAATTCAATGAAAATGAATGCACAACATAAGCAAACTTATTGGGAGCAATGAAAGCAGTGCTAAGAGGAAAGTTCACAGTACTAAGGGCCCACCCGCATAAAGAACTTGAGGAAATTTCACACTAGTGACTTAACAGCACTTGAGACCTCTAGAACAAAAAGAAGCAACACATCCAAGAGGAGTAGACCACAGGAAATAATCAAACTGAGGGCTGAAATCAATAAAATAGAAACAAAGAGAACAATACAAAGAATCAAAGAAACAAAAAGTCAGTTCTTTGAGAAAATCACCAAGATAGACATACCTTTATCCAAACTAATCAATAGGCAGAGACAGAATATCCGAATTAACAAAATCGTAAATGAAAAGGGGAACATAGCAACAGACACTGAGGAAATCTGGAGAATCATTAGGTCATACTTCGAAAACCTATACTCCACAAAATTGAAAAATATAAAAGAAGTGGACAAATTTCTTGATAGATAGCACATACCAAAATTAAACCAAGATCAGATAAATGATTTAAACAGACCTATAATCCCTAAGGAAATAGAAGTCATTAAGTCTCCTAACCAAGAAAAGCCCAGAGCCAGATGTTTTCAGGGCAGAATTCTACCAGAGTTTCCAAAGAAGAGCTAATACCAGGACTCCTCAAATTATTCCACAAGATGGAAACAGTAGGAAAACTGCCCAATTCTTTTATGAGGCCATAGTTACCCTGACACCCAAACTACACATTGAAAATATCATCCACCATGATCAAATAGGCTTCATTCGAGAGATGCAGGGATGGTTCAACATATTTAAATGTGTCAATGTAATATACCATATAAACAAACTGAAAGAAAAAAAAACACATGATCATCTCATTAGATGCTAGAAAAGCCTTTGAAAAAAATCCAACACACCTTCACAATAAAAGTCTTGGAGAGATCAAGGATGCAAGGAACATACCTAAACATAATAAGAGCAATATACAGAAAGCTGACAACCAGCATCAAGTTAAGTGAAGAGAAACTCAAAGTGATTCCACTAAAATCAGGAACAAGACAAAGCTGTCCACTTTCTCCATACCTATTCAATACAGTACCCAAAGTTCTAGCTAGAGCAATAAGACAACAAAAGGAGACCAAGGGGATAAAATTAGAAAGGAAGAAGACAAAATATCCCTATTTGCAGATGACATGATAGTACCCATAAGCAACCTCAAAAATTCAACCAGGGAACTCCTACAGCTGATAAATACATTTAACAAAGTAGCTGGATATAAGATTTAAAAAAAAATGAGTAGCCCTCTTTTTTTTTTTTTTTTTGGTTTTTCGAGACAGGGTTTCTCTGTGTAGCTTTGCGCCTTTCCTGGAACTCACTCGGTAGCCCAGGCTGGCCTCGAACTCACAGAGATCCGCCTGGCTCTGCCTCCCGAGTACTGGGATTAAAGGCGTGCACCACCACCGCCCAGCTGAGTAGCCCTCTTATATACAAATGATAAAAGGGCTGAGAAAGAAATCAGGGAAGCCATACCCTTCACAATAGCCACAAATAATACAAAATATTAATACAAGCAAGTAAAAGAATTGAATGACAAGAACTTCAAGTCTTTGGAGAAAGAAATTTGAGAAGATATCAGAAGAATGAAAGATTTCCCATGCTCGTAGATCAATAGGAGTAACATAGGAACAATGGCCATTTTACCAAAAGCAATCTACAGATTCAATGCAATCCCCATCAAAATTCAAACACAATTCTTTACAGACCTTGAAAGAACAATACTCAACTTCATATGGAAAAAGACAAAACCCCGGATAGCTAAAACAACTTCTGGAGGTATCACCATCCCTCATCTCAAGCTCTACTACAGAGCTAGAGTAATAAAAACAACATGATATTGGCATAAAAACAGACAGACAGATGAATGGAATTGAATCAAAGACCCAAATATAAATCCACACACCTATGGACACTTGATTTTGTACAAAGAAGCCAAAATTATACAATGGAAAAATGAAAGCATCTTCAACAAATGGTACTGGCATAACTGGATGTCAGCATGTAGAAGATTGCAAGTAGATCCATATCTATCACCATGCACAAAACTCAAGTCCAAATGGATAAAAGACCTCAATATAAATCCAGTTACACTGAACCTAATAGAAGAGAAAGTAGGAAATAACATTGAAAGCATTGGCACAGGAGACAACTTCATGAATAGAACACTGATAGTACAGACACTAAGATTGACAATTAATAAATTGGACCTCGTGAAACTGAAAAGTTTCTTAAGACTAAGGACACTGTCAATAGGAAAAAAACGGCAACCTACAGAATGGGAAAAGATTTTCACCAACCTAAACCAAGAATTCTCAACAAAAGAATCTCAAATGGCAGAAAAACACTTAAATATGCATCATCCTTATCCACTAGGGAAATGCGAATCAAAATAACTCTGAGATTCCATCTTACAACTGTTAGAATGGCTAAGATCAAAAACACAAATGATAGCTTATGCTGGAGAGGATGTGAAACCAGGGGAACACTCCTCCACTGCTGGTGGGAATGCAAACTTGTCACTTTGGAAATCAATATGACAGTTTCTCAGAAAATTGGAAATCAATCTACCTCAAGATCCAGCTATACCACTCTTGGGCATATACCCAAAGGATGTTCAATCATGCCATAAGGACACTTGCTCAACTATGTTCACAGCAGCTTTATTTGTAATATTCATAACCTGGAATCAACCTTGATAGATGCCCCTCAACAAAAGATGGGATTATTGTGGTCCTGATATTGAGATTTCTTTTATTGTTTTATTAAAAAATAAAAGTCAAGAGTAAATATTAGGGAATAAACCTGAGAGATCCATGGAGCAATGCAGAGACAATCACCCTCCTCTCTCCACTTCCTGGAATGAAAGGGCCAGGCTACCCCTTGACTTCTCCTTTTCCTCCTCCATGTGCCCTTCTATCTCCCTCTAAGCGAACCAGGAAACTCTACGGTCCACTTTGGCCAGCTGAATGTGGATTTCACCCTTTGAACCTAGGTCAGACTCTATTGATGGTCTCAGAGCAATCAACACAAGCAAATCTCCCCCAACAACAAATAAAGAAAATGTGGTACATACACACAATGGAGTACTACTCGGCTGTTAAAAATAATGATGTTAGGAAATTTGAAGGCAAATAGATGGAACTACAAAACAATCATCCTGAGTGAGGCAACTCAGACCAGAAAGACAAACATGGTATGTACTCACTCATAGGATGTAAAGTAAAGGATAGCCATGCTACAATCCACAGACCCAGAGAGGCTAGGTAACAAGGAGAGTCCAAAGTGGGGATGTGTGGATCTCCCTGAGAAAAGAAAATAGAGTAGATCTCCTGGGTGGACTGGTGGCAGGTAGGCATGGGAACTTGAGGGATCAGATTGGGGGTGAGCAGAGGGGGAGAATGCTGAAAAAGATAACTGGAGAGGGAGGCTTTCTGGAGTCAGATAGAAGCCTGATGCAAAGGAAACTCCCACAAGTCTACAAGGATGGCCCCAGCTAAGACGCCTGGCTGTTCTGGATGCATATCCTGAATTGGCCATCCTCCGTGACTGGATTGGTGACTATCCTGGTTGTCATGAGAGGCTTCACCCAGTGACTGATGGAGGTGGATTCAAAGACCCAAGCCCAAACTTTGGGCAAGCTCAGGGAGTACTGCTGAGAGGAGAGAGGAGGGATAGTAGAAGCTAGGGTTGTAGCATCAGGGACATTGCAGGAAAACGCACAGAAAAGGTTAACTTGGCTCATGGGAGCTCACAGAGTCTGAACCAACAACTAGGGAGGCTGCATGGGACTGACCTAGATCCTCTGCATATATGTGAGAGTTGTATAGCTTGGTCTATTTGTGGGACCCCTGGCAATGGGAGCAGGGCTGTCCCTGGTGCTTTGGTTGGCTCTTGGGAATGTATTCCTCATGCTGTATTGCCTTGTCCATCCTGAATACAGGGGGAGCTGCTTGGTCTTCAGGCAGCTTGATATGCCATGCTTTGATGAAACCCATGGGAGGCCTGCCCCCTTTCTGAGCAATTAAGGAGGAGGGGTAGATTGGGGGGCAAAATGAAGTGAAGGGGAGGAGAGGACAGAGGGGAGGCTGAGGTCAGGATGTAAAATTAATTAATTAATTAAATTTTATAAATGATGTTAACATGATAAAGCTCTAAGTTAAGAATGTTAATAGGTTTCTGAGTCCTTTTGTTTGCCTCTTTTACTTTTTATTCCTACATTCGTTATCAGGCTATATGTGGGTTGGTCATTAGCTTTTTTAAAAAGTCTGCTGCTGCCCTTCCAGTAGCTTCTAGCTTATTTTGCTGACAAGAGAACAAACTTTTTAAATAAAGATGCAATTAGCAAAAAAAGAGGGTGGATTAAATTTCAATATATAAAATAATATTTCAAATAATTGATAAAATATCAAAGAACAATTTAATACAAATGATATATGTAAAAACCATAGGTCTACAATTTTCTATAGGTAATGAGTAGTCATGAGTTTGTTTTCACTATCTGAAAAAATTATTTAAAAACTTGTCTGTGTCTATCCTAAGACATAGAGATTTAATGAATTTTTCAGGACTTAAATGACATTTTTAAAAGCTGCTCTGATTTCTCCTTCCATTTATACTTCATATCTTTCATTCAAACACAAATTGTCCTCCAGGGATTTTCTGTCTTAAAATTGATGCTGCTTTAAAATGGTGACATGGTGTTGACTCCTGGGTCGTGGCGGCCAATTTTGACCCTCAGCAACTGTTGTGCATTAGTCAGACGGAACTCCAAGAATCAGTTTGGTCATCAACTTGAGTCTCCAAACAATGTATACAAACATGAGCAAGATTCAGCCCATCCCGGGCTGAAGTCCTCTGCGTTAACTGTTCTGGCCATCTGTCTCTTTAGATGAACTTAACCCTCTATTTATGGACAGCCATTAACACACACACATACACACACACACACACACACACACACACACACACACACACACACACACACACAAACTGTGACTGGGTCTGTACTGATTATAGAGATGTTCTGCTGAACTCAAACTTGACATTATTGCCTTTCTATTCATTGACACAGAATATCCCTCCATTTCCTTCACACCTTTTTGAAAGTCCAAAATCCAGGCAAAGTCATCAGAGTTTTATCATTTTCCTCATGTGTATATTTAGTTAAGTTTGTATCTAATATTTCATCATTGTGGGTTAATATAAATGGTATCTGTAAAAAAAATGGTATTTGTGGGTTTTTTCATTTTAATTCTGACTGACTCATTTCTGGAGTGCAATTGACTCTTGCACATTCACCTTGTGTCCTGAAAACTCTCTGCAATTGTTAGTTGGTTGCAGGAGTCTTTCTCTGGATTCAAGCTTTCCAATTGGATTAACATCATCTGTGAGTAGAGGCTGTCTTATTGCTCCATATCCAAACAGTATATGTTTTGTTTCTTGTGATTAATTTACTTCACCCTCATCTAGGATTTTCTCCATATTGTTGCACAGTAGTTGTGGTAGTCCCGTGCTCTGCTCCTTTGGGTTGCTCTTGTCCAATGCATGTGTGCTGTCCCTTTCCTTTTAGGCATCGTTGATACCAAATTCTCCTTTTTTTTGCTTTTGTTTTTGTTTTTTGAGATAGGGTTTCTCTGTGTAGCTTTGGTGCCTGTCCTGAATCTCGCTCTGTAGACCAGGCTGGCCTCAAACTCACTGAGATCCGCCTGGCTCTGCCTCCCGAGTGCTGGGATTAAAGGTGTGTGCCACCACTGCCCAGTGATACCAAATTCTCAATTTCTGACAGGTTGTACTACTTATTTATTTTCATATACTTTAAAAGTCTTATAAAACATCTTTTCTGACTGATGTATTGAAGTATGTTACTCAATTTGCAAGTAATAAGGTAGTTTTCCACCTGTCTTCTTGTTACTGATTTCTAGTTCAATTGTGATCTGAAAGTATTTTATGATTTATATTTTTGCATATTTGTTATGGTGTGCTTTGTGACCAAGAACTCAGTTTGTCATGGCAGATGTTTCATGTGCATGTGAAACACCATGTTCCACAAGCTGTGGATAAGGTTCTCTTCAGATACTCACTGCAAGGGTTTGAAAACTGAATTACTGAGTTCACATGGTTTCTTACTAGTTTCTGACTTCCAGGTCTGCACATTTCTGATAGAGAGGTGCTGACATCTTGAACAGCAATAGAGAATTCAACTATGTCTCCATACAATCCACACAGGTTAGTGCTGCTGTTTGGCACATACACAATAAGAATCATCATGTCTTCTCAGCAGACCTGCCCCTTTATCATAATGGCCGTATTGTCACTGATCAATCTCCTTGTTCTAATGTCAGTTCAGCCTGAAATTAACACAGCTACTCTAGTTTTGTTTTGATAAATTCATCACAGTATATTGTTCTTCGTGCACTTACTTGTAATATCTGTCATCTTACTTGCAATGGGATTCTTATAGTGGATCCTATTTTTCAACCCATACTGACAATCTGTCTCTCAATTAGTTCATTTGGATCACCGACATTGAATGCATTTTTTTTATCATTGAGTTAATAAGGTATCATATTTGTCACTCTTTTCTGTTTGTCACCCTTGTTTAGTTCTACTTTTATCTGCTTCAATGGTTCTTGCATAAAAATAAGGTGCGCTTCATCTCTTTACTATTCTTTGGATACTGTGTTTTGTTCATCTGGCATCTTTCAAGATTTCCTCTTTAACATTGGTTTCCTATGGTTTGAAATGATACACCAAAGATGTGGGGTTGGTTTTGTGTTTTGCAACAATCCTCCTGGGTTTTCACTCTGATTCTTGCATCTGTGGTTTACACTGCATGACAGCCACTTAGGGAAATCCTTTGTCATTATTATTTAAAATGTTTCTTTTACTAGTCTTTATTCATCTAGTAATTATTTATCTTTTATAGCTGTCCCATGGGTTGTGGATACTCTATGCCTTTTGTTCATAGGGGTTTTTTTTTCCCCCTGTTTTCTTTTCAGTTTTGGAGATTCTATCGTGATCGCCTCAAGCTTTGGCAATCCCCCAGCCATATCCATTCTACATACAAGCCTTTGAAACACATTCTTCATTTTTAATTTGTTGCAGCATTTTTAGCCCCTAGCATTGCTCTCGGTCCTTTGTAATAATCTCCATTTCCCTCTTAATGGTGCCCATTTATTCTTTCATGCTGTCTGCATTATCCATTAGAGACCTTGGTATGTTCGCCAGTTGTTTTAAATTCCCCACCCATCTAACCATTTCCAGCATCGTGCTGTATCTAAATGTGTTTCCCATATTTGTTCTGCCTCTTGGAACTGTGTGGTTGGAACTTTCAGTATGTTTTCTAATGTTTTAAGTCTTTCTCAGCAGTCAGACACAACATACCAGGTTTAAAAACTGCTGTAATTAGACTTTTGTTAATGTGTTGATGGGGCACTGAGGAAAAGAAGATATCTTTATTCCCACAATTAGGCCCCAGTCTTTCAGCAGACTCTTGTCTCTGGATGATGAACATCACACACACTCCTCCATTATTTGTTGGTTGGCTGACATGGAAGCCAGAACAGGCTCCAGTTGGATGTTTCTAGTCTAGTCTATGCAAAGCTAGGAGGTGATACAAGCTAAGAATCTACCTTCCATCAACTCAATTAAGTCATGATAAAATTGCAGAAAGCTGTCTGATTGAATTGCTTCTCCTGAAGACAGACCTTTTTAAGAACAGAATAGTCTGACACATTTCAAAATATTCCCCATCCCTTACCCGTAGCACCAGGTTTCACTTGATACTTACTGTGAACACTTAGGAGAATTCCAAGTTCCAACCAGAATTCCACTCACACCTGGGTAGGAACCCCCCTGATTGAATCCAGCTAGAATCCTTTCTCTCTCCAGCAGCAAGCCTCCATCAGTTCTCCAGTAACACTTCAGGTTTCCTACCCTTCTCTAGCTTCCACGGAGAGTTACAAAGCACCTATTATTAGCAACATAATCTGCTCTTTTGCAAAATACTGGCATTTTTCCTAGTTTTGCTTACATCATTTTCTACTTTTGCATCATAAATTATTTAATTTCTACCTCAACTTACAACACGTTTTACTATGACTCTAGCTCAACTGGAAAAATAGTTCCTTAGTTCAGATCCTGTGACATTTCAGGAACATATTTGAGGTCATCTTTGGCTGGAGCCCTGTTTACAGCTCTCTACAGTCACTCGTAATTTATTCTGAACCTGTCTGTTTTCTAAAGATTATAGAAGACATTCCTAAGTGTATGTTCTCTTTTCCATAAACTGAAAATAAAGTTTATAGGTAATGCACTAAAGGATTTTATCCATAGATAGAGCTGTAAATACCTTACAAGTACCTCTACTGGTATCACAAGGGGATAAGCAGTGAGAAGACAGCCAAAGTTTTGTGTAGTTCTTGGCCAAGGTAACTGTTTCCTAGTCCCCTGTAAGGGAAATGAGAATACTAATGTGTAAACAGTAAAGAATGCTTCAGAATAGCCTGTTTGACAAACACTGTCATACTGCCACCAGCAAATTTACAACCCAAAAGCTGTGCACCTCAACCTAGATTTTTCTATGGTTCATCACAGTCTATAAACAGGATATGTGTCCTTCAGTAAAGTTTATAGATGCCCCCACGACCTGGACTCTGATCTGGACCCTTGCCTTTTCTTCAGTCTTGACTCCTTCAGCTTTGTATTCCAGTTCTACATGCAAGCCCTACTGAGACACCTCAATCCCCCAAACTTCAATTGTTTCTCACATTTTTAGGAACTCAAGACTAATATTATTATTTACTCACCTATATAAGACTGTATACCAGGGTATCATTTCATACCGAAAATAGTTCAGAGTGACCCACCTGAAAGTTATAGTTACAGCCATAGGGAAAAAATGACATATAGGAACAACAAGACTGGCTGTGGTTGGCATTCACTTTATAAGATCATATTTTGACAACTTTCAGCCTCTGGCTAGAAGTTCAGATGTTATGACTGACAGATTCAGTTGCTCAGTTACGAGGAAACATTGAAATCGTTTACTATGTATAGGCCGCAGAAGACAAACATCCCCTTTTCTGTTTGTGTCCAGGGTCTCATTGTTTAGATCTGCCTGACCTAAAATTCAGAAATCAGCCTGCCTCTGCCTCGCAAGTGCTGGGATTAAAGGCATGCACCACTAATCCAAGATAAACATCACTTTTTAAAGGAAATCTACATGATTATCTCTATATGTGCCTCATTATTTATTCTTTATTAAAGAATATACTTAAGCTGGGCAGTGGTGGTGCACGTCTTTAATCCCAGCACTCGGGAGGCAGAGCCAGGAGGATCAAGGAGTTCAAGGCCAGTCTGGGCTACCAAGTGAGTTCCAGGAAAGGCACAAAGCTACACAGAGAAACCCTATCTCAAAAAAAATATATATATATATGTATGTATGTATATACTTGTTAGGAGGTCCTGCTCATCAGAGGTTGCCTTCTACTACAGCTTAGCATCTCTCCCCAGGCTCTGAACAATATGGAGGACTCCCTCCCCAGCCCCAGCAGAGGCTTCCTGCTCTCTCTACCTAGCCTTATCTGAAGGATATCTCAAGCCTGGATGCCTGATTTGTCTCAAGGATGATCCTTGACACAGTTCTCTTCCCCTGCTGCCTACATGGTAATTAAGTAGCATGCTCTAGCTGTTTTCATAGGGCCATGCTGCTACTAATGCAGCTGTATGATAGGAGTGTGGCACCTAATGCAAATTAGGGTTTGCCCCAGCTACCAACCCAATCCTATATATCTTCTATACTCTGGAATAAAGTTGCATTGTTTTAATGAAGTCATGTCCAAGAAAGTTGTTTCCACTGTGTTCACAAGCCGTCTAAGGCCTCTGCCCCTTCGTCCTCGTGGACTGGTGGCCAGTGGACCTCCAGGAAAAAAGGGAACCCACATTTATTTACAAGATTCAAAGAAAATATCTTTATAAAATTGCTTGAGAAAACTAAACTGAAGAACACTAGAGGAAGAAGATGGGAAGAAGAAAATAATTATATTAACTGATTTAATTATGTTAATAATGCTAGGTCTAAGTACTTGGTACTTATGTAAATATAAGAATTATTTTATTTTAAAATACAGAAAGAACACATGGGCATTTAAACTTATACTTCTGAATTCTTTGATGAGTCGGGATAAGCAAGCTTGTGAGATTGGGGATTGAAAAACATGAATTCATTTCCCTTTAAAACTTGAGAATAATTTGGGGTTATGTACGACAATGTAGGAAAAGAAGCAAGGAAGAGAAACGAGCATAATGGAAAGGAAGAAAGCTAGCAATGTGCTTGAGATTTCAGCAAAGCAGGAAGTGAGATGGTCTATGAAAAATTATTACTTGTAAGATGGATAAAGAATGCTCACCACAAAAATGATAATGTTGCCGGACTTCCCTTTTGGAATACTGGTGAGTGCCCCTCCTTGCCCCAGACCCCATCCCTGGGCACCAGCCACTCCAGGGAAGACCTGCCCAACTCGGCCCCAGGTTCTGGCCACCGGGCAGGTTCCCTGCTAGCCCCACCGGGAAGGATCCCCTTCTCCAAGACCCCTGGCAGACCCTGCAGTCTCCACGCCCTGCCCTCACGCCCATCCGCCTGAGCCCCAAGCCTCTTCCTGAGACTTAGAGGCCGGCCCCCAGCTCCCATCTTGCTCCGGACGTCCCTTTTGGAACACTCGTGAGTACCCTCCCTTGCCCCAGACCCCATCCCTGGGCACCAGCCACTGCAGGGAAGACCTGCCCAACTCGGCCCCAGGTTCTAGCCACCGGGTGGTTCCCTGCTAGCCCCACCGGGAAGGATCCCCTTCTCCAAGACCCCTGGCAGACCCTGCAGTCTCCACGCCCTGCCCCCACGCCCATCCGCCTGAGCCCCAAGCCTCTTCCTGAGACTTAGAGGCCGGCCCCCAGCTCCCATCTTGCTCCGGACTTCCCTTTTGGAACACTGACTTCCCTTTTGGAACACTGGCCTGTCTGAACCAAGTGTGCGGATAAGGCCAAGAACGAACCACAAGGAGATGGGCAGACGTCAAGGCAGAAACATATACAACAAAATGAATAGCAATACAGCATCACCAGGCCCTAGCCCTCCTCCAAAACCTAGACCTGAACATCAGAAATTGGAAGAAGCAGAAGAAAACAGCCTTATGAATGACATCATGAAGAAGCTAGAGGCTTGTGTAGAGGAAAAGACAAAAAAATGTGAAGAACGCTGTAAACAACTAGAGGAAAGGGCAAACAAATTAGAAGAAATCAATAAAGTCCTGGAAGAAAACAATAAAATACTGAGAGAAAATCAAGAAAAATCAATGAAACAAATGAAGGAAACAGTCCAAGACCTGAAAAGGGAAATAGAAAAAATGAAGAAGACACAAACAGAGGGAATGCTGGAAATAGAAAATCTGAGAAAACGATTGGGAACTTCAGATGCAAGTATAATCAACAGAATGCAAGAGATGGAAGAGAGGATCTCTAGCGTTGAAGATACAGTAGAAGAAATACATTCATCAGTCAAAGAAAACACTAAAGCCAACAAAGTCATGAACCAAAATGTCCAAGAAATTTGGGACACCATGAAAAGACCAAACCTAAGAATAATAGGGGTCGAAGAAGGAGAAGAATACCAACTCAAGGGCACAGAAAATATATTCAACAAGATCATAGAAGAAAACTTTCCCAACTTAAAGAAGGAAATGCCTATGAAGATACAAGAAGCTTATAGAACACCAAACAGACTAGACCCCCAAAAAAAGTCCCCTCGCCACATAATAGTTAAACAACTAAACGTACAGAATAAAGAAAGAATATTAAGAGCAGCAAAGGAAAAAGGCCAAGTGACATATAAAGGCAAACCCATCAGAATAACACCCGATTTCTCAATGGAGACTTTGAAAGCCAGAAGAACCTGGACAGATGTAATGCAGACACTAAGAGACCATGGATGTCAGCCTAGACTAATATACCCAGCAAAACTTTCAATCACCATAGATGGAGTGAACAAGACATTCCATGACAAAGCCAGATTTAAACAATACTTATCCACAAACCCAGCCCTACAGAAAGCACTAGAAGGAAAATTCCAATCTAAGGAAGTCAGATACACCCTCGAAAACACAGGCAACAGATAAAGCCACAGCAGTAAACCCCAACGTATAGAAGTACCCACACATCACCACCAAAAAATAACAGGAATGAACAATCACTGGTCATTAATTTCCCTCAATATCAATGGACTTAATTCACCTATAAAAAGACATAGGCTTACAGAATGGATACGAAAGCAGGACCCATCTTTCTGCTGCATACAAGAAACACATCTCAAATTCAAAGATAGACACTACCTAAAAATAAAAGGCTGGGAAAAGACTTTCCAATCAAACGGTCTTAAGAAACAAGCGGGTGTAGCCATCCTGATATCCAGCAAAATAGACTTCAAACTAAAATCAATCAAAAGAGATCAAGAAGGGCATTACATACTCATCACAGGAAAGATCCACCAAGATGAAGTCTCAATTCTGAATATTTATGCCCCAAACACAAGGGCACCCACATATGTAAAAGAAACATTACTAAAGCTTAAATCACATATAAAATCCCACACATCAATAGTGGGAGACCTCAACACCCCACTTTCACCACTGGACAGATCTCCCAAATTGAAACTTAACAGAGAAATAAAGGACTTAACTGATGTCATGACTCAAATGGACTTAATCAATATCTACAGAACATTCCATCCTAACAAAAAAGAATATACCTTCTTCTCAGCACCCCATGGAACCTTCTCTAAAATTGACCACATACTTGGCCACAAAACAAATCTAAACAGATACAAAACAATTGGAATAACCTCCTGTGTTCTATCAGACCACCATGGTCTAAAGTTGGATTTCAACAACAACAAAAACTACAGAAAACCTGCAATCTCATGGAAACTGAATAATACCCAACTGAATCACCAATGGGTTAAGGAAGAAATAAAGAAAGAAATTAAAGACTTCCTAGAGATCAATGAAAATGAAGACACCACATATCCAAATTTATGGGACACTATGAAAGCAGTACTAAGAGGGAAATTCATAGCACTAAATGCCCACATAAATAAGTTGGAGAAATCTCACACTAGAGACTTAACAGCATACCTGAAAGCTCTAGAACAAGAAGAAGCACAGTCTCCCAGGAAAAATAGACGCCAGGAAATTATCAAAGTGAGAGCTGAAATCAATAAAATAGAAACAAAGAGAACAATACAAAAAATTAATGAAACAAAGAGTTGGTTCTTTGAGAAAATCAACAAGATAGACAAGCCATTATCCAAACTAACCAAAAGACAGAGAGAGAGCATCCAAATCAACAAAATCAGAAATGAAAAGGGGGACATAACAACAGACATTGAGGAAATCCAGAGAATCATCAGGTCATACTTCAAAAACCTCTATTCGACAAAACTGGAAAACCTAAAAGAAATGGATAACTTTCTGGATAGGTACCACATACCTAAGTTAAATCAAGACCAGATAAACTATTTAAATAGTCCAATAACCCCTAATGAAATAGAAACAGTCATTAAAAGTCTCCCAACCAAAAAAAGCCCAGGACCAGATGGTTTCAGCGCAGAATTCTACCAGATCTTCAAAGAAGAGTTAATACCAATACTCTCTAAATTGTTCCACACAATAGAAACAGAAGGAACATTACCAAACTCCTTCTACGAGGCTACAATTACCCTAATTCCTAAACCAAACAAGGATACAACAAAGAAAGAGAACTACAGACCGATCTCCCTCATGAACATTGATGCAAAAATACTCAATAAAATACTGGCAAACAGACTCCAAGAACACATCAAAACAATTATCCACCATGATCAAGTAGGATTCATTCCAGGGATGCAAGGGTGGTTCAACATACGAAAGTCCGTCAATGTAATACACCATATAAACAAACTCAAAGAAAAAAACCATATGATCATCTCACTGGATGCAGAAAAGGCATTTGACAAAATCCAACACCCCTTCATGATAAAGGTATTGGAGCGATCAGGAATACAGGGAACATACCTAAACATAATAAAGGCAATTTACAGCAAGCCAACAGCCAACATCAAATTAAATGGAGAGAAACTCAAAGCAATTCCACTAAAATCAGGAACGAGGCAAGGCTGTCCACTCTCCCCATACTTATTCAATATAGTACTTGAAGTTCTAGCCAGAGCAATAAGACAACATAAGGAGATTAAGGGGATACAAATTGGAAAGGAAGAAGTCAAGCTTTCCCTATTTGCAGATGACATGATAGTATACTTGAGTGACCCCAAAGATTCCACCAAGGAACTGATACAGCTTATAAACACCTTCAGCAACATAGCAGGATACAAGATCAACTCAAAAAAATCAGTAGCCCTCCTATATACAATGGACAAAGAAGCGGAGAAGGAAATCAGAGATACATCACCCTTTACTATAGCTACAAATGACATAAAATACCTTGGGGTAACACTAACCAAGCAAGTGAAGGACCTATATGACAAGAACTTTAAGTCCCTGAAAAAAGAAATTGAAGAAGATGTCAGAAAATGGAAAGATCTCCCATGCTCATGGATAGGCAGGACTAACATAGTAAAAATGGCAATCTTACCAAAAGCAATCTACAGATTCAATGCAATCCCCATCAAAATACCAACACAATTCTTCACAGACCTGGAAAGAATAATACTCAACTTCATATGGAAAAACAAAAAACCCAGGATAGCCAAAGGAATCCTGTACAATAACACAACTTCTGGAGGCATCACGATCCCTGACTTCAAGCTCTACTATAGAGCTACAGTAATAAAAACAGCTTGGTACTGGCATAAAAACCGACATGTGGACCAATGGAATCGAATTGAAGACCCTGACATTAATCCGCACACCTATGAACATATAATTTTTGACAAAGAAGCCAAAAGTGCACAATGGAAAAAAGAAAGCATCTTCAACAAATGGTGCTGGCAAAACTGGATATCAACATGTAGAAGGCTGCAAATAGATCCATATCTATCACCGTGCACAAAACTTAAGTCCAAGTGGATCAAGGACCTCAACATAAATCCAGCTACTCTGAACCTGCTAGAAGAGAAAGTAGGAAGTAGTCTTGAACGCATTGGCATAGGAGACTACTTCCTAAATAGAACACCAGTAGCACAGACTCTGAGACAAACAATCAATCAATGGGACCTCTTGAAACTGAGAAGCTTTTGTAGAGCAAAGGATACGGTCAACAAGGCAAAGCGACAGCCTACAGAATGGGAAAAGATCTTCACCAACCCCACATCTGACAGAGGACTGATATCCAGAATATATAAGGAATTCAAGAAATTAGACATCAAAATGCCCAACACTCCAATTAAGAAATGGGCTATAGAACTAAACAGAGAATTCTCAACAGAGGAAACTCAAATGGCCGAAAGACATTTAAGGAACTGCTCAACATCCCTAATCATCAGGGAAATGCAAATCAAAACAACTCTGAGATACCACCTTACGCCTGTCAGAATGGCTAAGATCAAAAACACTGAAGACACCTTATGCTGGAGAGGATGTGGAGCTAGGGGAACTCTCCTCCACTGCTGGTGGGAATGCAAGCTTGTACAACCACTTTGGAAATCAATATGGCGCTTTCTTAGAAAATTGGGAATCAATCTCCCCCAAGATCCAGCTATACCACTCTTGGGCATATACCCAAGAAATGCTCAACCACACCATAAGAGCACTTGTTCAGTTATGTTCATATCAGCATTGTTTGTAATAGCCAGAACATGGAAACAACCCAGATGCCCTTCAACTGAAG
The DNA here is from genome assembly GCF_007827085.1 of Peromyscus californicus insignis. Lineage (NCBI taxonomy): Eukaryota > Metazoa > Chordata > Mammalia > Rodentia > Cricetidae > Peromyscus > Peromyscus californicus. The sequence goes on from NW_026294595.1 coordinate 60,177,318, forward strand.
AATGGATAAACAAAATGTGGTACATATACACAATGGAATACTACTCAGCAGAGAAAAACAATGGCATCATGAGGTTTGCAGACAAATGGATGGATCTAGAAAAAATCATCCTGAGTGAGGTAACCCAGACTCAGAAAGACAAACATGGTATGTACTCACTCATAGCAGGATACTAGACATGAAACAAGGATGACTTGTCTGCTACTCATATCACCAGGGAGGCTACCTGGAAAACAGGACCCCAAGAAAGACACAGGGATCACCCAATGACAGAGAAATGGAATGAGATCTATATGAACAGCCTGGACATGAGTGGGGGTAATGAAAGGCGAGGGTCGAGGGAAAGAGAGCTTGGGGGAGCGGGAGATCCCAGCTGGATCAACAACAGAGAGGGAGAACAAGGAATAGGAGACCATGGTAAATAAAGACCACATGAGAATAGGAAGAAGCAAAGTGCTAGAGAGGCCCACAGAAATCCACAAAGATACCCACACAACAGACTGCTGGCAGTGGTCGAGAGACAGCCCGAACTGACCTACTCTGGTGATGGGATGGCCAAACACCCTAATTGTTGTGCTAGAAACCTCATCCAACTACTGAGGGATCTGGATGCAGAAATCCATGACTAGGCCCCGGGTGGATCTCTGGGAGTCCAATTAGCGAGAATGAGGAGGGCTTATATGAGCGAGAATTGTTGAGACCAAGGTTGGATAAAGCACAGGGACAAATAGCCAAATGAATGGAAACACATGAACTATGAACCAATGGCTGAGGGGTCCCCACTGGATCAGGCCCTCTGAATGGATGAGACAGTTGATTGGCTTGATCTGTTTGGGAGGCACCCAGGCAGTGGGACCAGATCTTGTGCTCATTGCATGAGTTGGCTGTTTGAAACCTGGGGCCTATGCAGGATTGTTTGGCTCGGCCTGGGAGGAGGGGACTAGACCTACCTGGACTGAGTCTACCAGGTTGACCTCAGTCTGTGGGGAAGGCTTTGCCCTGGAGAAGATGGGAATGGGGGGGGTGGTTGGGGGGAAGGTGAGGGGGACGGGAGGGGGGAGAACAAGGGAATCCGTGGCTGATATGTAGAACTGAATTGTATTGCAAAATAAATTAATAAAAAAAAATAAACAAAACAAAACAAAAAAAATGATAATGTTGCATTGCCAATCCCTCCTACAGACACATATCCTCACTCTTAAAATTAGGCAGTTAAAGGCTTAAGGGAGGATTGTAATTTTTGTTTATTCTTTCTATGTCAGCCTAGGGAGAAGGATGAATTTCAGGTCTGAATAAAGTCACCAGAGCAACCTTGTGATGGTTAGTTTTAATTGTCAGCTTCACATAGATCTGTCTGGCCTATGCACATGTCTATGGGAGATTGCCTTGATTCTATTTACTGAAGTAGGAAGACCTGCCCTTGTAGGAGGTACCATTCCCTAAGTTTGGATCCTGGAACGTCTAAGAACAGAGAGAGCTGAGCACAAGTAAGCATACACGCGTGCAATTCTCTCTCTGTCCTAGGCTGTGGGCGTGACTAGCTGCTTCAAGTATCTGCTTTGACTTCCCTGAAATGATGGACTGTAACACAGAATTGTGAAGTAAATAAACTCTTCCCCAAAAGTTTTTTGTTTTTTCTGTTTTGTTTTGTTTTTGTCATGGTATTTCATCACAACACCAAAAAGAGGACTAAGGCACCCTTAGTAGTGGAGGAGTACAGTGTATAGACTGAAACAAAGCATTCAAGCCACAGGCTTGAAGAGAGAATCCACTAAAGAACTCGCGCACTGGGGGATTCACAAAGTGTACCCAGAGGACTGGATTTCCAAGGCTCAGGTTACCCATCTCTGAAGTGTCAGCGAGACTCAAACCAATAGTCAGTCTGTAGCAACTTTTCAATAAATTTCTATCATCACCAGATGCTGATAGATTTATGTGTGAATTTATAGGATATCAATAAAGGAAACCTCATTTGACATTTAACTAAAAGTAGCAACAGTAGAAGTACAACTTCAAGATTTATTGGTGCATTATTTGCTCATCATGACAAAACACATGGTTAGAACCAATGGCCAGAAGGGAAGACTCGTTTGCCTTGTGGTTTCAATCTATGGTTCTGAGCCCTGTCAATGCGGATGTAATGGTGGTGGGAGCATGTAGAAGGACAAAGATGATCACTTCATGCCAGCTGAGAGGTCGGGGGAGGAGTGAGGGGGGGAAGGGAGGGAGAGCAAGAGGAACAGGGAGAAGGGAATGAGGAAAGGACTCCAAACAAAAGAGAAGCCCAGCAGCATACTTTATGCAACCGGGATGTGCCTCTGAAAGTTTCTACCAATTCCCAATAATTTCATGACATTATGAAGTTATCAATGGGTTCATCCATCAACAAGGTCAGTGTTGGCATGATCTGATCACCTCTCAAAAATCTCCACCTGTGACTATGGCATTGGAATAAAATCTTCAACACATAAGCATTTGTGAGGACAGATTTCATATTAAAGTTATAACAGTGGACAAAATTCCATCTCTTTGGTTATGACTATCAACTACCCAAAGAAAAAGTATAAAAAAGTTCTGTCAGGGGATTAGGGGATGGTTCAGTGGGTGAGAGCACTTCACTGAGCGTGCATAAGGACCTAAATTCAGATCCCCTGTATAACACGAATTGCTAAATGGTCTTATTAACAGAAAACCTGGAGCCAGACATTGAGGTAAAAGCTGAAAGATCAGAGAAACAGAACAAGCCATAGCCAACCTCACCTTACCAACTCCTTAGCCTCCAGAGTGAGACTTCCTGTTTACTCATGCCTTATATACCTTTGTGTGCCCTGCCATCTTACTTCCTTCCTAGTGCTGGGATTAAAGGTATGTGCCACCATGCCTGGCTCTGTTTCCAGTGTGGCCTTGAACTCACAGAGATCCTCCCGAGTGATAGGATTGAGGGTGTTGCCACAACTGTCTTGCCTCTATGTCTAATCTAGTGGCTGGCTCTGTCCTCTGATCCCTAGATAAGTTTATTACGGTACACAATATATTGGGGTACACAACATATCACCACACACCTGAACCAATGTAAAAGAGCAAGCCATCACCAAGGCATGCTTGTAACCCTGGAACAAAGAAGAGGTGAAAACAGGATGACAGGGGAACCTGCTGGCCACCAGCCTGGCTGGAAAACCTAATTCCAGGTTCAGTGAGAGGTCTTGTCTCGAGGAAATAGGGCAGAGAGCAACAGAAAACACCCAATATCATCCTCTGGCCTCTGCATATGTGCACACGGACATGTGAACCCACATGCACATGCATACACACATGTATGTACCACACATACACAAAGAGACAAGATTTAAATAAAAAAAATACTGTGTCAGGAAATGTGACAATTATCAAGCTATTCAACATTATAATTCTGTAAACTGGTGTCTATTTATAATGGAGTCAAAATATGTCAATGCTAAAATTGATCGTCATTCATAAAAATGTTGCCAGAACACATCAGATATTAATAAAAAATTTCCCTGGATAACAGGACTATGGAAAACATCATTTTGCCTCCCTTCTATTCATCCGTATGAAAGTTTTCACATAATATATATTTTTATTTTTTACTAGGAAACAAATCATTTTCATTGTTCATGAACATCTTAATTACATGGATATAGCTAGAGGAAAAATCCATTCCTTACAACAGTTTCAGGAATATTCCAATTTTTAAAGCTAAAGTATTGCTCGGGTTTCAAAACCAGGACTCCTGTACCAGTGCTCTTACTAGCTTCTCATTTTCTAACGACTCAGAAGACTGGGGAAATAATTTGTCGATGATACAGTTTAGATTTCTCCCAGGGTACAGTTTCTTTAGGCATCCCCTGAAAACGTTATCGCTCATTACTTGTCTCAATTGGAGTTGGGGATTCCTCACCCTGGGTGACTTGCAGTTGCAAATACTCAGGTTTGCCTGCCAGGTTGCTGCATATTTCTCCTCGCAGCGCTGTCAGAGACAGCCTGTGCAGTCACCATGTATTTGTAATTGTGTTGTTAAGGACAGAAATAAGAGAAAACTGCAGCCACTCTGCTGGACAGAGCCTGGCCTCTAAACCTTTAAGAGTGTCCAATAAAGACCAAATTATTTCACTGAGAAGAAATGGGGGAAAAGTGACAGGCTGTCAACAGGGGGAAAAAATAGAGGTGTCATTTCTAGGCAATTTAGGAGACTGAACATGTCTCTCTCAGACAACTTGTGTGGGGGAGGAGGGTGGGGACAGGGTGTATGTGATTTCAGAGACAGAAAGAAACAGAGAGAGACTGAGAGAAAGAGTACTAAAACTTACAGGACTCATTTTTTTAAGAAGCCATTCTCCTTCTAAGCTTTAACATCTATTATTTTTCTTTCTCCGATGTACAATGCTCACACAAGCTTTTAGAATGTCACACGATTTTGTTCAAGTGCACCACCGACCGCTGCTCCAGCAACAGAGAGACTCTTACTCATGCAGGAAGACTCAGCTCAAGCTCTGTCTTTTCTGTGAAATCTTCCCAGACTGCTCCAGGCATAATTTCATGTTCATATTTCTCTTTACTGAATTTATTTCTCTATAAAAAAAGTCATCTATTGAAACAGACTGCATATACTGAGGATAGAGACAATCTGGTTTGATCTTGATTTCCAAAGGCCAAGCAAAATAAATATTTTTGAAGCAAAGATCTTAGCAGGGCGGCTGCCTGTTTCTAATTCTCCAGCAGTGATTAAATAGATTCAGGAACATGAACAAAAGAGCAAAGCCTCCCCTTCTTAAATATTAAAAGCAAAACAATGATGAATCTCACCTCACATAATATTTATACTATATTTTGGACATGGCCCAGTGCATAATAAATGTTTAATAACAACATCCCTTCTTTTAATGATAAATCATAGCTTTGCTTTTGTATTATGAAGTACATTCACCTATGAATGATAGATACAATAGATAAGAAAATGTATGAATAGATTTAAATTTTTTAAGTTAACAAGTATTTTACTTCAATAATATTGTCAGTTCTTTGTTTATTTTAAATTGAGTACAATATCAAAAATTGCTATTCTATGAATATACTAAGCATAATTAATTTACTTTTTTTCAGTGCTGTCAAAACCCAAAGTCTTACAACAAAAGCCAAGCAGCTAAGCTGTACATCCAGTCTTACTTTTGCTTTTGTTGATGTCATCATCATCGTTGTTATTGTTTTATTTTAAATAGGTCTTGCTATGTAGCCCAGGCTAGCCTCAAGCTCATGAACCCTTTACCAGATCTTAAGTGCTGGGATTACAGGTGTGCACCACCACACATGATTCATTTAATTTTTTGAGATTTTATGAAATGCTCATTAAAACAAGTGGAAAATGTAATAACACCCACTGCCAAGTTCCCTGATCTTTATATTCCTAAAGTATTCCCCTTTATTAGAAATTGTTTCCTTGAGATTATTTGCAATAAATTTTTCTAATCTAAGATACAAAATTTGAAATCCTAGAAGATTTCTCCAAGAGGTAATGGTGTGGCAAATGACTCGATATATAGCTCTTTGCTTTTTCAGTTTCATCATTGATGTTACCCATGCCATTCTTTTGAGGGTAGTCAATCTAGTTCAAGTATATGCTATTCACTAAATAGTAAGCCAAAATAAGACAAGTTTGGGCTCTTTTTGTACCAAGAAAATTATTTTTGAAACATTTTGATATAATTATGTCTTCAAGCTAGAAAAAGTACAATATTATCACAGAAAAAAAAATATATATATATATATATATATTATATATATCATTGTAGGAAATCTGGAAGAAGTGGGTCACAGAAGTTGTATGTATTTAGATCAAACATCTATGGGAATGAATCACCAGCCATGTATTCTTTTCCCAATCTTTTAGATAATATTCTTCAGAGTTCAATTTTCAGTTTTAAGGAAGTGCTTGAATTGAATCATTCAGGATCACTTCCTCCACCTCTAAACTACCTCAGAATTAGAGAGTGAAATGCAATGATGACTTTGTCAGTTACCTATAAAATATACAGACACACACACATACAAAACACACAGACACGCAGAAAAACACACGCGCGCGCGCACACACACACACACACACACACACACACACACACACACACACACACCTAAGTATGTACTTCAATTAACTCCAGTGTTGTTTCAAGAATTTAGGGGGCATTACATATGAAGCAGAATTACAGTAAAAGACATGATGATGTAATAAATATTCCTAAAATTCAACACAAAGAGGATGCCACCCAGAAAATAAAGGATGGATTTCTTCAATATATTGCTTTTGAAGATAGGACAAGAGAAAAAGAAGCATGAAGAAAACGTGAATAATAATTAAAGAATATTACTTACAACCCCATCAGTACTTGTGATTTAAAGCTCTTTCGTCCATCATGTCATGTGAGGTTACCAGCTAAATAACCAGCTAGTTGCACGGGAAATGATTGGTTTGGGCATAAGTTTATATTAACAGAAGCCTCAAGCTCTTACTACTGTTATAAACAGGCATCAGTGTACAGTGTGTGTAAAATGACAGCCGAAGTAGGTTTATGTTATGCTTATGCCCTCCAGAATTTCATTGGAATGATAAAAGAAATATTTAAAAATTCAATATGTAAATCAAATCCTAGTGTCCTTACAAACCACAGAAATACTAAAGTACAGTGGAACAGTGAACATATTCAGAAAGAACACTGCAGTTCAGTGGCTGCCACAGCTGAGGAGCACTGCATTTTGTAGGCAAAGAGGCTTCCCTTCCAAACCCAGCTTCCCACAGGAGACGTCCGGGAATACTCTCACCATTTTAATGCAGGGAAAGAAAGCTACTAGGGTAATGAACCAGGTAATTAACCAGAAGATTATAAAAATCAACCATGTACATTAAGAGGTTGACCTGAGCATTAAACCTTAAGATAGTACTTTCTGATGCCTCTCTCCCGTGTGTACTTTAACTTACAACCACTAAAAACGGGTACTGAGGCTGAAAATGGAGGGAAGCAAGTTTTCAAAGCAAATTAAACCCAAAATAAAATATCTGGTGCAGCACCCAGGAACAGTGATGGATTTCAAAGCTTGGCACTTAGGACCTCGTTCAACACAGTCAGACATATGAAAAGTGCATCTTTCTGACCACTGCAATGTTCTAGCCACTGGGTCTTCTTTGCACTGAAGGAAACAAAATGTGACAAGTTGTCTTTTACGTTGCGGGGCAGATGCTGGCATGCTCCATTAACAAGCAAACACAGGTTGAGATGAGTTTTGTATGGATTTGTTAGAGGCCAGTCCTGTAAGAAACAATAAGGAGGGGAGCAGGACAGTCTAAGAGAGACACCAGAACAAGGTCAGGTGTGACCCCAGTAAGTGAAGGATTAAAGGAAGAAAATTAACAGGAAGGTTCTTATGCAATGGTATGGGTTCTAAGTCTGTGGCAGCATTTTGAGACCAAAATCATCAGCAATAGAGCTTCATAACTCCTGAGCATGTGTTTTCCTTAATACCCCTGTTGGACACAGCCAACTTGGTCTTTAAGGCAGGCTTTATGACAGGTTTCTGAGCTCCTACACAATGTCGGCCCCGCTTATGGAAGATCTGAAAAACACCTTTCTGCCTTTAACACGTACAGCTGCAATAATGAATAGCCAAAGGACATCATGCAAACATGTTCCTTTAAAAGGAAGGATAATTCGTGACTGTTTGTGAGTACAACATATGTGTGTGTATGTACATGTATGTATACACCTTCTTCCATTCCACTCTGCCTTATATATTATAATTTTACACTGAAAAGGTAACAGATATGTTAAGTAAAATAATGAGAAAAGACTTTCTAGAACACAGTACATAGTGAGCATCAAAACATCTTTATATCCCCCTTTGATTATGAAGGTTGTTCTCTTGTCTGAGTTTAATGGCGAAGAGTGAAAGATCTAAATAACAGGAGGTATTTAAATCCCACACAACTGAAACTTTCCAAGTTTGTGCAGTGAAGTTCCTTCCAGGTTCCTTGTAAAGTATGTAATATGCTTCTATTTAGACTGAGGGAGGAATACTGTGGCCAAGAGCCTGAAGAATGACAAGAAAATAAAATATTCTTTGAAATCAAGTTGGAAAGGGAAGTTAGGAAGTTTGGTTCCAATCTATGGTTGGTGTTTAAATGTTAATACACTGTGAATAGAGATTTTGTGTTTCTTACTCCTTTACTAAGCACTGTTCTCAATGAATTCCTTGTTGTCAGCAAGTGAGCAAAGTCCTCTTCAGCTAATTTGAAAAGCCATACCCAGGCCCTATTTTAAGATAACAGTGAAGGCATTTGTCCTTGGACCTTTCATACTGGCTGACAGCAAAGCAGGTGGAAGAAGGACATAAAGTGAAATTGAAAAGCAGCAAGATTGCTAATATCGAATGGATGGACACTGGCATTTTCATTTATTTCAATGGCAGCAGTCCAATGTTCTTACAATTTCTTGTCTTGCAAAGAAAAGGTTTGGAGAGCTTGTTCTAAATGGAGATAGTCAGGTTGTCCATTAAAAGTGCATTTCTTTAAACTAATGTTCCTAAGCCCAGTACTAAATTTAGATCTTTTGCAGCAATATTTCACTGTTGTACAAATCCACTAACAGGACTCAGAAACTTGGAGTGTTTTCTTCTTCTGGAGAATATTTAAAGCATCATTTCTAATAAACTCATCCTGACCTTCAAGGATTCTAAATATTGATTGGTCCTTTAAAATGGCAGTCAGATATATGGAAATGTCAAGCTCGGGCTAATACGAGATAGAAAAATCAGAAAAAAATTTATAGCAAGGCCGTTAAGATTATATTCAGATCATTCAACAGGAATCTTACTACAAGGCCATTTAGATGTAACAAAGGCACATTGGTGAGTGATCCAGGAGATGGAGAAAATGTGATCCTTGCCATCTGGGTTTTACATGCTTCCAAATGTTCTCTACGTCTCACCCAGGAGCTTTTTCTTGCATTCATAGTTCCAATCTGTGTATCAAACTACGTCATGATAGAGAATCAAATTATGGGGGTTATGGTGAGATATTTTACATTTTTGAAGAAAACATTTATTAGACACGGAGTAAGTGCATAACCCAAGCAAGCACAGTTTCAATATTGTCCCCGGTAGAATGAAATGACTTATCCTAGAAAACTCTGTCTTCAGTGCATTGGTTTTTGACCACTGAGCCATCTCTCCAGCCCTGTTGCATTTTGTCTGTGTTTTGTTTTGTTTTGTTTTGTTTTGTTTTGTTTTGTTTTGTTTTGTTTTAAAGCACTACATTGTTGGGCAGAAATGAGAGCAGCAGTGTCCACCAGCCAATCTGATTCCAAGACTGAAACAGGTGTGGGTTGCAGAGGTGACTCAACAGTTAAGAGCACTTGCTGTGTAGACATGACCATCAGCATTCAAATTCCACACTTAAATAGTAGCTGGGTGTCATCTGGCACCCACCTATGACCCTAGCACTAAGGAGTTGGAGACAGAAGGGTAGCTGGGGTTTGTTGGCTACTAGTCTAGCTGGAAAATGAAAGCTCTAAGTTCAGCATGAGACCCTGCCTAAAAGGAACAAAGCAGTGAGTGGTAGCTTACACCATGCACATATGTACTTCACGCACATGCATACATACAAAAAATAAATGTTTTTAAAAATGTGTATCATGTTTAAGACACAAACCTCCTATTTATAAGTAATTTTTCTTGGTCAAACAATTAAACTGAACAGTTTTTTTTTCCTTTTGTTGAAAATGTCTTTTCTCACATAATATACCCTGATTACAGTTTCCACTCCCTCTGTCCCTCCAAGTTCCTCCTCATCTGTCCTCCCATCTGGATCCACTCCCATTCTGTGTCTCTTTAGAAAACAACAGGCCCTCCAGGCAGTGGTGGCACATGCCTTTAATCCCAGCACTAGGGAGGCAGAGGCAGAAGCAGTGGCAGATGGCTCTCTGCGAGTTCAAGACCAGCCTGATCTACAGAGGGAGTTCCCTGACAGGCTCCAAAAGCTACACAGAGAAACCCTGTCATCAAAACAAAACAAAACACAACAACAACACACACACACACACACACACACACACACACACACACACACACACACACAGAGAGAGAGAAACAGGCTATTTTTAAGAGATAATAATAAAGCATAACAAAATAAAATCCATAGCAGCTTTTTCTTTTAGGGCCACCAACCAGCTCCCAAATCATGACACGGAGACTTAATATTAGTTATGAATGCTCAGCCTTATCTGCTCATTTCTTGCTAGCTCTTATAACTTGACCTGTTTCTCTTCATCTACATTTTGCCTTGGGGCTTTTTACCTGTTTGTCTTTCTGTATATCGTACTTTCCTACTGTCTCCATGGCTGGCTGGCTGGCAGCTGCCTGGCTTCTGGCCCCTGGTGCAGCCCTCCCTTTCTCCCTCATTCTCTTCTCCTTCTTCTCCTCTCTTGTCCAGATTTCCCCTCCTCCTCATTCTCTTTGCCTGCCAGCCCTGCCTGTCCTTTTTCTGATTAGCTATTGGCTGTTCAGCTCTTTATTAGACCAATCAGGTGCCTTCAGCAGGCAAGGTTAAACAGCCACACATCTTTGCATAATTAAACAAATTCAGCATATAAACAAATGTTAATACATCTTTACACCCTTAATAAAGGCAGCAGAAGCAAATGTAACACACCTTTACACAGTTAAAGTAATATTCCACAGCATAAACAAATATAACACATTGTTACAGAGTGTGGAATTAAATATTCCACAACAAAAATATAATAAGATAAAGAAATACTTTCACATTGAAGTTGGACAAGACAAACCAACAGAAGGAAAAGAGCTCCAGAGAAGCCTAAGAATCACACCCACTCATTTGCACACTCAGGAATCCCATAAAAACACTAAACAGGAAGCTATTATATATATTTGCAGAGAACCTGGTACAGACTTATGCAGGCTCTGTACATGCTTCCTCAGTCTCTAAACAGTTTTTTTTTTAAAGTCAATCCTAATTAGCTCTTAAAATAGCTACCACTTTTTTAGAAAGTAGATACTTTGCTTGAATAGAACTGCTTAAAACTGTTAATTTCTTTTGGTTGATGTGATCCATGAAAAAAATCCTGAGGCAGTAAGAGTTAAGTGACCAAGAAAGTTTAATAAATCTCCAAAGACTCACAGCCATTTCTTACTGCCAGGGAATATGGGAGACAGGTAGTCCTTTTAGTAGACACAAAATCAGAGTTCTACTAACACAGCAACTTTAACGGAAAAACTAGTTCCTTCTGTCCTTCAAGCAGATGAAAATCTCTGGCCTGGGTGGAAACCTAAAATTCCAAGCTACTCAAAACACAAAGGACTTAATTCAGTTGCCAGTGAACCACCCCTCAGGAAGGTGGGACCACCCTAGAGAGGTAGGCTGGCCTGAAACCCTGCTAAGGAGATAGCAGAGTGATTACTTCTTAAGTGGATTATGTACTTTCTTCTGCCAATTCCTGTCTACTAGCACAGTCCATAACAACCTCATGAAGTTCAACCAGGTGTGCCCACCTGAGTCCTGATTCACAAAGGTGCAACTTTTTTTAACGGATGCTGGCCGCCAGAACCTAAGTATGTTCTCTTTGGTACTTTTGAGCTTCCTTAGTCTTTGAGAAGTGTGGCTGACCTCCATTCCAGTGTTTCTCAAATGGCATGCCTTTGTTTATCTTATCCTTTCTTCTCCAGGCAGTCGCTAAGATTCAGTTAGCCTACCCCGTGGTTTTTCTTTTTAATTGTTTTTTAAGAAACTTTGGCTTGGTTTGACTTTTCAACTTTCCCTGCCTTTTTAATTTTTTATTCTACAGAGAACACTAACATTTCCCTGCACTCCTGACCTGAAGAGTTAGTGACCTAGAGGCCTCAAGTGGGCTGAGAAACTCTGGACAGGAAAGTCAACTGGACCTGTGGGTATTTAGGATCCTACAAGCTTCTACTAAGATTTTCACACCCATCTCTATGGTGATATTTTATTTGTATTAAAATGTTATTTGTATGCTAATAAATAAAGTTGCCCGGGTGCTGTGGGATGTTCTGTATGGCAAATGTGTTGCTCTGATTGGTCAATAAATAAAACACTGATTGGCCATTGGCTAGGCTGGAAGTATAGGTGGGACAAGGAGGAGAATAAAGCTGGGAAGTGGAAGGCTGAGTCAGAGAGACACTGCCAGCTGCCATGATGAGAAACAGCATGTGAAGATGCCGGTAAGCCATGAGCCACGTGGCAAGGTATAGATTAATAGAAATGGATTAATTTAAGCTGTAAGAACAATTAGCAAGAAGCCTGCCACGGCCATACAGTTTGTAACCAATATAAGTCTCTGAGTTTACTTGATCGGGTCTGAGCGGCTGTGAGACTGGCAGGTGAGAGAGATTTGTCCTGACTGTGGGCTAGGCAGGAAAACTCAAGCTACACCCGGGGGTCAGAGCTATTAGCAAGTCATAGGAAAGCCAGGCGGTGGTGGCGTATGCTTGTAATCCCAGCACTTGGTAGGCAGAGCTAGGTAAGTCTGTGTTCAGGGATACAGCCAGCATTGGATACACACACCTTTAATCTCAATACCAACCACAGAAGACCTGGAGGCCTATACAGACAGGCCGTGACAAGGCAGTCATGTGGTTGGGTTTACAACCAATGAGAAGGCAGCACAGAAAGTCTTTATAAAGACTTTAACACAGGAAGTAGCTCTCTTTCGGAGAGGTAGGACCACCGCAAGAGGAAGGGTAAGGTTTTAGCTCTTAGCTCTGACCTCTTGGCTTTCTTCTTTGCATTGGTTCTGTGTTTCTTATGTAATAAGATGGTTGGTTACATCTACAAATCTCCATATTTACTACCTTGAGACTGCAGGGAACTGACTTGCCGATGAAACCTTCCATCCCAAAAGTTCCCAAGTGCCACATGCCAACAGCCTCCACTCCCATGGAGAGACTTGAATGGTTCTGAAGAGGTAGGTCTCCTCTTTCTTTTATTTTCACATCCCCTCAATCAATCCTGATCTAACATAGACAGTATCACTATTGATAGCACAAAGGGAAGAATAAATATTGATGGCAAACACATTCTGCCGCATAAGCAGATCAAGATGTCTCATGCTGTTGCTACCTCTTTGTGGGAATAAAGACAGGCATTTAAATTATTTTATTTTGTTTTTGAATGTGTTTGGATGTTTTGCCTACATGTATGTCTGTGCATCACATGCATGCCTGATGCTCACAGACCAGAAAAGGGAGTCAGATCCCCTGGAACTGGAGTTGCAGATGACTGTGAGCCACCATGTGGGTGCTGGGAAAAGAACCTGAATCTTCTGGAACAACAGCCGGTACTCTTAACTGCTGAGCCATCTCTCAGAAAGGAAGAATTTGGACTGAGTAGAAGCTCAGTGGTAGAGTGTTTGCCTCGCTTGCCCAAGGCCCCAGGCTTGATCCTTGGTGCTGTCAAATAAAGAACAGTTCATAACTAGAGAATCTGGAATACTCAACTCAGCCACTGCTCTGCTTACTGGTCACACATGGGCTAACATTACTGTGGATTTTGTAGAACTTGCAGAGCTGAATTTATTCATTATTTTATGGATTAGATAACATACTACAAATTTTAAATTTTGTTAAATTTGTTGTCATTTTTAAAAAGGAATTTAATAAATAGGAGTTAAGCTAAACATGGGGTTTTGCTAACATTTGGCAAAATTGTAGTGTTATAAGAATAATATGCCCTCCCAGTGAGAAACCACTCTTCACACTTAGAGATCAATAAAAGCTCTTTAATAATAGTAGCACTTGTCCAGCTCTGGCTAATGCTCAAAGAAGAGCTGGCCACAAACAGAAGATTGTACTAATTTAGATACACCTTAGGCTTATGCAGTCTGTATATGCTGTCATCCTTAAATCTTTTTTAGGTCTCAGCCCCAGGTTACACTTTGAACAAATGAAACAGATACAGGAGGTTACAAGTCTAGCAACTTGAGAAGATGGAATATTTATACAGCAAAGATATTGCCAGGACTGTTAAGTACACCAGTCCTGTTCTTTTTGAATAACTGGCACCAGCTTCATTTTGACCACCTACCAGAATTAGATTTTTTCTGATGAGAGTACAGAGGACTAAATGGCAGATCAGGACTTATTGATAATTATGACCCTGTGCTGACCCCTTAGAGACATGTTCTTTGATAAGGGAGTTGGCCTAATAGTCAGTTGTAAGTCAGGCTTGTCTCCTTTTGTTATGGGAATGAAGCCTAATTGGAGATCAATCTTTGTATACAAACATTAGCAAAAACATTCTCAGTCCTAAACTTTCATTATAGTACAGAATCTTCACCCCTATAGTTTCTAACCAGTCTGGTTAGTGCACTGCTTGTCTTCCAGTCACATTGGAAACAGCACTCCTTTGCTAAATTTCACTTTGCATAACTTAATATTTCTGACATATGTGTATTAGTGAGTCCTTTATAGCCCTTATTTTTCTGCTTTAAGTTGCTCCTACATCAGTATGATAAGAGAATCCATTGAGTTTTCTCAATCCCTCGAAGGAAGTAGAGTCAGAATTAGAAATTCAAGATTCAATGTGGAATAATGAAAAAACTTTTAAGCATTTTCGGAAAGAACTTAAAATTGGCATTCATATGTGTTAAACTGAGTCTTAGTCAATACCCTGGGGCTATTGAATTAAGAGAGGCAATAATTATCTAAGAATAGAGTTCTTTAATACTCCATTTTACTGCCACATATATTGTATGACAATTGTAATTCAAGCACATAAAGAGAAAGCCAAGTAGTACTTAAGAAACTGAAATGCCTATCCTAAATTTAACTTCGATGCATTGACAATCATCTAGGTTATAGGACATTGTTATAATATCTTTCCTTGCGATCACACCCAGAATCATCTAAACCAAAAAATACACAGAGACTACATCAGCCTGAAATTGTCAAGTAGTAAATACAAAGTCATTGGCATGTGTTTAAAAGACACAACACCCTTGGTAAATTTAACAAAAATGTTACCCAAAGCCAAAGTTGTCACTTAGCTAAGGCCTTAGAAACTGACTAAATTATAATACATGTAATAATAAATACTGAAGGCTTGCCCCTCTAAAAGAAGACATTAAAAGATATAAACTCAAAGTAGGAGACACAGCACATCCAGAAATGTCTCATAATTCATATCATTTAACATTCACTGTACTGTGGATTTCCTGGTAACCTACATCCTTTAAATATGCAGCTGTGGCATTCCACCAATGCTACTGCAATATACAACCTGAAAAATACATTCCACCTCTTCTTTATATCTAAGCCTGAACCAGCCTTAAGTGGCTTCTATACTATCCTTTCATAGATAGAGTCTTCTATCCCAAACCCTGATGAGTGGAGCCACGCACTATGCCTAGTCATCCTTGAACAGTCTTTAATCCCCTGACAGCCAGCAGAGACATTTAGGCAAATCAAACAGAACACACTCATATTGTTCTTGCTAGGAAGGCTGTGTCTTGGAGCCCTGTTGGTTCAGTCTTTCCTAAAAACCTTTGTCTGACCCTATACGGTCAAGTTGTTCTCTCCACAAGTCTGGAGATATACAACAAATAAACCTCTAGATCTCAGCTTTCCAGTGTCAAGACATGTATGTGGCATCTCCATAGTCACCGAATGGAAAGTCTTCCTTCAGCAAAAGAGTGAAGACGTGATACTCAAGATGGACATTAAGATTCAGCAATTGACGATCCAGAGATACAGCTCAGCTGGCAGAGCACTTACTGGCACAAGGCTATATTCAGTCCTCAGCACTGGTTTTTGGTTTTTTGGTTTTTTTCAAGACAGGGTTTCTCTGTGTAACAGCCCTGGCCGACCTGGAACTCTCTTTGTAGACAAGGTTGGTCTCAAACTCACAAAGATCCACCCGCCTCTGTCTCCCAAGTGCTGGGATTAAAGGTATGTACCACCATCACCCAGGAGTCCCCAGTATTTTATAAACCAAACATGAGTGTTGTGATATACACCTGTAATCAGCACTTGTAAGGAGAAAGAAAGACCATCAGAAGTTCAAGGTCATCCTCAGCTATATCAGGAATTCAAGGCCATCTAAAGCTAAATGAAAGCCTGCCTCAACATTCCCCTTTCCAAGGACACAGCTCAAAATATATCATAACTCTGAGATTAAAAATTAGAGCTATTTGTAGTAATAAAAACCACATGGAATTGGAATAAAAACAGACAGATGAGTCAATGGAATTGAATCAAAGACTCATATGTAAATCCACACACCTATGGACACCTGATTTTCAACAAAGAAACCAAAATTATACAATGGGAAAAAAGAAAGCATCTTCAGCAAATGGAGCTGGTATAACTGGATATCAGCATGTATAAGAATGCAAATAGATCCATATCTATCACCCTGCACAAAACTCAAGTCCAAATGGATCAAAGACCCCAACATAAATCCAGTTATACTGAACCTGATAGAAGTGAATATGCTGAATAATGCATTGGCACAGGAGACAACTTCTTGAATAGAACACCAGTAGTGCAGACCCTAAAGTCAACAAATAACAAAAGAGATCTCATGAAACTGAAAAGCTTCTGTAAGGCAAAAGACACCATTAATCGGACAAAACAGTAGCCTGCAGAATGGGAAAACATCTTTACCAACCCCACATCCGATAGAGGTCTGATCTCCAAAATATATAAAGAACTCAAGAAACTAGACATCAAAAGAACAAATAATCCTATTAAAAACAGGGTATAGATCTAAACAGAGAATTCT
Source organism: Peromyscus californicus insignis (assembly GCF_007827085.1). Taxonomy (NCBI): domain Eukaryota; kingdom Metazoa; phylum Chordata; class Mammalia; order Rodentia; family Cricetidae; genus Peromyscus; species Peromyscus californicus. Next base: position 60,194,140 of record NW_026294595.1, read on the forward strand.
CAACAGGAGAATCCCAAATGGCAGAGAAACAAAGAAATGTTCAATATCCTTAGCCATCAGGGAAATGAAAATCAAAACAACTCTGAGATAGAACCTTACACCTGTCAGAATGGCTAAGATCAAAAACACAAATAACAGCTTATGCTGGAGATGATGAGGTGCAAGGGAAACACTCCTCTATTACTGGTGGGATTGCAAATTTATACAGCCACTTTGGAAATCAATAGGGCGGTTTCTCAGAAAACAAAGAATAGATCTACTTCAAGACCCAGCTATACCACTCTTAGGTATATACCCAAAGGATATTCAATCATACTACAAGGACTTGCTCAATTATGTTCATAACAGCTTTATTCATAATAGCCAGAACCTAGAAACAACAAATAACCTAGATGTCCCTCAACTGAAGAAAGGAAAAAGAAAATGTGGTACATATACACAATGGAGTATTTATTACTCAGCTGTTTTAAAAAATGACATCATGAAATTCAAAGGCAAATAGATGGAACTAGAAAAAAATCATCCTGAGTGAGCTAACCCAGACCCAGAAAGGCAAACATGGTGTGTACTCACTTATAAGTGGATATTAGCTCTTAAGTAAAGGATAACCATGCTACAATCCACACATCCAGAGAGGCTACATAACAAGAAAGGCTCAAGAGGGATGCTTGAATCTCCCTGGGAAGGGAAACAGAAGAGATCTCGTGAGTAGACTAGGGATGGGTGGGGATGGGAACATGAGGGATCAGGTATGAATGAAGTAGGGAGAGAGTACTGAAAGAGTTGACCAGAAAGGTGGTCATTAGAGGTCAGGTAGGAACCTGGTGCAAGGGAAACTACCAGGAATGTACAAGGATGACCTCAGCTAAGACTACTAGCAACAGCCTGAACTGGCTGTCTTCTGTGACCAGGAAAGACTACCAGTGGAAGAATTGGGACACCAACCCAGCCACACAACCTTCAACCTACAGTCCATCCTGCCTATGTGACATGCTGGGATAAGGGTGGTAAAAAGATTGTGGGAGTGGCCAATCAATAACTTGTCCAGCCTGAGACCCATGCTATGAGAGTGAGCCCACCCCGACACTACCTGGAGTGCCAGGACCCAGAGGCTGCATGGCTCAGAGACAGGAGAGAACCAAAAGATAAGATAGAACCTATGATAGAACGAAACACTACTAGAGAAAAAAAATGTCAATGTAATGATGCCTAACAATATTCTGCTATACTTCTAGATTGGTGACTTCCCCAATAGTCATCTGAGAGGCTTCATTCAGCAGTTGATGGAATCAGATACAGAGACCCACAGTCAAACATTAGGCTGAGCTTGGGGAATCTGGGTGAAGAGAGGGAGGAAGGATTGTAGGAGGCAGACAGGTCAATGACATCACATGAAAACCCATAGAATCGACTAACCTGGGCTCATAGGAGTTCATAGAGACTAAACTGACAACCAGGGAGCTTACATGGGACTGACCTAGGCACTCTGCATGTATGTTACAATTGTGTAGCTTGGTCCTATTGTGGAACTCCTAAAAGAGGGAACAGGGCCTATTTCTGACTTTTTTTTGCTAGCTTTTGGGAACCTATTCCTCATACTGGGTCACCTTGCCCAGACTTAATACAAGGGGAAGTGCTTAGTCTTACTGCAACTTGATATGCCATGTTTTGTTGATATCCATGGGAGGCCTGCCCTTTCCTGAATAGAAACAGAGGAAGAGTGGATGGTGTGGGCAGAGGGTAGGTGCAGGGTTGGGGAGGGGAGGACAGACTGGGGTGAGAGGAGAAAGGGGAAACTGCGGTCAGGATGTAAAAGAAATAAATAAGTGTTTAAAAAATTAAAGCTATTATTATTAACAAAATGGTGAAATCATTATTGACACAGCTTTTTCAAAAAACGCTTGTCAGGTCCTATGGTAAGTATTCCATACATACGTTTCATTCAATTATTTAAATACCTGTATGAGATAAGTACATTTTATAAGTTAAGAAATAGAGGCTGAAATGAGTACTTAAGTTCGACTCTCCTACCGGTTGGGTAATTAACTAATCATCAAATTTATATATATATATGTGTATATATATATATATATATACATATATATATATATACATATACATATACATATATATGGACATATACGTGTATATATAGATATCTTTACCGTAAGAGTCTAAGTCACATCACTCTAATAAACACTTATCAATACCATCACAATACCACCTTCTCCCTCCAGGGCAAAAATTATCAAATATCTGTAATGTAATTAACTTTTAAAAACAAAAATGGCATTGCTTTTTTCCCATAATTTTTTTTATTCTTTGTGAATTTCACATCATGCACCCCAATCCCACGAATTTCCCAGTCCTTCCATAGCCACCCCCCAGCCTTGTAACCTCCCTCCAAAAGAAAATAGGGCAGCATGGTGGTAGCACATTCCTTTAATCCCAGCACTCGGGAGGCAGAGCCAGGTGGATCTCTGTGAGTTCGAGGCCAGTCTGGTCTAGAGAGCGAGTTCCAAGACAGGCACCAAAGCTACACAGAGAAACCCTGTCTCGAAAGTAGAAAATACACTTTTTTAAGTCTCCCTGTGGAAGCTCCAGTGTGTCATGGTGTGTCACACAGTATACCCTTTTTTCAAACCAGCTTTATTCACAAATGTTCATTGTAATCAGTCAATAGTCTGGTTCGAGGCCTCCGGCTTCTGCTACACCATGGATACCGGACCCTTACCAAGACTCCCCTTGGATATCCTGCTGTTACCGGATATCCTCCGGGAGTCACGGAGATCCTGTAGCTATGATTCCATAAGATTGGCCCCTTCACATTCTCCAGCAGCTCATAGATGGCGTGGGCCAACTCAAGGCACTGGATCTGGGCCTGAGCAGTCGTTGAGTTAGTCAGTCCGCCAGCTCTCCCATGCCCACGCCACGGGGGCCAGCTTTCCCTCCCCACCCCCCCCCCCCACCCCACTCCACCCCCCCCCCCACCCCACTCCACCCCGGCTAGGAAAGGGGCGAGTGCTGCATCCCTGGAAGGGCTGGACCATCTCACCAGTGGCACCACCATGTGGTGGCCGGCGAGCGGCTGGGCCAGCACAGTACTCCGACATCAACATGGCCTCAGAGGGCAGCCCAGACCAAGAAGGTCCACATGGTCTTTGTTGGTAACGTGAGCCACAGACATGGACATTGACACAGACCCCTGCTGCAGAAGGGCTGGGACCCAGACATGGCCCTCGGTGGCAGCACAGGTCCAGACATCACAATAGCCTCCTCAGGTGGCAGGGGACAGTGCAGGCTTCTCATAGCAGGCTGCTCCTGTCTTGTTTCCGGTTCCGCCTCTCTTCATGGTGCACAAGCCACTCTACTTCTCTTTCTTTCCCATCTCTTCTCCACATACTTGCTTATCATAGTGGCACCCACCCCAGGGAGATGGGCCTGGCCTCAGCGGCCTCTGCCTGTTTTCTGCCCCAGCCCACCCCTGCGTAGCCAAAAATGGCATTTCTTTAATCCTGCTGTTAGACAAGTAATTTATCACCATATGACCTAAACATTAAAATACAAACTCATCACAAATTATTTTTAAATTTTATTTTAATATAATCTATATAAATTGATTTATTAATTATTATTGTTATAATGATAAACTATCATTGGTGAATTAGTTATTAAAATACTTTAATAAATAGCTTCTCTGATTTTGATGGAAACTGCATTTGACATTACCATGGCATTTTTGAAACAATGAACTTGAACTACTTGGAATATCAAAATCTTTAACGATGAAAATCATTGTTAAAAATAATTTCTATAGTTGGGCGTGGTGGCACAGCACTCAGTAGACAGAGAAGGAGAACAGATCTGTGAGTCTGAGGCCAACCTAGTCTACAAAGTGAGTTCCAGGACAGTCAGGGCTATACACAGAAGAAACTTATCTCAAAAAACAAATTAACAACAACAATAATAATAGTAATTTCTTATAAATTTATTCAAATATTTACTAATATTGAGATAACATATGGCTTTTTCTTTTGTTGTTTTTATTATGACAGGATTTCTCTGTATAACAGCTCTGAATGTCCTGGAACTCACTCTAGACCAGTCTGGTCTCGAACTCACAGAGATCCACCTGCCTCTGCCTCCTGAGTGCTAGGATGGATTTAACACATCATCTATACATTAATTTCTGCCATCATTCTTTCTCAGGACTTCACAATAATCAGTGTAGCACATTTCCCTCCTACACTATGTCATTTCTGAGTCATCTTAAAGCCAAAGTCACAGTTTACAATTAAGTTAAAGTTTTCTTATATCAAAATGTTATTTGACTTGATTTGTTGCTGCAAAAAATGTGTTTTTCTTAATAATTGCTCTAAGAATTCAACCTAAATACAAGTACAGAAGTGGAATCATGTTGGATACTTTGGTACTAAGTCATCCCAGATTCAGAAGAGGCAGATTTTTTTTGGCATCATCCTAAAAGTCAAATGATTTTATATACCACTTGGTACAAGAAATTTGAGATACAAATAAAAGCTAGGCAGTAAAATGCATAGCAGAATGCATGGGTGTGATCCAGCTAATACAGAATCCAGAGCTATCGAAAACTCTCATTATCATAAATGATTTAAAACTGCTGAGAGATGCATAGTCACTGGGCAAAGGCCTCATAGTAATCATAGGTAACAAGGACTCTCTCCACTTTCAGTACACGCTGGTAGACCAAAAGATAAACTCATCACACACACACACACACACACACACACACACACACACACACACACACACACACACACACAAATTACTGAACTGAAAACAACAAATTCTATTTCAATTTAACAGACAAAAGTTATTCTAAAGCTGAGTTACCATGGATGAAAGTAATTTCCTGATCTGAACAAAGGAGTAAAAATAGCTTAGTAACCAACTCCAAAAATAACCTTCAGTAAGATGCAATTCTAATCTAAAGCAGTTCACTTACCAAGACTAAGAGTTAGTCCATGAAGACTATTCTGGTGAGCATCCTGCTGATTCACATCTGCTTCTGGTCCCTCTCATCAGGTAACTGAGCAATGGATTGGCAGGTTATAAACCACCTTGTTCTACCCAGCTCTCTACTTGCCAAAACCTCACCTTTAATATCAGGCATGCTTAGCCCCTAAAGTTCTGAAAGCTCACCTCCTACTCACCACACCCACCCCCTACTCCCACAGCCTTTTTCTATCAGGTCAGAAGATCCAGCCATAGACAGCTATTCTATGCTGCAGAAATTACAATAAACTATTAACAGGGTTTTTATCCTGAAGATATTTATGGACACTTTGTACATCATTCTATAGGAAAGTGAGCTAAAAAGAAGCCACACATAATAAAATGCAGAATAAGACAATCATCAATAAAATTGGGCTCTTAAGTGATTCTACTTTCTCTTGGACAAATGGGACAGTGAAGCCACTAAAAAGGATCTGATGAGAAAACATGAGGAGCTGTGCTTTGTTCATGCTATGGTCATGGAATTTATCATCTAAGCTGAGTTTTTCTGTTCTTTTTTTTTTTTTAGTAATGCTCATATCAAGACACAGCACAGACTAGGATTAAAGCTAATAAACTGAAATACATAGTGTTTATTGCTTTGTGTCAGATTTTCAAGCTCAGAGAAAATGGGTCCCCAAATCTCTAACCATAAGACGAAAATTCAGGAAGACAAATTTAAAACAGGTTAAAGGGTGTGGTGAATATTCTTTTTCAGTTTTGAGATTATAATGTAATTACAACATTTCCCCTTCCCTTTGCTCCCTCTCCTCTGATGAACCTTTTCTCACTCTTTAAATTCATGGCCTTTTTTTCACTAATTGTTACTGCATGCATATATGTGTATACATATATATTCCTAAATCAGACTGTTCAGTCCATATAATGTTACTTGTGTGTATGTTTTCAGGGATGACCATTTGGTATTGGATAGAAGTTGGTATGCTCCTTCCTGGAGAACACTGTTCCTCCCAGTCTCAGTATCCCTTAGTTGCCTGTAGTTCTTGATGTAGGACTGAAGCTCATGGCATTTCCCTATCATCTTCTGATACGTCTCACGTGTGTGTGTGTGTGTGTGTGTGTGTGTGTGTGTGTGTGTGTGTGTGTGTGTGTGTGTATGCCTGTCTGTATTTATTTGCTCTTCTCAGGAACTGCTGACAGAGTATAAATTTAAAGTTTCATTATACTGCTATGTCCTGTGAACATAAAAACAATCATGTGATTAAGGGAAATAATCAACTGTGAGAACAGATTCAATCTCTACACTGCACAGCCCAAACCACCTGAATGTGAAGGAGAAAACCACCAACAGAATCAAGTGAGAATTCTAGAAAACACAAGAATGCTTGGCCATATGTTTGAATGACAGAGGCTTGAATGATGATTAGGATATGCAGATGATTATGTTGATGGTATGCTAAACCCTGTAATACCAGCACATCATATGGTTTTGTTCTTTATAAAATTATTTCTTTTATTTTTTGAGATCATAATATAGTAACACCTTTTCCTCCCTTCAAACTTTCCCACATGCCCCTGTAGATGTAACCAACCTTCTTATTCAATAAGAAACACAGAACCAGTGCAAAGAAGAAAGCCAAGAGGTCAGAGCAAAGAGCTAAAACCTCACCCTTCCTCCTGCGGTGGTCCTACCTCTCCGCACTGTGAGAACATCCCTCCTTGTTTCTCATTTTCAAAGTCATGGTCTCTTTTTTCATTAATTATTATTACATATATATGTGTGTATATATATATATTGCTAAATACATAAATATAACCCACTCAGTCTGTATAATGTTACCTGCATGTATGTTTTCAGGTCTGACCATTTGATAGTGATGACCAATTGGTGTGCTCTTCCTCGGGAAGATTATTCCTCCCTCTCCGCATTCCTTAGTTGCCTGTAGTTCTTTGTGCAGGCAGGGTTGTAACCTCTTGGACTTTTCCGCATCCATTTAGATTGTCTAGTGCTGCTACTGCTAATTGCCATTTCGGGTGACATTGAGTTTCTGCTTCTCTGGATTACTGAAGGACACCACCTTTAGGTGCCAAAGCTCCTCATGTTTAACAGTCAGCATTGGGTCCCAAGGAAAGCAAACATTTCCAGAACTGACCACAGCAACTACCTTGATGTGAAATAGGGTTCCTACCTGAACGCTGATAAAAATGCTTAAAGATTCAGATTTGTCTCACTATAAAGTAAAGTATACTTGAAACCACCCATGCTTGCTATCATATTTAAATTGAAACAGATTATCCAAATTTCTCAAAAAAAAAAATCTTTTTCATAGCCTTTTTCCTACCTGTCTGGCAGCTTCTGGATCCAAGTACTGAAAAAAAAAAAAAAAAAAAAAAAAAGAACCATTTTGTCATAGTCTGTTTTTGAGATCTAGGTTCGAGTTCTAAATCCATAATATTATCACTACTTTGAAAATGTTTTGTGGTGTTACAGTCTCGCACTTTTAAAGCATCCCAACATGTATCAGGCAACCACACAATTGAATTATTTAGAATGTATGGGTGAATTGTGGCAAACACTGAGTTGTCAGTTACAAAAATTAGTTCCACCATATGTATTTTTAATTATGCAACTGTGAAATAAGAACAGAACTGATTTGTATGAAAAAAAGTAAGATTAGACCTTAAATTTTATTAGCTTTCCACTTCCTATATTTATTCTACTTTCATATAAAAACTTCTCCTCCATTCCAAGAACAATATTCTTACAGAGCTATAGTGTTTTTGTAGGAGCTGGAAGATGACTAGATGGACAGGAGAATTTGCACTCTGAGCATGAGGAGCTGTTTTTGAATGCCCAGCACCTCAGTGAAAAGCCAGGCATGGCTTTCCAGCTTTGGAACCCAGATGGAGGTGGATGCCAGGGGCTCATCAAGCTGCCACTCTAGCTCAAACGTTAAGGTTCCAGCTCCGTGAAAGGTACATTCATTTTTAAAGTGAATAAGGTAGTGAAGAAGAGAGGAAGGTCTCTCTCTCTCTCTCTCTCTCTCTCTCTCTCTCTCTCTCTCTCTCTCTCTCTCTCTCTCTCTCTCTCTTTCTCTCTCTCTCTCTCTCTCTCTCTCTCTCTCTCACACACACACACACACACACACACACACACACACACACATACACACACACACACACACATCAAAAACATTTTTAAAATTAATGGACTCTTATCTTCGGTAATAATCCATAAATGTATTCATATTTCTATTCATCTCTCCCTTTATTCCAAAAGACACTATTCAAACTGCATTCTTGATACAATGGAATATGCACTAGCATTATCGATTTCTAAGCTATGACAATGCACATAAGATTCACTCCAGAGCAACTTTTCTATCAATCTTGGTCTCAGAAATATCAGAGCCATGTGCTTTTGGACACACATAATTAAATTACTAACTTAATTTAATTGATAGGAAATACACATTCTTCTCCTATGGGAGAATGAAATTAAAAGGGAATTGGTTTTCTCCAGTAATATCAAATTGGAATAAATATGAAATTCATCAAGCAAAGGCTCTTAATCGTAAATATTCTTCATAGTCTAAGAAATCCATTAAGGGAAGCTGGCTTGTGTTTGGGTCTTCCACAGCTAAGTGCCAGGACTCTTCCTTTAACAAGATTTAGCTGTCACTGTACTCTCTGCTCCACTCTTCTTAACCATTTGCCTCTCTCTAGAAGGCACATGTGTACTATTTTCCCCTGTTCAAAACATACCAAACTTTCACAGCCCAGCCAAAGCCCACATCACACATGAGCTGTACCTCAGGCTATTCTAAGCTTTCTTCTCCCTGAATGAATATAGATTTGATTGTATCATTATATAGCTTTATCTGCTTTTCTTTGGTTCATTAGTTACATTCTCATAGATCCAAGGAGAAATGATCATAGGATATGGTTTGCATCCCCAACTAGACCAAAATCTCTCTAGGGAACTAGACTTCATTTTAGCCAAGATTACTCATTGTAAGAGCAGAAGAAGAAATAAGCACAATTATATACTCTATAAACATTCAAGGAAGAACTAAAACTCAACACATTAGACCATGATTTTCCTGGTTCTACATCCCCCTTTAAGTTATTTTAACCTCATAGTAAGGTGACCAATAAATACTTATTCATTGATATATTCATTCAAATGTATTAGTTCACCAACATATAAATTTTATAAGAACTAAGATATCCTGATTGGGTATTTCCCTGGCATACACACTCAAAAAAACTGTTATATTAACAAAACACTGGCTTAACTGACTATATCTAGTGGTCCCGTCATCTGGAAATCTCTATTTTATTTGCCAGTACAAAATCTTCTGTGTCCTTTTGACCTTGGGTAAATAAATAATTCATCGCCTCTAATCTCTAGAAGTCTCAAAAGATTCTGAAGTTGTGTTGGAATCAATAACCCATAAAAATTGGCATAGATATTTACCTTAGCATGTTTCTCATCTCTTCCACACTGAAATATCCTATCTAGAAATGTATGTGAGAGTTCATTGTTTTGAAGTCTGCTTTAAACTGTTACAACATATACTGTTGTGTTAGGTCCCAAGTTAGACACTGCATTCACACACAGGGCAATAAATTTTGTAATTTTCCATGGCCAAATACCCACCATAATCCCAGCCTGTCAAATGGACTCTATCAGTCACAAAGCTAGAACAGAAAATGAGACAAATCCTTTTCTGTCTCAAAACCGAGATCATTTTAAGTGAAATAAGCCAGACTCAAACAGGCATTGCATGTTTCTCTCATGTGGATTTTTTAAAAAGGCATGAAAATCCAAGGAGAACTTGTAGGGAATAAAGAGAGCAGCTGTGAAAGTGAGGCAAGTGTGGGTCATGGGGGGCGGGGGCTAATAACCAAAGTGCCTTATGTACATGTAGAAAAACCCATGGTGAAACCATCATGTGAAACACACCATTTTTGTACAATTAAATACGCTAACATGCATATGTAGTTTTTAAAAGTAGGATCACAATTTGAAGGCATTTAGAATCTGGTGACCCCTTAACTACTAATTGTCATTCTTTTTCAACTAAAAGGAACTATATGTTGAAGTAAGATGGAATGGTCCCTGTTTTTCTGAACATTTTTCAATATGACAAAAAAGGAGAACTACCATCAGCTTCTAAATCAGTCCATTCCATGGACAGCAGTAGTTTAGGAGCAGAGTGAAAACTCAGCATGTACCTCATTCTCAGCACAAAAATTTGACAGTAAATTTTAAAATAAAGTGGTAAGAAAAAACAGCAAATGGCATAGCCATGCATTTCAGGGAAGCAATATGAGACAATGTGGTTAGGTCTGCAGGGGCTGAAGAGATGGCTCAGCAGTTTAGAGCACCTGCTGCTCTTACAGAGAACATAGGTTAGATTTCCAGCACCAATATGGATGCTCACTACTGTCTGTTAACTCCGGTTCCAGAGAATCTGATGTCATCGTCTGGCCTCCTCAGGCACCAGGATCCATGTGGAGCACAAATATGCATGCAGACAAACATCCATATACATAAAAAACAAATTATTTTTATTTGAGGGGAACTGGTTTTCAAGACAGCATTTCTCTGTGTAAAAGCCTCAAACTCACAGAGATCCACCTGCCTCTGTCTCCCAAGTGCTGGGATTAAAGGCATAAGCCACCACCACCTGGCTATTTTAAAATTTTTTTAAAGCAGATCTGTAATACCTGACTTAGTAAATACCAAACTGGCCTCTCTTTAGCATAGTAGCTTACCAACCTTGTGTTCCAATATTTGCACATGAAAATAGGAATAATAGCCGGGCGGTGGTGGCGCACGCCTTTAATCCCAGCACTTGGGAGGCAGAGCCAGGCGGATCTCTGTGAGTTCGAGGCCAGCCTGGGCTACCAAGTGAGTCCCAGGAAAGGCGCAAAGCTGCACAGAGAAACCCTGTCTCGAAAAACCAAAAAAAAAAAAAAAAAAAAAAAAAAAGAAAATAGGAATAATAAAAAAAGCCATTTCACAGATTTGCTAGAAGGGAATAATCTAGCTTAAAGTTTAAAAAAAAAAACTCTAAAAGAGACTTGGCACATAGTAAACTTGAGCTAAATAGAAATTGCCTATATAATTCTGTTTTTATTTTCAAGAAGAACTAGTGATTGATTCACTGAGTCAGAAAAGGGAATGCATTTTTTTTTAATTTAGGAGTATCTATAAGACATGCTAGACCAATACAAGTTGCTCTTTTTCAACACATAGATACATTTACTAAAGTGGTCTTCAATGTAGGACTATATGAACAGGAAGCCAAAAATAGCAAAATTTTATATTAAAAACAAGTTACCGAGCTGAAAATATTCCTGATCTTGCCTTTGAAAACCAGCTTGTCAAACCAGCCAGTGACCTGAGTCAAGTCCAGCTGTTCAAACCACAAGTACCTCCTATTCCACTTTCTCTGTCGCCTGGAATTTAAATCTGTATCTACTTCCTGCCCTCAGTGTTTGTTCCTCAAATAAACATGCCAAGAAAAATTCTTCAGCCATGAACAGGTTTCCATACTTATCTTGGTTGCTTGCCTGCACACACACACACACACACACACACACACACACACACACACACACACAGGCTTTGCAAGACTGAAGCAAACTTCAATGATAACACCTCTCAGAACACAAACAGCAGCATCTTCGCAATCAAATGAGATGTACATATTCTATTTGTGACATCCATTCATCTTAAATTAAAATGTGTATGTTGGCAGCCTGTTCCCTATGCTTTAAATGAGCTGTTACTTAAATCATAGGCATTGGCAAAACAGTCTGGGTTTTCTTAATTGATAGCAAGTAAAGTTACATATGATAGACATACTCTTTTGTAGAAACAAAACAGATACATTGTGTGATTATTAGTTTCTGATTGAAGCCACACATAATTACTAATCGTAGCGGAATTTTTCTACTAATGCGGGATTTTTTTATTTTTTGAACAAAAACTGTGGGTGTGTGACTGGCATGTCCGTCACATGAATGTAGTAATTTTTCAGAGCCTGTCAACTTGGAGACAAGGCCTCACCCCTGTGTTTTCTTTCACTAAACTCCAGAGGAAATTTAGCAAGATTAGAAGAGACACAAAGGAGCACTAAGGAAGTTACTGGCCACCTGTCTTGGTACATTCTGTACACGATAGTGCCATCTTCTGGTGGCATGGAATATTGAACTTTGGACCTGACACTCCAAACCGCTCTTCCTGTTTACCCAGAGATGCTCCAAGAAATAGTCCTGAATTCATGGTATATCATATTTGAATATAGGACATGAGGGTCCCTCATTGAAAAGCTTTTAGTGTGAAACACAATAGAAAAGCAGACTTTTCAAAACAGAAAAAGTAAGCTGACTTTAAACCTGACCCAATCAGCAAGTCTGTTTTTAACTACCTGCTATGAAATACCACTTTCTAAAAAGTTCAGTGACAATGGAAGATCATAATAAAATAGAGATCCAACAGGAAGACACTTTGGGCTTATGTCAAATAGGAAGTGAGGGAGAGTTGTAGAGTTTGAGTGAGGGAAGGGCCTAACAACAGCCCCCTCTAACTTTCTCTATTGGGTCCATCTCTCCCATGTAGGTTGCCATGGCACCCTGAGGATGCCCTATAGGTTAATCCTAGATACTAAGTTCATGTTTCACCTATGCATCCTTCTCCTATACCTGAAGGCAATCCTTAGGAGCACAAAGCAGGGAGTGAGTGCTTCTCGTGGTTGGAACCTCAAAGAAGGAGAATTTCAATCTTTTCTAAGAAGACTGAGCTAGGCATTCAGCAGCTAAATATAAAACGTTTGTGCATGGACAACAGGTAAGGGTTAACATCAGTGATTCCAAGATACATTGCTTATATTTCTTTCACTAGAAAAAATAATATATTTCACATATACTCATTATCAGTTAAATTTAATCAGTACCAAAATTCTAATCAAAGCTGACTCGTAGATCACTTCATATCAGCAATAGCTTGTAGCAACAGGGGAGGGAGGAATCGGAATAAACATCTCATCAGTCATGTAGGCGATGAAACAAGGAGCAGTATAAGCTCTGATCGTACACCACAGAGAGAATCAGTCTTATGAAGAAAAAAAAAGAAGCTCATGAGGAGTTGAAGTGGTGCTAATAACAATAACCCACATAAGCTTATTGTTAGGGTTATACTAATCACACTTAGGTCACCTGTACCAGCTAGCACCACCCTTGGCAAAGCCAGCTCCTCACAGCCTTCTTGTCATGAGTCTGAATGGAAGTGTGTAGCGAACATTTTTAATACCAGAAATTGCATATGCTGCAGTCTTCTTTGTATTTATAAATTAAAGCATTTATGTTTCTGAAATGCAAGTGAGACTTGGCCAAAGAACTATGAATAATAAATGATTATCTTTTTAAAATTCCATCTGTTTATTTGCATGTGTACGCATGTGTTTTCTCCTTCCACTCTGTGGGTCCCCCGGTTTCAACTCAGGTGGCCAGGTTTTGTGTCAAGCACCATTTCCTGCTGAGTCATCTTACCAGACCAATGGTTATTCTTTTTTAAATATATGGTAAATTATTAATAAGAATTTCTGCTAAAATCAGAATTGCATATGAATATATTTCTTAATTCATGAGAATAACACTTTGAAATGTGATAGAAATAAGTTGTTCACTGACTTCCTTATCAAATCTATAAAAGCTGCACCAGTCGGACATCTGCTATTATTTTTGCTTTCTTAATTAGATTATTCTAATACTTTAAAAAACATTATGTGAATAGCAGATCTTTATTTCATTTTTAATATGCTCTTTTGTAGATAAGCTTCATAAAAATAAGTGTATCAATAGTAAGGCATGTTTCAAAAAAAATTTAATGTCCTTTAGGTATATAATAATAAAATAAGCAAATTATAAGAGCATGAATTATTTTCTTAGTTGACAATAAAATCTCATTATGTTCCATATAAGAAATACAAAGCTGTCAAACAAACACCTTCAGGTGCAATGTACATGGTTTATTAGGGATTTTGTTTTTAAAATTAGTAAATGAAATGCTAATATTGATCTATCCTTTATATAGTTTATAAGAGTTGGGATGGATCAATGAAAGCTACAGCATGCATTCAATACCATAATCTTTCTAAACAATTCTATTAACTATGGCAAGTTTTAGATAATCTAATGCCAAGAAAACTAAAAGGAATCAGTTTACATGATGACCAAGATTGCCATTCTGAGACAGTGTTGATAATTATTTTATTTTCAGATTCCATTCATAATTACTTTATTTTTGCAACTCAGATTTTTGTCTTATGGTGAAGCCTGGATCTGAGCAAGGAGAGGAATGTACAGAGCAGGGGCATTCCAATGTGCACTCCCTAACAGTTTCATTTTCTGTGTGCTTTCTTGTGGATTGGTCACATCTAGTACAGAAATTTAATTTTCCTCCTACACTGTAATATCCCTTACTACAAACCTCCTCGACAACTGTGGGAAATACAGCTACAGCAGATTAAAAGATATATAATGGCAAGCTGCTTAAGTATCTATGCTTGTAAGTGTACTTTTTAGTAACCAGTACTGAATAAAAAGTTTTGTGAAGGGAAAATGGCTGCCGTAAGAAAAATGGAAAAGTGCACAAGACAAAAGCACAACAAAACAAAGGTTTGAAAACACCACAGTTTGCCATACCACAGTTGGCTAGAGTTCCTGAAAGAAGAAAATCTTGACTCTTGGTTTACGGTACAAATGTAAGTCAAGTTGTGTTTTCCAAATACATAAAACTCAACATAATGTCAGTACACCACGTAGGATACAAGGCAAAGTCTTTTTATGCGTTTATCATATAAACCCTGTTTGTGTTTTTCCCCCTACTAGCTTCATTAGGGAATGAAGATCCAGTTTTTGTAGCTGGAGAGTTTTCTCTCCGGGTCCTGCCAAGCTCCAGTAGTCCCATAGCCCACTTATAAAATAAGCATACAGACTCTTATATTATTTAAACTGCTTGGCCATTAGCTCAGGCCTATCATTGTCTAGCTCTTACTCTTATATTCAGCCCATTTCTATTAATCTATACTTTGCCATGTGGCTCGTGGCTTACTGGTTCCTTACATCTTCCTTGTCCTGGCGGCAGCTGCAGGCAGTCTCTCCCTCTCTGCCTTCCTGTTCCCTCAATTCTCCTCTCTGTTAGTCCCGCCTATACTTCCTGTCTGGCTACTGGCCAATCAGTGTTTTATTTATACAGAGCAATATCCACAGCAAGTTTTTATTACTTCTTTTTGATAATAATTTATGGCTTATACTTTTAATTACCCAACAGCATGTCCTCTAAGACTCCACTGACCACAACTCCATTCATATCATAACATCTAGTTCTCGACTTCTATCTTGGATCCTCCACCTGATGCCTAGAGCCATTCTTTATTCTTCAGCTAAAGCCACGGACATGGTCACAGGAACCTCTCTGTAGCTTGAGTTTTCCTGCCTGGCCCACAGTCAGGACAAATCTCTCTCACCCGCCAGTCCCACAGTCGCTCAGACCCAACCAAGTAAACACGGAGACTTATATTGGTTACAAACTGTATGGCCGTGGCAGACTTCTTGTTAACTGTTCTTACAGCTTAAATTAATCCATTTCCACTAATCTATACCTTGCCACATGGCTCATGGCTTACCAGCATCTTCACATGCTGTTTCTCATCATGACAGCTGGCAGTGTCTCTCTGACTCAGTCTTCTACTTCCCAGCTTTATTCTCCTCCTTGTCCTGCCTACACTTCCTGCCTAGCCACTGGCCAATCAGTGATTTATTTACTGACCAATCAGCAACACACTTGACATACAGACCATCCCACAGCACCTCTCAGCTACTCTGAACTCTTTCTGTTGTGGTTCAGAAAGAGTTTTATCATGTTTCTCAAGCTGCCTTCCTCAGTTTTGAAGGACAGGAGACCAGCATTTTCTTTCTCTCCTGTAGCAAACTCACTCTCACTCGTGAGCCTGGCAACTTCACCATATCTTCCTTAGCATCCCAGTCCAAGTTGAAAACAGAAAATTAGCTCTTTTTATGCCACATCTCTAACCTGGCACTTTAATATACCAATCATTAGAACCATAGAATCCAATTTCCAATTGTTTTTCCCATCTCCAACTCCAAAATACATAAGAAAACATTTGGATATTACACCAGCATTTCTAAGTGATAGGATCACAACCAATAGTCCAAGCATGTAGAAAAATAAATGAGTTAAAATGTTTCTTAATCTCAGTCATCTGTCAGGTTAGGTTTTTTTAGTTTACTTCTTAAAAAATTACTAAGCTTCAAATAAAATTTTTAATCCCATGAATATTTCGTGTTTAGAAAAGAAAATACATGGATCATTTAATATTTTACAGAATTGTGCTTAAATGATTAATTGGCTATATTTATAAATGTGACATATTTTCTGTCATCATTCACAAGTAAATGAATAATTTGTGGTGAAAGGCAAATATTTCTTTTTTAAACTTCTTTATTGACTCTGGGAGTTTCACATCATGCACCCCAATTCTGTTCACCTCCCGGTCCCCCCATATCCTTCCCTCATCCCTGCCATGCCCCTGCCCCACATAAGGAAACAAATCAGAGTAAGAAAGCAAGTGAACAAAAGCAAAAGCAAAAACAAAAACAAAACACAAACCACAACAACAGAAAAATCTCTGTTTCTCCTTCTTTCCTGTGTCCCCAACACCTCTTCATGCGTCCTGGTGGCGCTGGAGGCCTTAGTGTGCCATACAGGACACCTCTTGTCCCATCAGTTTTACTGGCAAATGTTTATTGCAATGAGTTACTGGTCTGCTTCAAGGCCTCTGGTTTCTGGTGCACCATCATCACTGGATCCTCACCAGAGCTCCTCTGGGATATCCTGTGGCTGCCACAAGTCTTAGATATCTTGCGGGTATCACTCCACAAGACCAACCAATTCCTCCACCAGCTCCAGCAGATACTAGATGGGTTAGATTCTAGGGTGGGTCAACCAAAGGCCTGGCTTTGGCCCTGATGGTAGCCAAGCTGGTTGTTCCTGGCCCCTAGGGCCACCAAGAAAGGCGAATATTTCTTAGCCCTGTCAACTTATTTTAAATGATTAAGAAATGAACCAATGGCATTAGAAGGAATGAAGGTTCCATGTTCCCATTCAGTGGAAGGACCAGGGCAGCTCCTAGTCCATCCCCTGAGCAGTGCTTTCTCTAGTTTCATCTAGGTTCCTACATTTGTTTTTTATTTATCACGTTACAGTTTTACATGACTATAGGATGTGACTCCCAAACCTATGAAGAGCTATAAGAGTGTGAACATATCTTGCACACACACACCTGGATAAATGTTTGTAAAAAGAAGCAACCAGTAGCTGGACCTAGGCCTACATCTTGCAACAGTCAGACCCACTTCACAGTCCCAGTGTTTTCTACCTAAGTGAGCTTACCCTCACACCTGTTTGTGTTTGAATTGCGGTAACTTTCCACAACTTTCTCCAAATAGGAATCTGAAATTTGGCTCCCTAAAATTCTGCTCTTAACTTTGTCTAGTGTTATCTATCCATTTTTTTTTTCTACCTTCACACTCAAAATGAAACATGGCCTTTTCCTGGACCTCAAGACAGTTGGCATGAGAGCTGAAACACCTAGTCATCCTTTCCAATCCGGTCTGAAGGAATTAGCACTGAATTGTCAGAGGAAAGTCTAGTGAAATCTCTGGGTAGTGCTATGGGAGACAATGCTGAGCCTCCTCAGGACTGGCCCCCTCACCACACAGTCAAGTCTGTCCCTACAGGCCTATAACTAGACTCAAGTCCCAGTATGCCCCCTAGTGGTGTGAGACAGAAAATATACCCCAAAAGACCCATATCAATTTCCTAATAGAAATTTAAAAGATGTGAAACACTGGATGCTAAGGTGTGAGACAACCATAAGAAAGGTTTTGTGCTGTGAGATGTTTTGTACACTGTGAATATGTGTTGCTCTGATTGGTTGATAAATAAAGTGCTGACTGTCCAGTAGCCAGGCAGGAAGTATAGGCAGGACAAGGAGACAAGGAGCACTCTGGGAAGAGGAAGGCTGAGTCGGGAGACACCAGCCCACCGTCCAGGGAACAGCATGTAATGGCACACAGGCAAAGCCATGGAACACGTGGCAACATATAGATTAATAGAAATGGGCTGAGTTTAAGTGTAAGAGCTAGTCAATAGTTAGCCTGAGCTAATGACTGAGCAGTTTTAATTAATACAAGCCTCTGTGTATTTGCTTGGGTCTGAGCAGCTGCAGACCAGGTGGGACACAAGAAAACTTTAGCTACAGTTTTGACTTTAATGTTGACACTCATGGGATCCAAAAGGACCTTGTTTGGTTACCTTCTAGTTTCGGTCTACATTGCTGTGGTAAAACACTGACCAAAACCAACTTCAGAAGGAAAGGTTTTACTTTGGCTCACATGTTAAAATCCATTATTGAGGGAAACCAAAGCAGGAACCTTGAGGCTGGAAGTGAAGCAGAGGCCATGGAGGAGCATTGCTTACTGGCTGCTTTCCATGGCTTGTTCAGCTTGTTTTTTACACAACCCAGGACCACCTGCCTAGGGGGTAGTACTGTCCACAGTGGAATGAACCCTCCCACATCAACCATCAATCAAGAAAATGTCCCACAGACATGCCCACAGGATGTAATTCTTCAGTATTAGTTTCCCAGGTGACTCTAGCTTGTGTCAAGTTGAAAAAAATAATAATAAGTAACATAACCAGCACAAGTTGGTTGGCTAAAAGGTAGACATACCAAAGCTGGGGACTAGAGAGATGATTATCGGTAAAATACTGACCTGAGTTTGGATGACCAACACACATATTCTGGTGTTTGGAAGCCCAGCTGTAATCCAATCACTGGGGAAATGGAGGCAGGAGGATCTCTGGAGCTCTCTGTTTAGCTGAATCAGCTCAGGTTCAGTGAGATCAGGGCTCTATAAATAAGGTGAAGAGCTATGGATAAACACACCCAATGTCAACCTCTAGCTCTCACACATAGACATACAGATGTGTACATATCTCCACACACATATGCACACACAGAAAGGAATGAAGAAAGATGAAAGGAAGGAAAGAACAGAGGGAGGGAGGAAGGCTGGAAGGCAGACAGGCCGAGCTCCTTTTGGATTCAGAGACTCTGGGAAGTTGAAATATTAGAATGAATTTGTTCCTTATGACATGCTCACTTTCACACATTTTGCCAATTAATTTCTGAAGAAAGTTCTACCATCCTTGGAGAGCTCTGAGATAGCTCTTGTTACCCAGATCTTACACTGAAAACTGTAGTCACTCGATTGGGAAACCCAAGTGCCATGGAAGTGATGGCAGTCCCAGGCATTGAGGCCAGGCAGGCACACTGAACCACCACAGTCAAGGTAAGTGTAATACCTTGCTTGGGAAATGAGTAAAAACATCCATTGAAATAGTTCAGTTTACACATATCTGTGATGCTAACAAGCTGATCATGGTATTCCCCGAAAACAGAAAGTTACCAGAACCATAGCTATACAAGCAGAAAAGCACCACATGACCTGAACAAACATCTAACCCCTCTCAGAAAGACAGCCTGGCACCTTCAATCAACCAGCACACCTGAGCCAGTTTCCAAACTCAGGACTTCTTGAAAAGGCCAGGTGATCCGGGGAGGGCTTCTTAAACATTTTCCAGTAGCAATTCCTTTTCACCAGAGAAATTTGTACATAGCCTCAGGTACATAAATACTTAAAACAGGTGTACAAATCAAATGTTTACTGAAAATAAATCCCAAAGAAATTTATTTTAGAACAATTATTTAATATATAGACACTTTTACTATTTATTGAACAATAAACCCATTCATGTACTAATAAGATAAATGTGCTTATTTATTTTTACATAAAGAATTAAATCTTGGCAACTATTCTTACTGAATATTTGTTATTCTAGGATCATTAAGCATCTCCAATGCTTTTCAGAGTTGATTCTCACTTTAATTTTATAATTGTCCATGCTGGGAATGCACAATACAAAATGGAAGAAGTATGTTCAAAATCATTTCAAAACTGGAAAAGTTTGTCCTAATCCTTAGCTGAAATTTATTGGATAGTTTTTTGGTTTTTTTTGGTTTTTTTTTATAAAACTGGAGTCAGCAACTCAAATAGCAATTTTAAAGTCAAACACAGTAAAATCCAAAAGACATTCATTTGATACTCACATGATGGGAAATGACAGTGGGAAAATATTAAAATATATCTTCCAGGATTAAACCATTGTATTTCTGTAAGAGTATAAAACTGTGTGCAGTATGAACAGGCATTCCTAACAGGCAACAGTTTCCAGTCCATGCTAAGGTATTTCAGGCAGTTGGTAAACCAGCACAAGTGGAGTTCAGAGCAGGGAGTGCAGTGAAATCGCGGGAGGCAGCATGGGAAAGCACTGCCCGAGGCGCTATGGATTCAGAAACCTTTTACTGTTGCCAGCGTTTTCCCAACCCCACATTCATTGATACAATACCATACAAGCTCATGCGTGATGGCTTTCCTTTGTAATTCTTTTTGGTTTTTTCCCCTCTTTTTGGTGGGGTATAGGTTGAAGCAGGATCTTGCTTTGTAGCCACAGCTGACCTTAAACTCACAGCAATTCTCGTGTCTCAGCTTCCCAAGTGCTGAGATTAGAGGCATGCACAAGTGTGTCCAGCTGATGACTATTTACATTTATAAATGTGTTTTGGAGAAGAAGAAATTAAAAGAACTCCCAGGTACTACAGACACAGGACCTGAACACTAATTCCCAAAGTGCTAAAACATTGCTATGGCCCATACATCAGAGTGTGTGCTTATAGAGGTGAGGTGATTAATGCAGTTCTACAAAAGGGCTGCTTTACAGTAGACTACTGGGCCCTTGAGGCTGTCCTATGATTATTCCCTCCAGTTCTGAAATACACAGTCAGGACAGACAGACCCAGAAGTAGGAAAAGTCTCCAAATGCTACTTTGGCGGCCATTTTCAAAGTATATCATACTTATTCAAAGTTTGCTATTCTCCAAGGTATTATTCACTCTTTATTTTCTTTATATTTATTTCAATTAAATTATTACTAGAGGGTGTACCATGTTTAACATTGCACCAGTTTCTAAATACATGATTCTAAATACCAAAATTCTATGATGATTTTTTTCCATCTGTTTGGTCAACAGACTGATTAACAAATTGTACCAAAGTAAATCATTGGAGCCTCAACCATGAATTTTATATTTGCTGCTGTTGCTTCACCTTCTTGTGTCTGACCTATTCAAAAAACCAAGATCTTTTAAAATCATAAGTATCTCATAGACAAACACTTATTGACAGCCAGCTCTGAGTCAGACTTGATAATGATGCTATAAAGATGACCAGAACACTGCCTTTGACCTCCAGTTGCTCTGTTTAGTGAGAAACACAAAAAGTAAATAATATAAATAAGGAATGTGATGTGTACTGCAAGAGTGCCATGCAAGAAAAAAAACTGTAAGTGGAGCTTGTGGGAGATGGATGGGAAAGACAATCAGCGTTGAGCACAGCCCAGGGCTGCCGCTGTGATGAAGGAGGGCAAGCTGAGAGCTGAGTGATGAGAAAAATAAGCAGAAGAGATAGGAAATGAAGAGAGAGGGAGCCGAGGAAATCACAAAGAGGTGAGGTTGAGTGCCAAGAGAACAACAGCCTGAGGGGTCAGAAATAACATGGCTCGTTAATGAATGCTGCGTGCCTTTAACAACCATTATTTTACATAAACTGACGATGGTGGCAAAGTAAAGGACCAGTCAGATGGCGAGTTTATTCAACAAGTAAGCTCTTACTCGGTCAACCTGGCACCCACTCAGGAATGACATGGGAGGACAAAAGAAAAGATGTGATGGTTTTAAGATTGTATTTTCCAAAGAGAGTTGCAAAATGATATCTCATGTCTCTCTGCCTCTCTACAATTTGACCTTGTCCTCACTGAGGAGCAGTTTATTTTTAACTCTTCTCTGTCTTGTTACTGCTCTGGACAATAGAGTGGGAGCAATGAGGCTCTGTCACTTATGGGAATAACCCTTCTATTCGCTCTTGCTTTTTCTGTCCGTCTCTTGAATCTGTGGCTTTTAGAACACTTCTGCTCAGAAGCAAATCACCGGACTATGAGAAGGGCCAGCTCTCTGGTAGGGCCACGTGCAGGTATTGCTTAGCAGTCACAGTGAAGTTTCAACTGTCAAGCACTGACTAAGGCAATTCAGTATCTAATTCTGTTCCTTTTTGAAATGACTTCAACCCATAACAAAATCTGACACTAAAAGACAGTGTCCATGTAAAAAACTGTCTACCTGAAGCCATCAACACCCAAGAAGCAAGCAATAATAATATAGCAATTTAAACTATTAAGTGATGGGTTGGTATATCACACACAGCCTTAGACTATTGGTATTGCTGTGTGGATTAAACAATAGAAATTAAACAACTCTGGAGCATGGTAATCTGAGCTCAAGGATCTAGCATAGTTGGTTGTATTAGAGCCCTCCTCCTGGTTTTCAGATAGTGGTTTTCTTATTGTGTCTTTATGTGGTACAGAATAAAGAGAAAGAGTCTATCTCCTCTCATTTATCCTAGGAGTTTTCATCCCATTCATGAGGACTCCCACTTCATGACATAATTACCTCCCAATGGCTCCATCTCCTATTACCATCTCACTGAAGAGTAATGCTTCAAAACAGGAAGCTGAGAGTGATACCAATATTCAAGCCACAGTAATAGCAGTGGCTAACAGTAGGACTAGGGAAGGTGAGAGATTAACATGTCAATAGTGGAAACAGTAGTTTCTCCATACTCAAATGTGATGTGGCTATTTCTTTATAGACCACCTGGTTTTCCTGCTTATGGGGAACTATGTGACTAGCAAAGTCATTAACCAAATATAATTGAAAGAGGATCTTGTCATTAACCAAAATGAGTTAAAAGAGCTTGCTCAAGAAATATAGTCAAGAAGAAATTCAGTAGGTAGAGTTTGAGTTGTTTGTGATATAGTTCTCTGACAATGATCAATAACAGCTTGTCAATAGAGACAGTGAGTTTGTGGAAGACTTATGGGGTGTCTGCACCTGCATCTCAGCACACTGAGATTTATCGAAGTCCTGTGAGGGGCTGAATGCCCTGAGAAGGCAAGCAGAGAAACTGCAAAAGAGAACCCCAAAGCACAGCAACAGTTAGAGCAGGGCATAAGAGCTGTGGCTAAATATCAGGGTCAGAGTGTTCGCTTAGCATGCACAGGGCATCATACAATAAAATTACATCAAATACGAGTGCTTTCTGACAAAATTTCATAAAATGCCTTCATTTTCTTCTTTCAGCCGATAATTGATGTATCCTATCACTAGGAATGCAGAAATTACATTCCTATATATCAGTATTGTATAATTTTGGGAGGTTTAGAAGGAAGATAGAATAGGTTATATGACTGAATTCAGGCTAAAATTGCAAAGTAATAAAACATTTTTGTCAACACTAAAATATTCAGGACTTGCACTAAGTAATATATACATGTTTGAGTTCATAATTCTCCCCAAAATTATTATGAGATCCCAGACCAACACAGCAGCTGTGTGACCTACAAAACACTAGAAATCAATCTCTTTCCCACATAATTTACAAATCATTGAGTTTTATCTTATTTTCATGACAACTTTAACCTCTCCACAAAGCTAAATAATCAAGTAATAAATTCAGACTAGTTAAGATTTTTTAAAGGTATTTTCTGTCAATATATAATTGCGTTTTCATTGATCATAGACACTTGCAAGCTGGATTTGCTATGCACAATGTGGTTACTAATTGTGAGCACAGGGGCAGCGTGAGAGATTACTCCTCCCTTGCCCACAGGAGAGAACCCATTTCCTGAGGTGTAAACTGTCTCTTCTCTCCGTACTTCTACGTGTGCCCATTTGTCTGTGCTTACTCTGTTCCATACTGTCCTGATTAGTGCAGCTTCACAGCACATTGCAAAGTTCAGCTCTGACAGTTATTCATGGACTCTTTTTCATTAATTGTTGTTACACACACATACACACACACACACACACACACACACACATATACATGCATATATATATATATATATATATATATATATATATATATATATTCCTAAATAAATGCATATAACGTGTTCAGTCTGCATAATTTTACTTACATACACGTTTTCAGGGCTGATCATTTGGTATTGGATAACCATGTTATCTAAATGAAGTAGGGGGAACTGACAATAATACTGAGTCTTTGGTCTAATTTGAGGCCACCACCACGAGAGGGAGCCCATGTCCGACACTGACTGGATAGCCCAGAAACAGGATAGGAAAAACAATCAATAAAATGATTCCTGATGGTACTCTGCAATACTCATAGAGCGGTACCTAGCCCATTTGTCATCAGAGAGGCTTCCTCTAGCAGCTGATGGGAGCAGAAGCAGAGACCCGCAGCCAAATATTAGGTGGAGAGAAAGTCCAAAGTGGAGACCTCCATCAATCCTTCACCCTTGGAGCTCAGGGAACTCCAAAGAAGAGGGGGAGGAAGAATTATAGGAACCAAAGGGGTTGAGGACACCAGGAGAACACAGCCCACAGCATCAACTAAGCAGGGCTCATAGCGGCCCACAGAGACTGGAGCGACCATTAAAAAATGGCTCTGCCCTAGGTCCTTTGCATATATGTTATGGTTGTGCAGCTTGGTGTTCTTATGGGACTCCCAACAGTGGGAGCATGCCTTGCGGTGTCTCTGACTCTTTTGCCAGCTTTTGGGGCCCTCTTTCTCCTATAGGGTTGCTTCATCCAGCCTTGATATAAGGGCTTGTGCCAAGTCTTATTGTATCTTGTTGTGCCTGTGTTCGGTTGATATCCCTAGGAAGCCTGCCCTTTTCACAAGGGAAGCAGATAAACAGTGGGCCTTTCCAAAGCGACAGCCTACAGAATGGGAAAAGATCTTCACTAACCCCACATCTGACAGAGGACTGATATCCAAAATATATAAGGAACTCAAGAAATTAGACATCAAAATGCCCAACAGTCCAATTAAGAAATGGGCTATAGAACTAAACAGAGAATTCTCAACAGAGGAGACTCAAATGGCCGAAAGACATTTAAGGAATTGCTCAACATCCCTAATCATCAGGGAAATGCAAATCAAAACAACTCTGAGATACCACCTTACGCCTGTCAGAATGGCTAAGATCAAAAACACTGAAGACACCTTATGCTGGAGAGGATGTGGAGCTAGGGGAACTCTCCTCCACTGCTGGTGGGAATGCAAGCTTGTACAACCACTTTGGAAATCAATATCACGCTTTCTTAGAAAATTGGGAATCCATCTCCCCCAAGATCCAGCTATACCACTCTTGGGCATATACCCAAGGAATGCTCCACCACACCATAAGAGCACTTGTTCAGCTATGTTCATATCAGCATTGTTTGTAATAGCCAGAACATGGAAACAACCTAGATGCCCTTCAACTGAAGAATGGATAAACAAAATGTGGTACATATACACAATGGAATACTACTCAGCAGAGAAAAACAATGACTTCATGAGGTTTGCAGACAAATGGATGGATCTAGAAAAAATCATCCTGAGTGAGGTAACCCAGACTCAGAAAGACAAACATGGTATGTACTCACTCATAGCAGGATACTAGACATGAAACAAGGATGACTTGTCTGCTACTCACATCACCAGGGAGGCTACCTGGAAAACAGGACCCCAAGAAAGACACAGGGATCGCCCAATGACAGAGAAATGGAATGAGATATACATGAACAGCCTGGACATGAGTGGGGGTAGTGAAAGGCGAGGGTCGAGGGAAAGAGAGCTTGGGGGAGCGGGAGATCCCAGCTGGATCAACAACAGAGAGGGAGAGCAAGGAATAGGAGACCATGGTAAATGAAGACCACATGAGAATAGAAAGAAGCAAAGTGCTAGAGAGGTCCACAGAAATCCACAAAGATACCCCCACAACAGACTGCTGGCAATGGTCGAGAGACAGCCCGAACTGACCTACTCTGGTGATGGGATGGCCAAACACCCTAATTGTTGTGCTAGAAACCTCATCCGACTACTGAGGGATCTGGATGCAGAGATCCATGACTAGGCCCTGGGTGGATCTCTGGGAGTCCAATTAGCGAGAATGAGGAGGGTTTATATGAGCGAGAATTGTTGAGATCAAGGTTGGATAAAGCACAGGGACAAATAGCCAAATGAATGGAAACACATGAACTATGAACCAATGGCTGAGGGGTCCCCACTGGATCAGGCCCTCCGAATGGGTGAGACAGTTGATTGGCTTGATCTGTTTGGGAGGCATCCAGGCAGTGGGACCGGGTCCTGTGCTCATTGCATGAGTTGGCTGTTTGAAACCTGGGGCCTATGCAGGATTGTTTGGCTCGGCCTGGGAGGAGGGGACTAGACCTACCTGGACTGAGTCTACCAGGTTGACCTCAGTCTGTGGGGAAGGCTTTGCCCTGGAGGAGATGGGAATGGGGGGGGGGGGGAAATGAGGGGGATGGGAGGGGGGAGAACAAGGGAATCTGTGGCTGATATGTAGAACTGAATTGTATTGCAAAATAAATTTAAAAAAAAAGAAATAAAAAAAAAAAAGATTTTAAACAACAACAGTTTTCAGCAAGCACCTTTCCTTAAGTTCAACTTAAGGACACTACTAAGATGCCTGAAACGCAATTGGCATTTTGATGAAAGGTTTCTCGAGTCTAATAATTTAAATTGGAAAACTATCTTGTTCCTACTCAGGTACATTGATGTATCATTAAAAAAAATGTTCTCAAAAAAAAAAAAAAAAAAAAAACCAGTGGGCCTTTCTATCCACAAACAAACTGTCTCTCCATTTATTCAAATCTTTTTCTTTTATTCAAGTTTTGGGGATTTTTCCTAGTACAGGTAAGTATGTGCAAGCTTTGTTAGAAACGTCTACGTGCTTTACTTATTGGTATAAATAGGAATGATAGTTGTTTTAAATTTCTGATTTAAATTGCTTATGGCTAGTATGAAGGAAACAATATTTGACATCTGCTTTGGTTTGGGGTTTGATTTGGTGTTTTGAAACAGCATCTTTCTGTGTAATCGAGGTTGTGATGGAACTTGGCTCCTCCTTCCTCAGCTTCCTGAGTTACAGGTGTGCAGAACCAGTTAAGCAGCTCTGACTTTTATGTGGTAAACAAGGCATATCTTGCAATCATGCTGTCTTCTTTTACTGGCTTCAGAATACAATTTTATTTGTTTCGTTCTTTGAGATTTTCTACTTAGTTATCCAAGTTATTTTTTAAATAAAAGTTTCGTTTCTTGCTTCGGAGTTGGTGTATCATATAGACACTGTCCTTATCATCTCATGGAATTTATGAAGCACAGCACAATGCTGAACAGAGTAGGGAGAAAGAATATCCATGTCTCCTTCCTTACAGTGGGTAGGAAACATCTACTCTCTCCTCACTAAGCACCTTACCAACTAAAGATTTTCTATTTGCTTGAGGAAGTTACCTTCAATATGAATTTGCTAAGTTAATTTCCTTTTAATTGTGAACAAATGTTGGATGTCATCAAATGCTCTTTTTTCAGAGATTTTTCTCAAAGATGTACACACAGGCTTATTTCTTTGGTATTTCTAGATCTTGTCAAATTGATAATCGATATTAGCTATCACAGCTGTTAATGTGACAAACTACATTAAACACATTAGATTTTCAAATGTTGAGCCAGTCAATTTTTACCTGGTAAATTTACTTAGTGTCGGGGCTGATTCTCTCTTTGCCTCACTGGATTTGGTTCTGGTACTTTACTGGAGATTTGTGTGTCTGGGTTCGGGTTGGATGTTGCTTTCCAGTTATGCTTTCTTTAAAATTTTCTGCATGGATTGGGTATTGGACTAATGCTAACCTCACAGAATCAGTTAGAAAGTCTCTATTCTGCTTCTGTTTCCTGGTAGACATTGCACCTTCATCATTTCCTTCTTAAATATTGGGCAGAATTCAAAAGTGAAACCACCTTAGCTGATCCCTTTTCCCCCTCACATTTTCCCTACATCATCACCAGCACGGTGTGTTTCAAGAGGCATCCCATTGTATGTGAGGGGTCAGTTTCCTGTGTTTTGACTTGTGTTTCCCTGATGACTAATGATGACCTTGAGCCTTTTTGTGTACCTGTTCATTTGGGTCTCCTTTTTATAAGATGTTGACTGTGCTTTTGTCTGATATTTTTAATTAGGAGTTTTGGTTTGTGTTTTGCTGACTTGGATACATCCTTTGAATATTTTTGGACATTAACCTCTTATCAGATAGAGTGTGCAAATATTTTTCTCCCATCTGTAAGCTGTCTTTTCGTTTTGTTTTTTTTTTTTTCCTTCATTATGCAGAAGATTTTTAGCTTTAAAGAGTTCTAGTTGCTTCTGCTTTTAAGACAGGTAGTCTCAATATTTTCTCTTGGTAATTTTTACAGTTTCAGGTCTTATATTTCTTAAATTTAAATTTTAATGCATTTTGAGTTTGTATTTGGGAATGGTCTAAGACAAAAATCCAATTTCATTCTTTTGCATGTGGATATTCAATGTTCCTGACATCATTGATTAGGAGAATCCTTTCCTCATTGTGCATTGCTATCACCCTTGCCAACAATTAATTTACTGTATATTAAAACTAGAACTCTTATATTGTTCAGCAAGATTTTTTAAAGTAGCAATCTCAGGTAATATAAACTATTAATTTTTAAACAAATAGACAAGATCAATGAAGAGAATAATATACACACAGATGTATAATCCACAGATAAATATGGAAAGATAGATAGATTATTGATATAGACATATGATATATAAATAGAAGGTAGATGGATAGATAAAAACTAGTTGATGGATAGCTGGTATGTAGAAGAGAGACAAATAGATAATTGAACAGAAGTGTGGAAAGAGGCAGAAATAAACACAAATGCAGAAGCAGTGAGAGAATAAACTCTACATTCTGTTAATTTAAAAAACTACCTTTGTGCTGTGAACGAAAGGCCTCTTGGTCAAGTTGTGTTGACTCATTTAGAACTCAACAGTCATTAGAGAGATTTGAGAATAAGTTGTTACAAAAATTGGCAAGATTAAAATAAAAAGTAATGATATCATGTTTTACTGTTACTATAAGCCTCAAAGAATTAGCTTCTATTGTAAAGCAAATGCACTTGAAGTTTACTTTAATCTACAAGTTAAAAATATCCCTACCAAAGAAATTTAGGAAAAGTAAAACATAAGCTGTGTTTCCTCCTCATATTGACTTGAAATATTACCAAACGTTAGACTTGTGGAGCAACAAATGATGGTCTTTGGTTGTGTGGTCCTTACTCCTGGTCTCATTGAGTTTAGGAGTTTCCTTCATCTATATCAAGTCTGGGTAGATTTCAGACCTTTTCAGGGAACTCCACAAAAGAACTATTTCTTTGCTCATATGGTTATTAAAATTCAGTTCCTTCTGATATTAGAGCCAGCATCCTTATTTTGCTGCTGTCAGAAGACAGTCATTCTCAGCTTCTGGAGAGAGCCAGAGTTCCTGTGTTCATGGTCCCTTTCATCTTTCAGCCCAGAGCCTGGGTCTGTCCTTACTTATGTCTCACTGATACTTCTTTCTCTTCCACGTCGTGATCTTGTGTATCTCAACTGAACTCTCCTCACTAATCTTAGGTAGATACTCTTCTGGCGAGTTTTGAATCTGAAACTTCCCCCACTAGCCTAAGAGCTGAAATCTTGGTTCAAGATGATGGCTCTGCCTGGAGGTGGGTGGAAACGGTGGGAGATGGTACCCAGCCAGTAGAGTAAGTCAATGGGGGTATGCCTTTGAAGGTTGTAGCAGATCCTTGACCCCTTTCTCTTTCCTGTTTTCTGAATGCTGTAAGGTAAAGAGCCGTTTCCTCAGGGTGCTGCCTCTTTCTTGATGATCTACCTCACTTCAGTTATGCCCAGAGTCAATAAACCCAAGGACTATGGACTGAAATCTCAGAAACCATGAGCTAGAACAATTTACTCAGTTAAGTTGTATTTTTCAGGTATTTTGTCAGCACAAAGAGAAAAGTAACGTATTACCCTACCTCAGGGTCTCCTTGTTACATGAAGTGGAATAATCACACGTTGTCACAGTAAAAACCCCCTAGACCCAAAGGAAAACAATCCATCAGGAATGGGAGTTTGTCTTGTTTTTTTGTTGTTTTAGTTGGCTAAAGCTGTATAGTACAGAATGAAACTTACGGCTCAAGACTGGGGAGATGTCTCAGCGGTTAAGAGTCCTTACTACTTTTGCAGAAGACCCAAGTTTGGTTCCCAGCACTCATATTGGGTGGCCTACAACTATTCCAGGCCCCTCAAATCTGGCACACTGTTCTGGCCAGTGCCAGAACCTGCTTTCATGTGTACATACACACAGAGAGGCACTCATTAGTACACATTATTAAAACCAAAATAAATCTTCCAAAACAAGACAAAAGTTAGTTATTTATGTATACAATCATATCATCTAAAACCAAAGATACTTTGACTTCCCTTCCCATTTTTTCCCTTGATCTCCTTCAGTTGTCTTATTACTTTACCTAAGACTCCGAGTACTATATTGAGTAGGTATGAAGATAGTGGAAAATCTTGTCTTGTTCCTGATTTTAATTGCAATATTTTGAGTTTCTCTCTATTTAGGTTGATGTTGGCAGTGGTATTACTATAAGTAATTTTTATTATGTTGATGTATGTTCCTTGTATCCCTAGACTTTCCAGGACTTTTATCATGAAGGGTGTTGGATTTCATCACAGGTCTTTTCCTCATCTAACAAGATAATCATCTGGTTTTTGTCTTTCAGTCATTTTATATAGTGAATTACATTTATCAGTTCATGTATATCAAAACATCCCTACATCTCTGAAATAAAGCCTACTTGATCATGATGAATGATCTTTTGATGTGTTCTTGGATTTGGTTTGCAAGTATTTTATTGAGTATTTTTACATCTATGTTCATAAGGGAATTGGTCTGTAATCCTCTTTTTTTGGGGGGAGGTCTTTATTTTATTAGTATATCAGAGTGACTGTGGCCTCATAAAACTAATTAGGCAATGTTCTTTCTGTTTCTATTTTGAGGAATATTGGAATTAATTCTTTTTTGAAAGTCTGGTGGAATTCTGCACTAAAGGTGCCTGGCCCTGGGCTACTTTTGGTTGAGACTTTAATTACATCCACTATTTCACTAGGGGTTATAGGTTTGTTTAAACTGCTTATCTGATCTTGATTTAACCTTGGTGGTGGTGTATATCAAGAAAATTATTCACTTCTTTTAGATTTTCTGGTTTAGTGGAGTAGAAACTGTTAAAATATGTTCTTATGATTCTCTAGATTTTCTCTGCATCTGTTATGTCCCACACACACACACATCTCTAGTGTTGTTAATTTGGATATTCCCCCTCAGTTAAATTGACTAAGGTTTTCTCAATCTTACTGATTTTATCAAAGAACCAACTCTTTGTTTCATCAATTCTTTGTATTTTTTATTTGTTTGTTTCTAGTATGAGATCTCTCCAATTTTTTTTATATAGGCACTTAGTGCTATGAACTTGCCTCTTAGACCTGCCTTCATTGTGTCCCATAAGTTTGGTTATGTTTTGTTTTCATTTTTATTCAATTCTAAAAAGTCTTTCTTTCTTAATTTATGTCTTGAACCATTTTTCATTCAGTAGGGATTTGTTCAGTTTCCCTGAGTTTGTAAGCTTTCTATTGTTTCTGTTGTTTTTGATATCCAGCTTTAATCCATGGTGGTTAGATAGGAGTCAGGGTGTTGTTTCAATTTTCTTGTATCAGGTGAGACATGCCTTGTGTCCAAATATGTAGTCAGTTTTAGAGAAAGTTCCATGAGATACTAGGAAGAAGGTATGTTCTTTTGTGTTTGGGTGAAATGTTATGTAAATACCTGTTAGGTCCATTTTTTATGTCATTTAGCTCCAACATTTCTCTGTTTAGTTTTTGCCTGGATGACTGTCTAGGAGCAAGAGTGGGATATAGAAGTCACCCACTATCACTAAGCTGCAAACTCTTTGATCTACAGTGGTGACAAGATGTGTTACTTCAGTAGTGGCACAAAACTTGTGGAAATAACCAATCAAGAGTTGATTGGATTTAAGGCCCAGTCTATGAAATGGAACCCATCCCTAACACTGCTCAGGTGGCCAAGAACCTGAGACTAGATAGGCCATGGACCCAGGGGGAAACCAAATATTACTGTTCTGGTAAAGGAAAAGAGCAATGAAATGACTCCTAAACACATTCTTTTATACTCATAGTTTAGTATCTTGCTTAGCCATCATCAGAGAAGTTTCCTCCTACACTCAATGAGAACAAATACAGAGACTCATGTTATAGAATAATCTTTTTGAACACTGTGAAGATGTGTCTTTACCAAGGTGCCTTCTGATTGGTTTAATAAAAGAGCTGACTGGCCAGTAGCTAGGCAGGAGGTACAGGCTAGACAGACAGACAGAGAATGTTGGGAGAAAGAAGGGTGGAGTCTTGGAAGTCTGGAGAGACACAGAAAGAAGATGAACATGCTATGTTGAAAGAAGGTGCCACAGAGGGTAGATTTTAAAAAAATGGGTTAATTTAAAATGTAAGAGTTAGCTAGTAACAAGCACCTGAGCTATCAGCCAAGCATTTATAATTAATAATAAATCTCTGAATGGTTATTTGGGAGCAGCTGCTGGGACACACAGAAACTCTGCCTACAGACTCACAGCTGGACAATGTGCAGAGAACGAGAGACCTCATAACACTGTCCTAAATGGGATGTCTCTCCTCAGAAAGAGAAACCCTATAGAAGAGGAGGCAGAAAGATTGTAAGAGCCAATGGAGAT
The DNA here is from genome assembly GCF_007827085.1 of Peromyscus californicus insignis. Lineage (NCBI taxonomy): Eukaryota > Metazoa > Chordata > Mammalia > Rodentia > Cricetidae > Peromyscus > Peromyscus californicus. Next base: position 60,227,110 of record NW_026294595.1, read on the forward strand.
GGAGGACACCAAGGAAATAAGACCCTCTTAACACGTTGGGACAAACACATATATGAACTCACAAAGATGGTGGCAGCATGCACAGGGCCTGCACAGTTCTAGCACCAGTTGTTGAAGATGCTTTCTTTTTTCCATTGTGCACTTTTGGATTCTTTGTCAAAAATTATATGTTCATAGGTGTGCGGATTAATGTCAGGGTCTTCAATTCGATTCCATTGGTCCACATGTCGGTTTTTATGCCAGTACCAAGCTGTTTTTATTACTGTAGCTCTATAGTAGAGCTTGAAGTCAGGGATCGTGATGCCTCCAGAAGTTGTATTATTGTACAGGATTCCTTTGGCTATCCTGGGTTTTTTGTTTTTCCATATGAAGTTGAGTATTATTCTTTCCGGGTCTGTGAAGAATTGTGTTGGTATTTTGATGGGGGATTGCATTGAATCTGTAGATTGCTTTTGGTAAGATTGCCATTTTTACTATGTTAGTCCTGCCTATCCATGAGCATGGGAGATCTTTCCATTTTCTGACATCTTCTTCAATTTCTTTTTTCAGGGACTTAAAGTTCTTGTCATATAGGTCCTTCACTTTCTTGGTTAGTGTTACCCCAAGGTATTTTATGTCATTTGTGGCTATAGTAAAGGGTGATGTATCTCTGATTTCCTTCTCCGCTTCTTTGTTCATTGTATATAGGAGGGCTACTGATTTTTTTGAGTTGATCTTGTATCCTGCTATGTTGCTGAAGGTGTTTATAAGCTGTATCAGTTCCTTGGTGGAATCTTTGGGGTCGCTCAAGTATACTATCATGTCATCTGCAAATAGGGAAAGCTTGATTTCTTCCTTTCCAATTTGTATACCCTTAATCTCCTTATGTTGTCTTATTGCTCTGGCTAGAACTTCAAGTACTATATTGAATAAGTATGGGGAGAGTGGACAGCCTTGCCTCGTTCCTGATTTTAGTGGAATTGCTTTGAGTTTCTCTCCATTTAATTTGATGTTGGCTGTTGGCTTGCTGTAAATTGCCTTTATTATGTTTAGGTATGTTCCCTGTATTCCTGATCGCTCCAATACCTTTATCATGAAGGGGTGTTGGATTTTGTCAAATGCCTTTTCTGCATCCAGTGAAATGATCATATGGTTTTTTTCTTTGAGTTTGTTTATATGGTGTATTATATTGACGGACTTTCGTATGTTGAACCACCCTTGCATCCCTGGAATGAATCCTACTTGATCATGGTGGATAATTGTTTTGATGTGTTCTTGGAGTCTGTTTGCCAGTATTTTATTGAGTATTTTTGCATCAATGTTCATGAGGGAGATCGGTCTGTAGTTCTCTTTGTTGTATCCTTGTTTGGTTTAGGAATTAGGGTAATTGTAGCCTCGTAGAAGGAGTCTGGTAATGTTCCTTCTGTTTCTATTGTGTGGAACAATTTAGAGAGTATTGGTATTAACTCTTCTTTGAAGATCTGGTAGAATTCTGCGCTGAAACCATCTGGTCCTGGGCTTTTTTTGGTTGGGAGACTTTTAATGACTGTTTCTATTTCGTTAGGGGTTATTGGACTATTTAAATAGTTTATCTGGTCTTGATTTAACTTAGGTATGTGGTACCTATCCAAAAAGTTATCCATTTCTTTTAGGTTTTCCAGTTTTGTCGAATAGAGGTTTTTGAAGTATGACCTGATGATTCTCTGGATTTCCTCAATGTCTGTTGTTATATCCCCCTTTTCATTTCTGATTTTGTTGATTTGGATGCTCTCTCTCTGTCTTTTGGTTAGTTTGGATAAGGGCTTGTCTATCTTGTTGATTTTCTCAAAGAACCAACTCTTTGTTTCATTAATTTTTTGTATTGTTCTCTTTGTTTCTATTTTATTGATTTCAGCTCTCACTTTGATAATTTCCTGGCGTCTATTTTTCCTGGGAGACTGTGCTTCTTCTTGTTCTAGAGCTTTCAGGTATGCTGTTAAGTCTCTAGTGTGAGATTTCTCCAACTTATTTATGTGGGCATTTAGTGCTATGAATTTCCCTCTTAGTACTGCTTTCATAGTGTCCCGTAAATTTGGATATGTGGTGTCTTCATTTTCATTGATCTCTAGGAAGTCTTTAATTTCTTTCTTTATTTCTTCCTTAACCCATTGGTGATTCAGTTGGGTATTATTCAGTTTCCATGAGATTGCAGGTTTTCTGTAGTTTTTGTTGTTGTTGAAATCCAACTTTAGACCATGGTGGTCTGATAGAACACAGGAGGTTATTCCAATTGTTTTGTATCTGTTTAGATTTGTTTTGTGGCCAAGTATGTGGTCAATTTTAGAGAAGGTTCCATGGGGTGCTGAGAAGAAGGTATATTCTTTTTTGTTAGGATGGAATGTTCTGTAGATATCAATTAAGTCCATTTGAGTCATGACATCAGTTAAGTCCTTTATTTCTCTGTTAAGTTTCAATTTGGGAGATCTGTCCAGTGGTGAAAGTGGGGTGTTGAGGTCTCCCACTATTAATGTGTGGGGTTTTATATGTGATTTAAGCTTTAGTAATGTTTCTTTTACATATGTGGGTGCCCTTGTGTTTGGGGCATAAATATTCAGAATTGAGACTTCATCTTGGTGGATCTTTCCTGTGATGAGTATGTAATGCCCTTCTTGATCTCTTTTGATTGATTTTAGTTTGAAGTCTATTTTGCTGGATATCAGGATGGCTACACCCGCTTGTTTCTTAAGACCGTTTGATTGGAAAGTCTTTTCCCAGCCTTTTATTTTTAGGTAGTGTCTATCTTTGAATTTGAGATGTGTTTCTTGTATGTAGCAGAAAGATGGGTCCTGCTTTCATATCCATTCTGTAAGCCTATGTCTTTTTATAGGTGAATTAAGTCCATTGATATTGAGGGAAATTAATGACCAGTGATTGTTCATTCCTATTATTTTTTGGTGGTGATGTGTGGGTACTTCTATACGTTGGGGTTTACTGCTGTGGCTTTATCTGTTGCCTGTGTTTTCGAGGGTGTATCTGACTTCCTTAGGTTGGAATTTTCCTTCTAGTGCTTTCTGTAGGGCTGGGTTTGTGGATAAGTATTGTTTAAATCTGGCTTTGTCATGGAATGTCTTGTTCACTCCATCTATAGTGATTGAAAGTTTTGTTGGGTATATTAGTCTAGGCTGACATCCATGGTCTCTTAGTGTCTGCATTACATCTGTCCAGGTTCTTCTGGCTTTCAAGGTCTCCATTGAGAAATCGGGTGTTATTCTGATGGGTTTGCCTTTATATGTCACTTGGCCTTTTTCCTTTGCTGCTCTTAATATTCTTTCTTTATTCTGTACGTTTAGTTGTTTAACTATTATGTGGCGAGGGGACTTTTTTTGGGGGTCTAGTCTGTTTGTTGTTCTATAAGCTTCTTGTATCTTCATAGGCATTTCCTTCTTTAAGTTGGGAAAGTTTTCTTCTATGATCTTGTTGAATATATTTTCTGTGCCCTTGAGTTGGTATTCTTCTCCTTCTTCGACCCCTATTATTCTTAGGTTTGGTCTTTTCATGGTGTCCCAAATTTCTTGGACATTTTGGTTCATGACTTTGTTGGCTTTAGTGTTTTCTTTGACTGATGAATGTATTTCTTCTACTGTATCTTCAACGCTAGAGATCCTCTCTTCCATCTCTTGCATTCTGTTGATTATACTTGCATCTGAAGTTCCCAATCGTTTTCTCAGATTTTCTATTTCCAGCATTCCCTCTGTTTGTGTCTTCTTCATTTTTTCTATTTCCCTTTTCAGGTCTTGGACTGTTTCCTTCATTTGTTTCATTGATTTTTCTTGATTTTCTCTCAGTATTTTATTGTTTTCTTCCAGGACTTTATTGATTTCTTCTAATTTGTTTGCCCTTTCCTCTAGTTGTTTACAGCGTTCTTCACATTTTTTTGTCTTTTCCTCTACACAAGCCTCTAGCTTCTTCATGATGTCATTCATAAGGCTGTTTTCTTCTGCTTCTTCCAATTTCTGATGTTCAGGTCTAGGTGTTGGAGGAGAGCTAGGGCCTGGTGATGCTGTATTGCTATTCATTTTGTTGTATATGTTTCTGCCTTGACGTCTGCCCATCTGCTTGTGGTTCGTTCTTGGCCTTATCCGCACACTTGGTTCAGACAGAACCAAGTTCCAAAAGAGAAGTCTGGAGCAAGATGGGAGCTGGGGGCCGGCCTCTAAGTCTCAGGCAGAGGCTTGGGGCTCAGGCGGATGGGCGTGGGGGCAGGGCGTGGAGACTGTAGGGTCTGCCAGGGGTCTTGGAGAAGGGGATCCTTCCCGGTGGGGCTAGCAGGGAACCTGCCCGGTGGCCAGAACCTGGGACCAAGTTGGGCAGGTCTTCCCTGGAGTGGCTGGTGCCCAGGGATGGGGTCCGGGGCAAGGAAGGGCACTCACCAGTGTTGCAAAAGGGAAGTCTGCGGGCGGTGGTGGCGCACGCCTTTAATCCCAGCACTCGGGAGGCAGAGCCAGGCGGATCTCTGTGACAGGCGGATGGGCGTGGGGGCAGGGCGTGGAGACTGCAGGGTCTGCCAGGGGTCTTGGAGAAGGGGATCCTTCCCCGTGGGGCTAGCAGGGAACCTGCCCGGTGGCCAGAACCTGGGGCCAAGTTGGGCAGGTCTTCCCTCGAGTGGCTGGTGCCCAGGGATGGGGTCTGGGGCAAGGAAGGGTACTCACCAGTGTTCCAAAAGGGAAGTCTGGAGCAAGATGGGAGCTGGGGGCCGGCCTCTCGCCTGCACAGTTCTAAACCAGATGGGGGCCCACCACTGAGTGAAGAAGTAGACACAAGTCCCAATCTCTAACCCAGAGCTATCTCCAAATGATAACCACTCACAAATGGAAAAACTAGTTTCTAAAATGGAGTCTCACTGAATATACGAACTACTCTTAAGGCCAGGCTACACTCCCAATAGTAAATGTCCAACACAAATCAAACTCAATGGCATTTCTGGAGATTCTTTGTTTCGTAATACTTTGTCAGGACTTTAATTAATTTTTTAACCTTACAGGTCCTTTGAATATATATTATGGCTTCCAGTTTTGTGGTTTTCAAGGGATTTCTGTGTGTACAAAATGTGTGTCCCTGCATCTATGAGTGTTTCTTGAGCTTCTGTTTGTTTTGTCGTATTCTGGTTTGTTTTTGTTTAATATAATTTTATTTCATTATTATTATTTTTAAATGACTATATTCTAATGAGAGAAAGAAAGAAAAACTGTGAATTTGGGTGGATGGTAAGGAGGGAAGGATCTGGGAAAAGTTGGGGGAGGGGAAAGAATATACTGTATAAAAAAATCTATTTATGTAAAAAAAAAACAAGTACAAAATGTTACAGTTACTATATATGGTAGAATATGAGAAAATATATAATATATATGCTTTATATATATTTAATATTTAATTTATTTATTTTAATTTAATTAATTAATATTAATTCTTGATATTTAAGGAAAAAAGAAAAGTTTAAAAAGAAAATAAAGGAAGGATTATTGATACATAAAGGGACACTAAAATTTATAAATGAAAAATATATGATAAATATTAGAAATTCAGTGCTTAAACTAATCAGATTGTTTTATTTGAAGAGGAAACTAGAATAGAAATTTCACCAAGATATAAAGAGATGAAAAATCTTGAAGAAAGTTTAGAAGATATTAAATAATAAGGGAAGACTGTGAACAGAAGTCTTACAGGAGATATAGAACATGTCACACAGAATAAAAGAAAAGCAACAAGTGAAGAGGAAATGACCAAGATTTATTCAGAATGAATATGTCAAACCATTTCTGTTTTAGTTACTTTTCTATAGCTATGATAAAACACCATGACCAAGGCAACTTGTAAAAGAAAGTTTTTAATTGGACTTCCAGTTACAGAGGGTTAGAGACCATGAAGGTGGAGCAAGGGCATGCAGGCAGGTGGCTGGAGCAGCAGCTGAGAGCTCACATCTTGATCCACAAGCAGGAGCAGAGAGCACACTGGTAATGGTGAGAGCCCATACCTCCTTTATCAAGGCCACACCTCTTAATCCTCCAAACAGTTCCACCAACTGGGGACCAAGTATTCAAATACCCAAGACTTATCTCATTCAATGCACCATACCATCCCAAGATTTCCTCCCAAAGAAGAAAAAATAGGAAATATCTACCTAGTATTTTGAAGTAAAAATTTAGCAAGAGCTCAATAGTAATCAAAGAAAAAGGAAATCAGGGGCTGGGGAGACACAGTGCTTATCATACAAACATAAGAGCTTAAGTTTGATACCCAGAACTCATGTAGGAAATCTGGGCTCAGTGGTACACATTTGTAACCCCGGTGCTGGGGAAACTAAAATAGGTAGGCTACTGGGGCTTGTTGATCAGCCAGACTATCCTATCTGGCAAGTTTTAGGCAGGAGGGGGATATTGCTTCCAAAATCTATGTGGACAGTGCCTAAGAAACAACACCCAAGGTTCACTTCTGGCCTTCTTAAGAACACACATATGTGTACTACACACACACACACACACACACACACACACACACACACACTAACATGCACATATACATGTAAACTTTCACACGCACAAACACAGTAAAAAGAAAAAAGAGCAGAAAAAAACAGTTACAAAAGAATATAGTGTGTTTGTGAACTTCTCTATTTAATTTTTCCCTCACAATTGCATGTGTAGACATACACATCATATATATATAACTTATAGATATGCATATATATATAATATCCTGTGATCAATGTCTTCCTTATTACCCTCTCTTATATCCTTCCCCCATCCCATAAAGTCCCTTCTTCCCTAGTCCCTCCCCTCTTGCGAATTCAAGTGAGAGCCATTATGGTTAGTTAGGGTTCCCTGAATAAGCAAGTGTGGGAGGCTAATTGCTTGAGTGAGGAAAATGTACCAGTGACTACACCACTAAGGAATAACACTCTCTCCTACTTCTGCAACCTTTAGCTGCCCCTCTGGGAGGGGCAAGGCCTTAGAGCTTTTCTAGCATTTCTGACGGAATGTTGATGAGCACAGTCTTGAGCAGGTGGACACTGCTGCTGTGCAGTCCTAGATGCAGCAGTCATATCATATCCAGAAGGCAGCATTAGACAGCAGCCTTTTCCATCCTCCAGCTCTTACATATTTGGGGGTACCTTTTCCTTATGATTTCTAGGGTTTGAACAGATGATACAAACATCTTAATTAGGTCTGGACATAGCTTTACAATAAACATAGCAACAAAAAAACCAGTAAATTGCTGTCTTAAGTTCACATAAAAGAATATCATGGGTCAGGAGAGATGACTTGGCAGGTAAAGGCATTTGTTTGTAAGTCTGATGACCTGAGTTCATTGCCTGAGGCCCACATGGTGGAAGAAAGAACCAACTCCTGCCAGCAGTTCTCAGACCTCCACACTCACACAGTAGCACATGGATACATCTACACACATGCATAGGTGAATAGATAGAAGTGGGCAGAAAATTGTTTGTGCATGCATACATACACACATACACGTTTTAAAATATTTAAAGTTTTGGTTCATTGCTTATTTTAATATTATTACAGACCTGGTGTTCTGTAGTTTAGCATCAAGGTACTGGAGGATACAGTGTGTTTTCTTCACATTCATAGAGTACTCCTCTCTGGTTCTGTTCTCTGTAAAAAAGAGCATAGGAGGCCCTTGGGGTCTCTATATAAGTATACAGGTCCCATTTATAAAGGAACCATGTTCACAACCTAATTACCTGAAGACCTCACCTCTCAATATTATTATTCTGATATTGGAAGTGGGGGGTAGGATTTCACCATAAGAAACTCAGGCAACAAAAACATTTAGCAGCTTGTAAGTAGAGTTTTGTTTTCCAAATGTACACCTCACTAAACACACAGAGACACAATCAATTACAAATAAGTGTAGATGTCACTTATAATTATACATTAATAGGAGAGGAAAAGGATAGTTGAACTCAACAGAAACAGTAAAACTGGATTTTTCGTATGTATGTAAGAGGAAAAATAATAAAGCTTTTGGAAAGTAATGTAGGATAATAAATATTATGAATTGAAATTATGAAAATCTTTTAAAATAAGATTATAAAATCATTAACTAGAAAAATGGTTTATAATTAAACTATATTAAAATTAAGAATTTATGTTTATCAAAAGCTATTACCGAGAGAATTAAAGAAAAACCAGAAAGAAAGGTATTTGCAACAAATATAACTAAAATAACTCATATTTAGAAATTAAAGTCTCAGCTCTCCAAATCATCTCCAGTACTTGGAATTATTCATTTAACATTTATAAAACAATACAGTGAGGTAAAACACCAACTCCCTGTGGATTTACGTTGGATTTCCCTGACTGTTAGCAAGGTCAAGTTTCACTTTTTTCACCCATTTTATGTTCTCTATATTTTCTTTTGAATTTGTAAATGTGTGTGGTTTTAAGATACATTCTAAATATGAGTGTTCCCACAGGCCAGCCTTATCTTAACAGTTCCTCAGTGAGATGTTCTTCCAAATATGTTACAATCCAACAATCAAAAACTCTCACAACAGCTAGGGCTATTCACCCTCTTTCATGCTTCCACGAGAATTTTAGGCTTTTCTAGTTTTGTGAGGAATGTCACTGAAATGTTGATGATAATTATATTGAATCTGTACATGGCCATTTTAACAACATTAATTCTGCTGACCCAAGTCCTGCTCAGCTAGCTGTATCTTCAACAGTGGCTAAAACTTCCTGGCTCTTAGGGAGAATTAGACTTGTGACACATGGTGGCAAATAGTTCACAAGTGTTCTGTCATCGTCTGAGCTCCAAGATTCTTTATTCGGATGTACTGGAAAGGGGTGGGTCTGAAGGAGGTTCAAGTGGATCTAAATGAAGTTCGGCTTTTTCTGAAGTGCTTTGGATTTCAAGTGCTGTCACACCTACAATGAAGCCTTCCTTAAACCACTTTCTGAAGACAGGTTGTTCTATCTATGCACCTTTTGGAGTGAAATGGGTGACAGGGGGTTTGAATGGTCAGTCCCTTCGAATGCATGACTCATGTTTCTCTTTCTATAGCACAGAGATTAAGTTTGTATTTATTTGGACATTTGCCCCATACTTAATAAGGAATCTCTCTCCGCTTGAACTCTACTTAAAAATACTCTAGTTAGTGTCAAAAACGAATGCATACTCATTTTGAGAAGAAACTCATTTGGTCAGCATTGTAAATTTTCACTCATTCACTAGTATGATGGTCTCATCTCATTTTAGTTTTGTTCCTTTACCAGAAGCATTTGAAATAACATGGCATTGCTTACACCAAATTATCCAGACAGATGAGGCATTAAAGTCATCTTCCATCCCTAAAGCATCAAAAATAATTTGATTTGTTTTGTCATAAATAATTCTAGATCCAGAATCCCATGCTCTCTCTTGGTTAAACCACTCTGTCATATGTAGGAGTTTTTCACATATTGAGGATTTCAAAGATTTATGTTTAGATACCCCACTTGTAGGATCCAAGCTGCTGGTATGGTTAAGACTTTCTCTTTGTACTTTTAAATATTTTTTTGTACTTTTAAATATCATATGAGCTATGAATTCACCCATTTTGTACACCACAAACCGTGCTTCGAAAGGGGTGTTTCCCTCACATTTGTCAACACCACATGCTTATGTTTCCCCAACAGTTCAGTCTAATATTTTAGGCCATTGCTAACAGAAGAAAAATAGCAACCTACATTTGACAACAAAAGAGACTTAGAAAACAGTCCTAGGATCTCTCCTCTGCTCCCCGAGACCTATATGGATGGTATGGTAGACAATTTTCACACAAGGTCTAAATGAGTCTCTTCACTTGCCTTTTAAATCTTACAAAGCCCTTACGAGGAAGAGATCCGGTTATGTCTGGTTTCTACCTTTCTTCCTCCTTATTGAAAGTGCTTTCCATAAACTGTCCTCACATTAGAAATTGAATCAATATTGCACTACCAATGTCATGTCTTTAAAACAGTTTTACTCCACTCCATTTTTGCTGTGATTGCAAGGTTTTTGTTGTTGTTGTTTTATTTTGGTAAAGCCACTGAAACTCAGGTTAGGTATTTGAGAAAATGTGCAAGAGAGTAGTCTACATCAAAAGAGGATTGGCAAATTAACATACAGGAAACAATAGTAGGAAAATTCACTGCCTGGCTGTTGTCTTTGTCGGCAGGAAACTGTATGGTGCTCTCTCATATGTCTGCTAGAAGTGACACTGGTGACTATTTATAAAGACAAGCAAGATAAAGCAAGCTGGTCAGGAATGAGCTGTGTAAGATGAAAGTGAACAGACAAAAGACCTGGCACTTTAACACAACAGAACAACAATGGGAAAGGATAAAAATGGATGCAGTGACAGGGCATGATTCAAGGAAGCATTTCTAAAAACCTTCACTGATGGAAATCAGGGTCCCAAGGCTGAAACTAAGGTGGTTCAAGTGTCAATGAGGATAATCTATGGGCCAACAGAAGTACTTGATATAGGGCTCTATGCCTCCGAAACCTTCTGAGATTAGGAGACAGTAAGAAACCATGTTAGCTGGGACATCTCCTCACTGGGTGAGGGAAATGGGGTCTTCCCTTTCAGAAGGGGCAACTGGATTTCACCTGGAAGCTGGTGATGTCATGGTCTCAGCGAGCCAGCAAGTGACTAATTGGTACAAATGGACTGGTAGTAAGCATTGTTTCCTGTTTGCATAATGGGTGGACTGCACTGTGAGCAAATAGAATCTGCTGCAGGAGGGTGGCACCTGTGGCTCAGTGGCTGCAGCAGAAGCAAGCATGTCGGTTGAGATCTTTGCATCACTGTTCACTGGGCGTATTGATGTACAGTTTTCTCTTCTTATTGTTGAGTCCCTTACCTGGCTTTGGTATCAGGATACTACTGGCTTTGTAACCCAGTTTCACATCATTCCTTCTGTTTCTATTTCATGAAATTGACTGAGGAATTCTGGGGTTAGCACTACTTTAAAATTAGTAGACTTCAGCAGTAAATCCACCCAATCGTGAGCTATGGTTAGAAAACTTTTTATTACTATTTCAATCTCATTGTTTATTATGGATCCATTAAAGTATTGCGTCTTCTTGACTTAACTGTAGTAGGGCATAGGTGTCTAGCAATGCATCCATTTCTCCCAAATTTTCTAGTTTTTTTAATATAAATTTTCAAAATATTCCCTAGTGGCTCACTGGATTATATTGGAATTTAATTTTTAGTTTTATTAATTTAGGTTCTCTCTTTCTTTTAGTTACTTTGTCTAAGTGTTTTTCAATCATAACTCTTCAAAGAACAAATTATTTAACTGATTCAATGAATTCTTCATTTAGTCTTTGTTTCTTTAAATTTGGGGGGTATTGTTTCTTTTTTGTCTTGGGTTTTATTTTGACATGTTTTTCTTAGACATTGGGGTATATTAGTGGGTTATTTATTTGAAATCTTTCAAGTAAATTGTACATGTGTATGAGTGTGTGTGTGTGTGTGTGTGTGTGTGTGTGTGTGTGTGTGTGTGTGATAAATAACGTGCTCAGGTGAGCACATCCATGCACATGGAGAACAGAAATTGACATCAGATATCTTTCTCAATCTCTTTCCACTTTACCTTTTAAGACAGTCTCTCCCTGAACTTGGTACTCAAGGATTGGCTACATTGAAGGGACAGCAAGCTCTTCCCTCCCTCCACACATGATAGGTACGAGCCACTTTGCCCAGCTCTGTCCATGGGTACTAGAGTGCCAAGCTCAAGTTCACATGCTTAGGTGGCAAGCACTTTACCCTCAGAGTCATCTCCACAGCCCAGCTTTGACTTTCTAGATGTAAAGATCCATCACTCTAATTGTCCTCTTAGCTATAATCGCCTTAGTTATGTCTCAAAGTTTCTGATAATTTGCGCCTTCATTTTCATTTGATTCTAGGAATTTCTTGTATTTACTCCCTGATCTCTTCAGTGATCCACTTCTCATTCAAAAGTGATTGTTTAGTCTCTAAACATTTGTGTAGTGCCTATGGTTTGTCCTGCTATTGATTTTTAGTTTTATTCTACTATTATCTATTTAGTTTTATTCTACTATTACTCTGCTATTATCTAAGATATAAGAGATTATTTTTATTTATTTGGTTTTGTTTTTACTCTCTTTGTAGAAACGATTCCGTGGGCTATTGATAATATTAAATAATCGTTGAATGGAATGTTCTGTAGCTATCTCTTAAGTCCATTTCACCCTAAGTGTAGTTTAACATTCATGTTCCTTTCTTGATTTTTGTAGTTTGGATTTTTGTAGTTTGTAGTGAGGCTGAGATACTAAAGTCACCAACTATTATTGTGTCAGGACCTTTCTGATATGTTGTGCCCATTAGCATTTGTTTCATGAGCTTGAGAGCACATTCGGTGTGCATACACTTACAATTGCTGCTTCCTCGATGAATTTTTCTCTTTATTTTTATATAATGCCCTACTTATCTCTTCTGACTAATTCTGGTTTGAAGTCCACTTTATTATCTATAAGAATATCTATGCCAGCTTGTTTTTAATTTCTTCTTTCTTGATGAATGTGCTTCCATCCTTTGACCTTTAGTCTGCCTTTACCACTGAAGTATGTTTCTTGAAAAAAACAAGTAGTTGGATCTTGTTTGAACTCAATATGTAACCCAAGCTGACATCATACTCATAAGGCTCATCCTGCATCAGCCTGCTGAGTACTGAGATTAAAGGCATAAGCAACCATGTCTTGTTTTCAAGAATAAAATTTTGACAAAAAAGTTATAATAATGTATTTTTGTTAGAGCCTGCCTATCATCATGTACAGGAACATATGAGAATAAAAGATGAAATTATTTTTGATATGTTAAGTAATGCCATTTTTAAGAGAGCTGGCCATGGATGATAATGAAGTTACTTGAAATAACCTGAATCACCGTCAGAGAAGTTGACTACAGTGACTTTTA